>NC_036849.1:8323722-8518714 GCF_002910315.2 Salvelinus sp. IW2-2015 | reverse complement strand
TCTATGTCCTGTGTCCTAAGCCTACTTCTATGTCCTGTGTCCTAAGCCTACTTCTATGTCCTGTGTCCTAAGCCTACTTCTATGTCCTGTGTCCTCACCTTTCTCTGGGTTGTAAGTGCTGATGCATGGGTTCTTCTCCTGGGGGTTCCACAGCTTGACGGTTCCGTCTGCGGAGCAGGACAGCAGGCGGTTCTTGATCCCGCTGTAGGCCAGCCCCCACACAGCGTCTGTGTGGCCCAGCCAGGTTCCAGCCAGGACGCTGGGGTCTGAGGCGTTGGAGGAGGGGACAGGGTCAGTGATACCCATACAATAAGAGAGGAAAAACAGCTCTTTGATTACTCAAGGGTGCGATTGGAATAAAATGAAGGGATAAAATAATAGAAATCTACTCATCAATTCAAATAATATGATGGATCAATTCAAGTATTCCTGACTTCTGTCACGGTGGTCAATGTCTGAAGGCACAGAGGCAAGACAGATACATTGGCCACGCTAAAGAGGGGCTGAGGATGTGTCAACCTTACCGTAGGTGTCATAAGGGTCTACGTTGGAGCTGGGGATGTTCCAGCACTGTATTGTGTGGTCAATCCCTCCACTGTAACACTGCTCTCCACTGGAACTCATAGCCAGGGACAGCACAGGCCCACTGAGGAGAGGAAAGGCGTCTCAGAAAGGTGACATGTAATACTGCCTACTAACAATCCTTATACAGTGAGAGAAAGCCATATGCAAAACAGTTTTACTGATTGATTGAAAATAGTTTTATCGTATTATTCAAAAAAATTACCACAGTTCCTTCTGGTTATTAGATACTTACACATGGGCTCTGAATGTGTAAATGGGCTCCACATCGAAATAGGCACTTCTAAAGAAGAAACAGAGAGGTCTTTAAAAAGGTTTCTCGGACCGATTTTTATTTAATGAGACATTCCATAATGACAAGATAATCCAACAGTGCAAACAGTGTGTGTACTTTTTGGCAGGTACGGTCTTCTGCAGGTTCCACAGTTTGAGTGTGTGGTCCTCAGACACGGTGACCAGGACAGGCTCTACAGGATGGAAGGCCAGAGCCCTGACCCCGTCAAAGTGGCTGCGCAGGGTGTACTTGGGATTCCACGTCTTCCTGAATGTGTCCTTATTGGCTGGTAGCTAAAAATAGACACAGGACAGGGGAGGAAAAGAGAACAGCAACTTTAAACAACTGTGGAGTGAAAAATAGAGACAGGTTGGTGGTGAGTTAGCTAGGGGGGCTAACAGCACTGGAGGATGTAACGCACTAGGACTACTTGAGCACGGCAAGCCCCTCCACTTCCTAATGAAGCCCCTAATGAACATATGTCATTCTGACTAACTTTCAAAGCTAGAGAACCTTCCGCTTTCTCAACGCTTTGTGTGTGTGAGGTGGTTGAGGCGGAGGAGAGAGGTTCAGGGAGGGTTCAGGAGGAGAGAGAGAGGCAGGGAGGGTACAGGAGGAGAGAGGGGCACAGGAGGAGAGATGGGTTCAGGAGGAGAGGCAGGGAGGGGTACAGGAGGAGAGATGGGTTCAGGAGGAGAGGCAGGGAGGGGTACAGGAGGAGAGATGGGTTCAGGAGGAGAGGCAGGGAGGGGTACAGGAGGAGAGAAAGGTTCAGTGAGGGGTTGGTGCTGTTCAGGGGGTCATGGTTCAGGGCTGACAGTTGCTTACATCATAGCTGTAGTCAGCCTCATCGTTGGAGACGGTGAGGTCAGCCAGGTCTCCCAGGCCCAGGAAACTCTCCAACACGTCATCAGAGCCAATGATAAAGGACTTGCCCCCGCCCGAGGGAAAAGGTAAGGGCTCGGCTAAGAATAGGACGGAGAAGAGAAGGTTTAGTAAACGACATACAGGCCACACCTAGACAAAGAGCTCAGGTTGGACGTGCTTAGTAAACAAAGAGCTCAGCCTCTCAGTGGGGTGCTAAAACATTCCCCCGCATGGCAAGACTGCAGAGCACACACTAAGTGGATTGACTTAGTGACATGGCTAGAGAGGTTTTTATGTCTAACATAGTAGAAAGTTCTTCACTGGGTAGAAGTCAAAACCTTGAGTGAATAACAATGAGACATGCGATGAAACAATTTCCTAAACAGACAAAAGAGGAGAAGCAACAACACAGGTTAGGCCCCTTGCAAAAAAAAAAGACATGACAAATAAGACCAGCACTGTATAGAATGGGGTTCATTTCATTTCTAGTGGGTCTGACTGGTGCTCTGTATGCAACCCTTTCTCTCGGCCACTGTGGAGGGTTGTGCTGAGGGTAGTGTGACTGAACCGACAGGCTGGGATTTTGAGCAGGGCACGCAGCAGCAGTTAGGTGTGTGGCAGGGCCAGGGGAGGGCTCAGAATATCCTGTGCACAAGTGAGGAGGAATGCTGACGCAGCATTGGCGTGACTGAGATAGCACAGGGTAGGCCATCAGATCAGAATACACGCTCCACTACTCAATAGTTCAGTTATATCTACCACTGGCCCACAGATAGGTAGAGGAATACATGTCTACCACTGGCCCACAGATAGGTAGAGGAATACATGTCTACCACTGGCCCACAGATAGGTAGAGGAATACATATCTAACACACACACTAGCGCTGTCCAAGCCACAGTTCCTCTACCCAACACCCATGCAGGCTAACACTACATTTTCATTGATACAAATAGCTGCATTTATGCCAAATGTAAATGGGAACAAAATGGGGTATAGGCTGGTTCTCAGCAGGAGGTATGTTAAACTCTCTTACCCCATTCGGTCCCGTCCCCTGAACTCCTGGCCTCCCCTGCTCCCTCTCCATCCTCGGCATTCACCAGAAAGTCAAACTCTTTCAGAGCCTCCTCCGTGTCGGGATCGTCTGGAAGGTCAGAGGCCAGGCCCTCGTTCCCAACCTGGACAGAGGACAAACACAGTCAGCCACCAGGTCTGGCACACTGGGATCATCAAATACAGTACACAGTTAATACGATACTTGTATATAATAACACTTGTATATAATAACAATACTTGTCAAATAAAAGGAGACCGGGTGGTTGGTATTTTCCTTCCACATGCTCATGTACCGAATTTAAAATTGTGGTGAACTCTTTTACACAGCAGGCATTTAAAGGTTCTCTCTTGATGACTATCAACATTCATCATCAGATCTGAGGATACAAGTCAAGAGCCAAGTATTGCTCTTAGTAAGCCATTATTACAACCATGTACACAGTGCTGACACTGGCAGTACATTTACAACAACATTAGTAAGGGGCTTTTCACACACGGTCAGATGTAAATCGGCTGAAGCAAAGAGGTCTTCACCTTTATCTTAAGTTTTTTTATTGTGTGTTTGCCGCTGTCTATATCCTCCATCAGGTCTCCCTCCTCATCGTCATCTTCGTCACTGTCGTCTGCGTTTTCTAAGAAGTTAAATGTTTCCAGAACGTCTCCTGGATTCCTAGAAAAACAGTTTGAAAAAAACTATTTAGAGCAATGTGGGCGGCACTGCAAATGATTTCATTAGTAAATGAAATGAAACAGAATGGATGATGTGGCTAATGCTATTCAGAGCATACTGTTCTGAGCACACAGAGGCACAATGTGCAGAATCCATCAGAAATCTGCTATTTAGGAAGGTGCCAGGAAAAGTGGAGAGCGTGATTTCAGTTTGGTCAGGAAAAGTGAACATTGTGTCAGTTGGATCTTCACTGAAGTGATTGGCAGTGTGCAGGATCAGATGAGGCCTAACAACCTACCTTTTCATATCTTGTCCCTTTGGTTTGGCTGGAGACTCCCCTCCGTTGAGGATCAGCTCCAGGTTTTTGTTTTCCACAGAGCCGTTCTGCTCCGAGCCGGATAGGCCCAGTAACGAACGCACTCTCTGAGACCGTACATCTAGTATTGTGTCCGTGTAACCTACTTCCTGAAGATATCTGTTGGGACAGAAACAGAATTACACATCCAAATGACTTAGCTAGCTAAATAAACCTGGGCCTGTGTACCTAAAGCTTCCCAGAGCAGGAATGCGGATCAAGGATCGGTTTGACATTTTAGAGCATAAGGAATAAGATTACATGGACTAGGGGGACCTGATCCTTGATCAGCATGATGAGACGCTCTATGAATACAGACCCTGATGGGAATTCATCTTGTTCTATAAACGTGTTAGAATGCTAGCTGGATGCGAGGCCCTATAGGTATGCTGTGTCGGAGTACTCACTGTCTGAGGAGCTGTCTGCCCTGTTTCCACGTCAGCTGACTGTTCTGGGGTACAGCAGGGACCTCTGTGTCTTTGGTTTCTTCTGCAAACAACACGGAAGAAAAGTTATCGAAACCACTGTATGTCAACATATTCTATTAATTTCATTTTATAGCAGTTGAGAGAGGAGAGGTCTGTACCTGGTTCAAAGTTAGGCATCTTAACTTCACCTTGATTTAATTCTGTTCCATATTTTAATTTATGGTATTTTGCTCTGGTAGAGAGAAGACAAATGAAAGAGTTCAGTAAATGTGATGAGATAATAAATTCTACATTGCAGTCAGTGGAGGCTGCTGAGGGGAGGACGGCTCATAGTAATAGCTGGAACGGAGTCGTCCTCCCCTCAGCAGCCTCCACTGATTGCAGTTACACACAAAATGTGCATACAATGGCCAAAGAGACAGATTGAACTTGGCCTCATATCAAAGTTATTGCCTCAAGTTAAAGAGAGAAGCTATACACTCACCGTTCTTGCTTTAATGCATATTCTAACATCTTTATTCTTCTAACTAGATCATTCTTTACATTTTCTTGACCTTTCCTTTCTCCTTGTAGGAATGCTATTCGAGCCTGGGCGGAAAAAACAAGAAAGGAGAAAACATTTATAAGTTAACGGTTCTGCCGTTAAAGCCAATAATTTACGCACAACTTTAAAAGCTATACAAAATGTTAAGGTCATCTTTTGTGGCGTATCAAACACCAATCTTTCCGTGGGCCTCCCGAGTGGCGCACACTGCAGACCCAGGTTCAATCCTGGGCTGTCGCAGCCGGCCGCGACCGGGTGACCCACGAGGCGGCACACAATTGGCCCAGCGTCGTCCAGGTTAGTAGAGGGTTTGGCCGGCCGGGATGTCCTTTTCCCATGGCGCTCTAGCGACTCCTGTGAAGGGCCGGGCGCATGCACGCTGATACGGTCGCCAGTTGTCTGGTGTTTCCTCCAACACATTGGTGTCGGCTGGCTTCCGTGCGAGCAGTGTTTCAAGAAGCAGTGCGGCTTGGCAGGGTCGTGTTTCGGAGGACAAATGGCTCTCGACCTTCGCCTCTCCTGAGTCCGTACAGGAGTTGAAGCGATGGGACAAGACTAACTACCAATTGGATATTCCGGAATTGGGGAGAAAAAAAAGAGGTACATTAAAAAATATATATATATATATTTTATAAATAAACAATCTTTCCCACTGAAGTAATAGGCATGTCATGTCTACTGAATTATTAAAACAGATGAATAACAGTGGCAGCAATGACTATTACATCACCTACTACTGCCACAGCACTCTTCTTCTTGTCTTCATTATCCATTCATTAATGACTCCATCAAAGCCTTGTATCAAATTAAATGTTAATTATGTACACAAACAAACCCCATGTAGGGGCCTACTGTACCAGCTATTGACTCCACACATACAGTGCCTTCAGAAAGTATTCACACCCCTTGACTTTTTCCACAATTTGCTATGTTACAGCCTGAATTTAAAATTGATTACATGCTGATTTCTTTGTCACTGACCTACACACAATACCCCATAATGTCAAAGTGTAATTATGTTTTTCATTTTTTTATTTTTTATTTTTTTTTACAAATGAATTAAAAATGAAAATCTGAAATGTCTTGAGTCAATAATTATTCAAATCCTTTATGGCAAGCCTAAATAAGTTCTGCAGTAAAAATGTGCTTAACAAGTCACATAAGTTGCATGGACTCACTCTGTGCGCAATAATAGTGTTTAACATAATGACTATCTCACCTCTACCCCACACATACAGATAATTGTAAGGTCCCTCAATCGAGCAGTGAATTTCAAACAGATTCAACCACATTGGATGGATCCCTGAGGATGGATCAACATTGTAGTTACTCCACAATACTAACCTAATTGACAGAGTGAAAAGGAGGAAGCCTGTACAGAATTTAAAAAATATTCCAAAACATGCATCCTGTTTGCAATAGGCACTAAAGTAAAACTGAAAAAATAAATTTGGTTAAGCAATTAACACTTTGTATTCATGACAAAAAGTTATGTTTGGGGCAAATCCACATTATGGAGTACCACTCTCCATATTTTCAAGCATAGTGATGGCTTCATCATGTTATGGGTATGCTTGTAATCATTAAGGACTAGGGAGTTTTTCAGGATAAAAAAAGAAATGGAATGGAGCTAAGCACAGATAAAATCCTACAGCAAACCTGGTTCAGTCTGCTTTCCACCAGACACTGGGAGATGAATTCACCTTTCAGCAGGACAATAACCTAAAACACAAGGCCAAATCTACACGAGTTGCTTACCAAGACGACAGTGAATGTTCCTGAGTGGCTGAGCTACAGTTGACTTAAATCTGTTTGAACATCTATGGCAAGACTTGAAAATGGTTGCCTAGCAATGATCAACAACCAATTTGACAGATTGAAGAATTCTGAAAAAGAAAAATGAAAATTTTGAACAATCCAGGTGTGCAAAGCTCTTAGACTTACCCAGAAAGACTCACAGCTGTAATCACTACCAAAGGTCATTCTAAAATGTATTGACTCAGGAGGTTGAATTCTTATGTAATCAAGATATATTAGTGTTTTATTTTTCATAATTTCTTTAAAGAAAAAATAGACATTTTCTTCCACTTTGACACCAGTATTTTGTGTAAATAGTTGACAAAATTAAAATGAAATCAATTTAATCCCAACTTGTAACACAACAAAATGTGGAAAAAGTCAAGGGGTGTGAATACCTTCTGAAGGCACTGTATTTGAAAGAGACACTGGATGTAAAAAAATGTAATTAAAAATTAATAAAAAAAAAAAAAGGGCCTAAACAAACATACAAAAAGGTATAGGCACAGATGAATTGGGGAAACCTTGGTATAGGCCTGGTGAGTCAAAGTAGGAGTGCAATTAGCAGTGTCTGTCGCTCCTGGGATCAACAGAGCAGCAGGCCCAGGTTGTAACTTGGGCCTCTAGTAGGATCACCCCTGTAAGGGTGTTCAATTCATACAGCACTATTTAGCTGGCCCTCTTCTCCTGCTCAACTCTGTGCTGCTCGTGAGCACTGAGCAGCTGTGACACCCAATGCCGTTTAAAGGGTAGCAGGCAGGGGGTATTTTTAGTCAGCTGCCCTAAACCCCCTCTCGACTGCTGGGGTGTCATGGTGCCCATAGCAACCCAGTTGTTCGGCAGGTAAACTGGAGGCCAACATTCATGCCGTAGTCATGGAGACGGAGAAAGTGCCAGACGGTTAAAGTGCCACCGGCTAGCAGCTAGATCATACCGGCTATGAAAACACTACGGTGGATCTGAACCACTGAGTCGCCTGGTCCAGTCACTCCCTCACAATAATAAAAGAAGACAAAATTGAGTACACATTCAAGGATTAGGAGACCCAGCTCTCTACATGAAGAACTGAGGTCAATTTTCAACATAGGATTCACTTCAGTCAACGGAGATCAGTTCTCTTAAATAGAACAATTACTGTATAAGAACTAATATTTTGTATATTTTCTAAAGTTTTCCACCTCGGTGTACAAGTCAAAGTGCTAAATGAAGGTCTTGCTGGGACCATAAGCATGGGAGGTCTCAGGTCTGGCCAGTTGAAGTTGGCTAAAGGGAGGAGGAGTTTCAGCTGAACGAACAGCTGTTTACATTTGTCTTTTTCTGTGGACAAACTGTTCTAGTTCAACAGCCAGGGGACGTAGCAGTCTGTTACACAAGCATGCTACTAGCTACTACCTCAGCAGATACAGCTGGCTACAACATTCAACTAAACATTTTGGGTTTGGTCATTAACATGTGCAGCAGCCATGACTGAATACAAAAGAGAGTCGTCTTTGGGTGGTTTCATGTGGGTGTGTGTGTGTGTTCGCACATGGCAAGCGTTTGTACATCCACTCTGCCAAAACGATACACAGTTAGTCAGTCACTCACCCTAGATAACTTCAAAAAGCCTAACCAGGGGTGTATTCATTATGGCGATTCTGCAACAGAAACCGTTTACTCCAAACAGAAAATGTTTTGCAACACAAGTTTCTATTGGACAAAATCAGGTAGGTCCCTCCCCATTTCATTCCATTTTCTTTTTTTTGTGCTTCCGTTTGGTTCTTAAAAAAGGTAAAAGGTTACCGTTGCAAGACGTAATGAATACACCTCTGGTCTTGTGTCTTGAAGTCACCTAGTCTAGCTAGTGCTCGCTAACTTCTTTCGCCAATTAGCTTCAGCCAGCTGGTGTAAGACAGTGGCAAATTTGGTTTGACATTGTCTAGTCTTTCTCTGGGGCTAGTTTGGGACAGTCAATAAATTACACAATGTAAATGGACAATATTTTCATGTTGCACATCTTTTAGTTGTCTCATTAAATGGTTTCAATATTTGCATATGAATTTCTAAAATGTATAGTTGGTTTGAGGATCACTCATAGAATTTTGGAGCTATTGACCACTTAAAATATTGTTCCATGTACATTGTGTAATTTACTGACGGTCCCCTAACAAGCAACATAGGGATATCAAATGTCAAACCAACTGTACACTTTGTAGTACATTGACACTAGAATACAGTGCATTTGGAAAGTATTCAACCCTTTGACTTTGTCCACATGTTATTATGTTACAGCATTATTCTAAAATGAATTAAATATATATTGTTTACTCATCAATCTATACACAATACTCCATAATGACAAAGCGAAAACCGGTTTAGAAATGTTTGCACATTGATTAAAAATAAAAAACAAATACCATATTTACATAAGTATTCAGACCCTTTGCTATGAGACTTGAAATTGAGCTCAAATGCATCCTGTTTCCAGTGAACCTCCTTGAGATGTTTCTACAACTTGGAGTCCACCTGTGGTAAATTCAATTGATTGGACATGATTTACAAAGGCACACCTGTCTATATAAGGTCCCACAGTTGACAGTGCATGTCAAAGCAAAAAAGACACCTAAAGACTCCCAGACCATGACAAACAAGATTCTCTGGTCTGACGAAACCTAGATTGAACTCTTTGGCCTGAATGCCAAGCATCACATCTGGAGGAAACCTGGCACCATCCCTACAGTGAAGCATGGTGGTGGCAGCATCATGCTGTGGGGATGTTTTTCAGCAGGAGGGACTGGGAGAATAGTCCAGATTGAGGGAAAGATAAACAGAGCAAAGTACAGAGAGATACTTGATGAAAACTTGCTCCAGAGCACTCAGGACCTCAGACTGAGGCGAAGGTTCACCTTCCAATGGGACAATGACCCTAAGCACACAGCCAAGATAAGCCAGAAGTGGCTTCGGGACAAGTCGAACATCTCTGGAGACCTGAAAATAGCTCTGCAGTGAAGCTCCCCATCCAACCTGACAGAGCTTGAGAGGATCTGCAGAGAAGAATGGGGGAAACTCCCCAAGTACATGTGTGCCAAGCTTGTAGCGTTGTACCCAAGAAGACTCGAGGCTGTAATTGCTGCCAAAGGTGCTTCAACAAAGTACTGAGTAAAAGGTCAGAATTTTTATGTAAATGTGATCAGTTTTTAATTTTATTTATACATTTGCAAAAAATTCTAAAAACCTGTTTTTGCTTGGTCATTATGGGGTAGTGTGTGTAGATTGAGGGGGGGACAATTTAATCCATTTTAGAATAAGGCTGCAACGTAACAAAATGTGGAAAAAGTCAAGGGGTCTGAAAAACATTTACAGTGCGTTCGGAAGGTTAACTCAGATGCCACATAAGCCGTTTCCAAAATGACAAGTTGCTTTTTAAGCGCAGTCGCTCTTTAATGTCGGGAATACTACATTACTACTAATTGAGCTATTTGTTAACTTCACTTCAATATCTCTTATAGGAGTGCAGGCAGAGTGGCAAGCCTGACGAATATAGGCTAGTGATGGGGGGGGATCGTTCATTACTTAACACAATATTATTTAGATACTTTGACTCCAAGTATCGCAAACAAATATATACAGTACCAGTCAAAAGCTTGGACATACCTACTCATTTCAGGGTTTTTCTTTAGTTTTACTATTTTCTACATTGTAGAATAATAGTGAAGACATCAACACTATGAAATAACACATATGGAATCATGTAGTAACCAAAAAAGTGTTAAACAAATATAGCCACCCTTTGCCTTGATGACAGCTTTGCACACTCTTGGCATTCTCTCAACCAGCTTCCAGGCTGCATCACATCTGGTCGTGATTGGGAATCCCATAGGGTGGCGCACAATTGGCCCAGCGTCGTCCGGGTTTGGTCGGGGTAAGTCGCCATTGTAAATAAGAATTTGTTCTTAATTTACTTGCATAGTTAAATAAAGGTTAAATCAATTAGAATTCATGAGCTAGTTACCTGGAATGCATTTCAATTAACAGGTGTGCCGTGTTAAAAGATCATTTGTGGAATTTCTTTCCTTCTTAATGCATTTGAGCCAATCATTTGTGTTGTGACAAGTTAGGGGTGGTATACAGAAGATACCAAATAGGGCTAACAGACCAAGTCCATATTATGGCAAGAACAGCTCAAATAAGCAAAGATAAACAACAGTCCATTACTTTAAAACATGAAGGTCAGTCAATCTGGAAAATTTCAAGAACTTTGAAGGTTTCTTCAAGTGCAGTCGCAAAACCCATCAAGCGCTATGATGAAACTGCCTCTCATGAGGACCGCCACAGGAAAGGAAGACCCAGTGTTACCTCTACTGAAGAGGATACGTTCACTAGGAGTTACCAGCCTCAGAAATTGCAGCCCAAATAAATGCTTCAGAGTTCAAGTAACAGACACATCTCAACATCAACTGTTCAGAGGAGACTGTGTAAATCAGGCCTTCGTGGTCTAATTGCTGCAAAGAAACCACTACTAAAGGACACCAATAATAAGAAGAGACTTGCTTGGGCCAAGAAACATGAGCAATGGACATTAGACCGGTGGAAATCTGTCCTTTGGTCTGAGGAGTCCAAATTTGAGATTTTTGGCCGCCGTGTCTTTGTGAGACGCAGAGTAGGTGAACTGATGGATCTCAGCATGTGTGGTTTCCACCGTGAAGCATGGAGGAGGTGGTGTAAAAACAGTAAATATTAAGAAAAACCCTTGAATGAGTAGGTGTCCAAACTCTATACTGGTACTGTATGCTTTTGTTAGGTAGCGTTAATTAGCACTAGTTGGCTGTACCTGCGCCACAACTCTGGTATTTTTCGTCCTATAGCTTGTTCTCCATCTTCTTTTTAACTAGCGAGTCAACATGTTTTCAGCACTTTTATTTTCTTGACTGATCAACACTCGTTTTCTCATGCTCCATCGTCTCTCTGCAGCAGACATACTGTGCTTACAGAAAGTCTACAGACTCTGTGGATGTCTTCACATTTTATTGTGTTACAAAGTGGGATTAAAATGGATTTAATTGTCATTTTCTGGCAACGATCTACACAAAATACTCTATTGTCAAAGTGGAATAATTTAAGTTTTTCCTAGAAGATGAATGAAAAATAAAACAGTAATATATCTTGATTAGATCAGTTTTCACCCCCCTGAGTCAATACATGTTAGAATCACCAACTACAGCTGTAAGTCTTGTTGGGTAAGTATCAATATTTTCCCATTATTCTTTTTAAAAATTCTTCAAGCTCTTTAAGTTGTTGGGGATCATGGCTAGACAGCGACTTTCAAGTCTTGCCATAGATTTAAGTCAATTTGTGTCAAAACTGTAACTTGGCCACTCAGGAACATTCACCGTCTTCTTGGTAAGCAACTCCAGTTTAGATTGACCTTGTGTTTAAAGTTATTGTTCTGCTAAAAGGTGAATTCATCTCCCAGTATCTGGTGTAAAGCAGACTGAACCAGGTTTTCCTCTAGGATTTTGCCTGTGCTTAAACTCCATCCCGTTTCTTTTTATCCTGAAAAACTCACAAGTCTTTGCCGATGTCAAGCATACCCATACAAGGAAGCAGTTACTCAGTGATGTGTTGGATTTGCCCCAAACAGAAGGCTTGGCATTTAGGCCAAAAAGTGTATTCCTTTGCAGTGTTTTTTTTGCAGTATTACTATAGTGCCTTGTTGCATACATATGCATGTTTTGAAATACTTTTATTCTGTATATTTTTTATTCTTCTTTTCACTTCTTTTAGGTCATTATTGTGGAGTCACTACAATGTTGTTGATACATCCTCAGTTTTCCCCCCCATCACAGCCACTGAACTCTGTAGCCGTTTTCAAATCACCAATGGCCTCATGGTGACATCCCTTTGCAGTTTCCTTCCCATCCTGCAGCTCAGTTCAGAAGGACAACTGCATTTTTGATGTGTCTGGGTGGTTTTTTAATAAATCATCCGCAGCATAATTATTAAATTGACTGTGCTTCAAGATATAGTCAATGTCTGATTTGTTATTTTTACCCATCTACCAATCACTGCCCTTCTTCATGAGGCTTTTATAAAAGCTCCCTGGTCTTTGCAGTTGAATCTGTGCATGAAATGTAATACTTGATGTATGTATGGGGGACAGAGGAAGGGGAAAGACATTTAACCCAACCCCTCAATCAGGTAGTCATTCAAAAATAGTGTCAACTATTATTTCACACAGAGTGAGTTCATATAACTTACGTGATTTTTTAAGCCAAATGTTACTTCGGAACTAATTTAGGCTTCCCAAAACAAAGGGGATGAATACTTATGCAAAAAATATATATTTTAGTAATTGAATTTGTATTCATTTGTAGAATTACCTTTTCACTTTGATGGAGTATTTTGGGGAGATCATTGACAAAAATAATTAATTAAAATATATTTCAATCCCACTTTGCCTTGCAACAAAATGTGAAAAAAGTTCAAGGGGTTGTAGTGCTTCTATAGTGAGCATTATCTTTAGAACATCCAATCACAATACATATCGTATCGTCACCTAAGTACCGTGATAATATCGTATCGTGAGGTCTCTGGAAATTCCCAGCCCATCCAAATACAGTAAGTACACTATCAGAGATCAAATCGCCGCAATGGTCCTAATTCCTGTTAAAGCACTTCTGCTAAAAGCTGTGGAAATCCCCCCTGCCCTCAGACCACCCTTGCAACACCGCCCTCGGACCAATCCCAGTGCAGCTAGCAAAGCCAGTATTGGCCTAGCTGCTACGTACGTGTGAGGTCACAGGGTTGAGATGTGTAACGGTCAGTCTGGGGATACAGTGAGCTCACAGACCCAAATTAACAGGCTGACAAAGTAATGGACTGTATTGGAGCAGGAATAGACATGGCCTACTCACGACACATTACCCGCTGTACAGCTGTCCTGTAAATGGGTGCAAAAATAATGGCCGACTTTTAGAGCTTTGTCATCACCGACATAACATATACCTACCACTTCACTGCAAAGGAACACTGCTTAGGCCTATTCACACACTTGGATACATTTAGGACTGTATTTTAGATTTGCCTGTCTGTCTACTTGTTTATGTGGCTTAGTGTACAAGCCATCTTTCTTCAATAATCAACTAATAAAAAGAGTACAATCAGTGAAATCATAATTTCAATCAAGGTTTCACAACCATGGCGGCAGGTAGCCTAGTGGTTAGAGCGTTGGGCCAGTAACCGAAAGGATGCTAGATCGAATCCTCGAGCTATCAAGGATTTGTTCTTAACTGACTTGCCTAGTTAAATAGAGGAAATATTTTTTTTTAAACATAAAAAATGTCAGAAACTGTCAAATGTTTTCACAGTTCGGACCGTTTTCAGCAGCCAAGGTAGACTATTAAGTGGAACCGCTATTTTCAGCTCATCTACCTACAGATGTTATGTATAATCAAGAAAGACCTGTGGAAGAACATTTCAGTGGTCTAATTAGCACAGATGTTTTAGGGATAGAGAGTATTGATATAGTAGTGCACCAGTCCTAAGGAAACACCTGAGGCCTAGTGGAAAATGACCACCAAATCAAGCACAATGAAAGAATGATGTGAATAAGACACTGACTGCACACACACACTATGAACATAGGCCTACATTGAGTTAGTGATTTCAATTTCAACAAGATAGAACTACATTGGGGAAACATTTGTGTTTGACCAGATTCAATGCTATTTTACTGTAAACAAATTGACAGACTTTCAGCACGCTTATAGGGAAGGACATTCAACAAGCACAGCACATACACAAATGACTGATGATTGGCTGAGAGAAATTATAATAAAAAGATAGCAACAGCTGTTTTGTTAGACTTCAGTGTGGCTTTTGACATTATCGATCATAATCTGCTGAAGGAAAAACATATGTGTTATGGCTTTACACCCCCTCTTATATCGTGGATAAAGAGTTACCTGTCTAACAGAACACAGAGGGTGTTCTTTAAATGGAAGCCTCTCCAACATAATCCAGGTACAATCAGGAATTCCCCAGGGCAGCTGTCTAGGCCCCTTACATTTTTCAATCTTTACTAATGACCGCTGGCCTTGAGTAAAGCCAGTGTGGCTATGTATACGGATGACTCAACACGATACACGTCAGCTACTACACTTAACAAAGAGCTGCAGTTAGTTTCAGAATGGGTGGCAAGGAATAATAATACCTCAACTAAATCTTGTAATAAATAATGTGGACATTTAGCAAGTTGAGGTGACCCTGGATTGTAAACTGTCATGGTCAAAACGTGTTGATACAACAGTAGCTAAGATGGGGAGAAGTGTGCCCATAATAAAAAGTGCTACCCTGCCTTTTTAACAACACTATCAACAAAGTCCTACAGGCTCTAGTTGTCACACCTGGACTACTGTTCAGTCGTGTGGTCAGGTGCCACAAACAGGGGCCTCGGAAAATTACAATTGGCTCAGAACAGGGCAGCACGGTTGGCTCTTAAATGTACATGGAGAGCTAACATTAATGATATGCATGTAAATCTCTCATGGCTCAAAGTGGAGGAGAGATTCACTTCATCACTACTTGTTTTTGTAAGAAGTGTTGACACGCTGAATGCACCAAGCTGTCTGTTTAAACTACTAGCACACAGCTCAGACACCCATACATACAGACTATGGGAGGTGAACAGAACAGTCTATGGGAGACGCACAGTACTACACAGTGCCATGGCTACATCCACATCAGGTAACTGAAGCAAGCAGTATATATATATTTTTTTATGTAAGTGTGAAGAGACACAGACACACACTCTACACACATGTATGTTGTATTGTAATATGTGGTGGTGGAGTGGTATGAAATGTAATGTCATTTTAATACTGTATGTAACTGTCTTATGTTGCTGGACCCCAGGAAGAGTAGCTGTAATGGGGATCCATAATGAAAACAAATACATTGTATCAGTAGGATAACAAACACCAATCCTGTCAAACTTTACTTGTGGTAAAACACTCAGCCTCAACATACAAAAAATAAAACCCAAATACAACAGTCACTGCCTCTCCGTGTTAATAATTATATTCTTTATTTCCACAGACAGATTCTAAACAGAAAGAAAAGGGCTCGGTCAGGCTGCCATTCCTCTGTCTGTCTTCTACAGCCAGGGCAAAGGAAGAGCAGAGCGCATAAGAATGGTTCTAAATATGCCCTGGCATTCTTAGTGACCTATAAAGTTAGATTTAACCCAGATAGCGTTTATTTCCAGGCTTGGTGTGATTTGTGCTAACAGGGCTGACTGCCCTGATTGATGTGGATGAATCGCAAAGCAACTCACCCAATAGGAGGTGCAGCTGACCAAAATAATCTAGGCTTGCTTCATTAATGTAAAATGCATGTTGTTTTATCAATACAAAGTTGAACAATATTACAGCATCTTGTTATGGCAAATTAGGCAGGTCATACTAGTTATTTCTGTTGACAAGACAAGTAACTATCATATTGATCTTCAAATAGGGCCTAACTGTAAAATACATACATACAACACACACACAGTACCAGTCAAAAGTTGACACACCTTCTTCAAGGGTTTTTCTTTATTTGTACAATTTTCTACATTGTAGAATAATAGTGAAGACATCAAAACTTTGAAATAACACATATGGAATCATGTAGTAACCCAAAATTTGTGTTAAACAAATCTAAATATATTTATATTTTAGATTCTTCAAAGTAGCCACCCGTTGCCTTGATGACAGCTTCGCACACTTTTGGCATTCTCTCAACCAGCTTCATGAGTTAGTCACCTAGAATGCATTTCAATTAACAGGTTAATTTGTGGAATTTCTTTCCTTCATTATGAGTCCAAATTTGAGATTTTTGGTTCCAACCACCGTGTCTTTGTGAGACTCCGAGTTGGTGAACGGATGATTTCCACATGTGTGGTTCCCACCGTGAAGCATGGAGGAGGAGGTGTGATGGAGCTTTGCTGGTGACACTGTCTGTGATATTTAGAATTCAAGGAACACTTAACCAGCATGGCTACCACAGTATTCTGCAGCGATACGCCATCCCATCTGGTTTGTGCTTAGTGGGACTATCATTTGTTTTCAACAGGACAATGACCCATCACACCTCCAGGCTGTGTAAGGGCTATTTGACCAAGAAGGAGAGTGATGGAGCGCTGCATCAGATGACCTGGCCTCCACAATCATCCGACAACCTAATTGAGATAGTTTGGGATGAGTTGGACCGCAGAGTGAAGGAAAAGCAGCCTATGTGGGAACTCCTTCAAGACAGTTGGAAAAGCATTCCAGGTGAAGCTGGTTGAGAGAAATGCCAAGGATTTGCAACGCTGTCAAGGCAAAGGTTGGCTACTTTGAAGAACCTAATATTTTGGTTTAACACTTTTTACTACATGATTCCATATTTGTTATTTCATAGCATTGTTGTCTTCACTACTATGTATTCTACAATGTAGAAAACAGTAAAAATAATGAAAAATCTGTGAATACATATATATAAAGATATTTTTGTTACTGTACATGAACCCTAACATAACTAAAACTTGCACATTTTCTGGCCATCTAGTGAGACAATCAATTCTCTACAGGGTCATGACATCTAGTTGTCNAGACCGTGGCTACAGGGATGCAGAAGCCTGTGCAGCCTTATATCCATTCCAATCTATTGACTGGTAGGCCTTGAATCAGTGTGCAGAGTGAGAGTCATGCTGAAGGTATGTGTCACTGAGCAAGTCAGTACAGGGGGAGTCAACCTCCCATCTGCCACCACTCAAATCAAAATCAAATCAAATCTTATTGGTCGCATACACATGGTTAGCAGATGTTAATGTGAGTGTAGCGAAATGCTTGTGCTTCTAGTTCCGACTATGCAGTAATATCTAACAGTAATCTAACAAATTCACAACAACTACCTTATACACACACAAATGTAAAGGGATGAATAGAATATGTACATATACTTATAAGGATTAGCAATGGCGTGCGGCATAGGCAAGATGCAGTAGATGGTATAGAATACAGTATATACATATGAGATGAGTAATGTAGGATATGTAAACATTATTAAAGTGGTGTTATTTAAAGTGACACCTTTATTAAGTCCATTTATTTAAGTGGGCAGAGATGTGAGCCTGCATGTTGGCAGCAGCCTCTCTATGTTAGTGATGGCTGTTTAACTGATGGCCTTGAGATAGAAGCTGTTTTTCAGTCTCTCGGTCCCACTTCAACTGTCTGGAGTGGGGTGTGTTCAAACAATACAAGTACTATACTCTCTCTGGCACTGCTTGCATTTCAACACCTCCACATTTCTTAATACAATCACAACACTGAACCAACATTCACTTTCATATCTGCAAGACTGCCAGGTAGTCTCGACAGGTCAGATAACGTTAGCTGATGTCATTTTATAAAACATGTCAAAATGTCATAAAATAAACCACAACGGAAAAACTTCATTAAATTGACCAAGATCACATCTGTGACACAAAAGTGAATTCTAAAAGTTATGTAGCTAGATTGCTGACTAAGCCTAAAGCGAATTGTTTTACTTGTTCGATCGTAAATGACAGTGCAGTGTGTCAGACTGTGTCTGGGGCCTTGTGACAGTTAGCTAGCTAGCTAACTTTGTTTATGTTAGCTTGCTAACAACATGCACAAACCATCCAAATGGCATCAGACTACATGTTTATTTTTTATTTATTTATTTATTTTAAAAAAACTTTAAGTTAAAAAGATTGCAGACTTTATATGATCAACAATATGGGATGTATCCCTTTTCAATATGTTTTAGTTAACTAGCCAACATCGGCTAGCCTGTCGGTGACTCAAGAGGACCCAGCCAAGTTGTCGCCATAATGACCAAACCAAAATGGCTGCTCTCAGAGATTAGTTGACAGTCAGCTGGATTCGGTTTGATTAGAGCCTTCTGTATTTCAACGACTCTCTAAAATGAAACGACTAAATAAGTAGCACAGCAGCAAGAGTGAACGGTATTCATAAAACTACGGGTAAGACATTGCAAACAAATCAACTTGATGTTCCACTTTATCACATACTATCTAGCCAGCATTTGTCAGCCGGTGCTAAGCTAATGTTATCCAGCCAGTTAACTGATTCCCGTGGCTAACTATTTGTTATCTAACTGGACACACTATAGTAGGACGTTCACTTGCTATCGAAGCATGGTCATTGGATGCAAAGTGGCTAAAACAAAAGTTGCACACTATCCAGGCAAAATGAATTGTTGCTCAAGCTTCTGTGTTACAGTTAGTTGGCTGAGCTAACGTTAGTATGCTAATAGCTACCTGAAGTTCGGCCCTCTCCACTTCCCAATGAGCTCTCTCCATTTCGAATCGGGCCCATTCGTGCTGGATGTAATGTAAAATACCGGGGATGGTATATTGCTGTGGCCGTGGTATGTCGTCTTGCTGCTGCCCCATCCCTGAGCCACCTCCACTACCGATTTGGGGATTAACGTTGTTATTCCCCTGCTGCTGTCTTGAGGCGGCCATTCCAACTCCTCCGCCGGCGTGTTCATCCATTTTTAAGAAGAGGAAAGTCCCAGCACAATTTGCTGCTTGAATTCGCCTCCACCCCCCCTTTTCAGATCAGTGTTCCCGTATGAATTTGACGATGCCTTTCACTGAAATGGCTATGCGGTTGTAGTGAGACAGGGCTATGTTTTGGATTTACTCTCAGCGTAAAGATTTGTTGGCCGCCATTAGTCCAATCCTTGGAGTTGGATATGAAAGCCTCCTTACTGCCGGGGGTGGGAGAGAGAATTGTCCCGCGCTGCATGGTGGGACATACTCTACTTTTTCTTTTTTTTGGGGTCATCCAAATACATTAGGCCGGGCATGCGTGTATACAGTTAGTCTGTACAGCACAGACACATTGTGAACCAGATCAATAATAGAAATAGGATTCTATCAGGGTTTGTTTGCATGACTCAGGGAGCCATCTCATATCCAGCACTATGTTGCTGACTGCATTGTTTGCTGACTGCAGATTGGGGATCTTGACTGTTAGTTTAGCTTGGCCATAGTCCTTCTGACTGCTGAATGGGATATGTAGTTAACTGATCAGTTACAGATGCATAAACAAAAAAAAGGGGTATTACACAAAGACTTTGCGCATGATTTGCAATGACACCATTTATATATATAATTATTTCCTGTTTTGCAGATACACTGGATTTAGAGATCACAATGATCAAGTTCCTTCTGATGGTTAACAAGCAGGGCCAGACCCGCCTGTCTAAGTATTATGAGCAGGTGGACATTGAGAAGAGGCCTTCTCTGGAGACTGATGTTGTCAAGAGATGCCTGTCACGCAAAAAAGAAGAGGTCTCTCTCAATCACATTATTAGAATCACATTATTTGGGGGGTTTTGTTTACTTTCACGTGTATAACACAACAGTGAGAAGACAATGCATAACTGGGGGGTTAGACAAGACAATGCATAACTGGGGGGTTAGACAAGACAATACAGGACAGAATGAAATCTAGTAGAAATTACCTAGACATAACCTAGTCTGTTATCAGTCTGTTTAGCGATAATTCCAGTCCTTGCCACTCATTGTCATGCTAAACATTTTTGTTTGTATTTATGGTATTCTTCATGCTGAGTTAGTGTGCCACTGAGCTCATCTTGGAATTCACATTCAACTAACTATTGTATTCTATCTAGTGCTCTTTTGTGGAATACAAGGACTTCAAACTAGTGTATCGACAGTATGCTGCTCTCTTCATAGTTGTTGGTATCAGTGACACTGAGGTGAGTTCATCATTTCACTGTTATAAGTGTACAAGTATTAGTGTTAACAGATTAAGGTTGAGATTGTATTATTGTGATTATACATGATTCATGGTGTGGGATGTCCTTCTTTCCCACAGAATGAGCTG
Organism: Salvelinus sp. IW2-2015; assembly: GCF_002910315.2. Classification (NCBI taxonomy): domain Eukaryota; kingdom Metazoa; phylum Chordata; class Actinopteri; order Salmoniformes; family Salmonidae; genus Salvelinus; species Salvelinus sp. IW2-2015. The sequence continues at coordinate 8,498,239 of NC_036849.1, read as the reverse complement.
TCAATCTATGAGCTGGTACACAACTTTGTTGAGGTTCTTGACAAGTACTTTAGTCGTGTGGTGAGTTCAGTCTTTTTATTCTCTACTTCAGCACATTCTTGTTGTATACTAGATTTACTTCACGTTAACTATCCAACCACCTATGCATAGCATTTTAAAGGTCAGTATTTTCTGGGACAAAAACACATTACTCTAAACTGATCGTTCCTCGTTAGAAAAGTAAATTGTTTTTCTCTCCTAACAGAGTGAATTGGATGTATCCTTTACAAATTATTATAACTTGTTTTAATCAGTTTGAGGAAACAAGTCATTGAAACAGAAGCAGGGGCTGTCTGCCTGTCCACCTTCGCATTAGGTGCTTTTCATGTGGCTTGCCAACAGTGCCATTCCAGCCCTGGCATTTAGTATGGCACTGCACAGACTGATGAAGACTACTGTCATTGTCTGAGTCTGGGCTCAGTGGGATTTCAGACTAGCCGGGGTCAGACCAGTCATAAGAATTGGAATGCAACTAGTCAGTGGTGTTAACGGTTCACTGTTAAGTTGTCAAAGTTGTTCAACCTGACCAGTGACATGTTAATGGTGTAGCCAGAGATATCATTCTTACTAATGGAGAGTGCTCATTGAGCGGGGTAAACAAATACCCTCCTTTACACTGTGATAGGGAATAAATGAGTATTCAATATTGACTTATAGATGATTTAATGACCTTAACTCCAGCTCAGATCATGTTCAACCTGGATAAAGTGCACATCATCATTGATGAGATTATCCAGAATGGACACATAGTGGAGACCAACAAGAACCGTATCCTGGCACCTCTACTTGCTCTGGACAAGATGGCTGAGGCACATTGAGCAGTTGTTTGAACCATAGACTTAGACATTGCATCATTGTATCTGTCCAATTATGACGTCTTTAAGAGCACGGTCAGCGCCATTAAGGCCATCTCCATAATGAAGTACTCAATTTTCTTCTATGAGTTGGGAAACTGAAAGGGTGCACACTGCCACCTAGAGTGTGTTGTTTGAACAGGAATAAAGCAGAGGTTGGCGATTTACTGACACCTGCAGTTATGGAATGTCTTCTCACAAGTATAATTAATTGGCTGATTCCTCCTGGTAACCTGAATGGAATTATATGATCCTTGAAGGAAAACCACCCAAAAACGATATTTTGATATTTGTTTCATTAGTCCATTGCTGACATAGTCCCAAAATGTTTTGCTTGTCAGCAATCAAGTTAAGATTTGTAACTTTCAAACCATCCCCATATGATGCATTTTGCACCATACAGGGATGATTTCTGTATTTTAATGCCACATTGAAAAATACGAGGTCAAACCATGGTGTCAGAGCTCTAGAAAAAGGCCAGAGTTCCCGAGTTGGATGACCGTTCAAATAGATTTTTCTCCAGTTGGAACCCCTTTTTGTTTTTAACGCACTGAAGTCCGAAATTCCTGAGTTCCCAGTTGTTTTAAACGTGGCACGAAAGTTGCATAACTTAAACTTGATTGCTGACAAGCAAAACATGTCAACAATGAAATAAGTACCAAAATATTGTTTTTTGGGTGAAGTTTTCCTTCACATAATTCCATCCAGGTCACCACTTCAAAGTGGTGAAAGTTCAAGGGCGGTGCCCCCTAGAGAATGATGGAGGCCGCTAGTGTCACAGGCCGTATTAGCATGGGCAACTCCATTGAGAGCTTCCACCATTTTAATGTAGTCAACTGGGTGAGACTTTCAACTTCTTTGGATGATTCCTCCTAGTGACCCTATTGAAATCATCAAGAGAGATCAGCCAATTGTGAAGAAAATTGACTACTTCAAAATGGAGAGCCTCAATGGCACTGCCCATCAGTTCAATTGGCAGACAGATAACCTTATACAAATACAAAGATGAGTTCTCCATGAGCTGCCCATGCTAAAACAGGCTTTTGGACACTAGAGACCTCCATCTAGATCTATGGTTTGAACAAACTAAGACTAGTGGCAAGAAAAAGTATGTGAACTCTTTGGAATTACCTGAATTTCTGCATAAATTTGTCATAAAATGTGATCTAAGTCACAGCGTGCTTAAACTAATAACACATTTGTCTTTATTGAACACACCCTGTAAACATTCAGTGTAGGGTGGAAAAAGAATGTGAACCCTTGGATTTAATAACCAGTTGACCCTCCTTTGGCAACAATAAACTCAACCAAACATTTGAGGTAAAAAAAAAAATCGGGTTGAGGTCAGGACTCTGACTGGGCCACTCCAGAAGGCGTATTTTCTTCGGTTGTTGATTTACTTTTGGGTCGTTGTCCTGTTGAGCTTCAATTGTCAGACAGATAGACATTTTGCAGGAGAATGTTAGGCTAAACTTGGGAATACATTTTTCAGAAAATTTTATACAGAAATCCAGGTAATTCCAAAGGGTTCACATACTTTCTTGCCACTGTATTACCCTTTGGGGAAAAAATGGACACATTGCCATCCAAATGAGTTATGGACTTCATACTTGAGTTTATCAATAATAATCCATTGTATAGAATAAGTATCTTTTTATACAGCAGCTATAGTAATAGATTGAACTGAGGTATTACATACATCTTCCCTTGGAGCTTTAATGTGCATAGCATGTTATTCAGGTCTTTTTTTTTTAAACGTAAATAAACAAGACTTCATACTTTGCAAACATTTTAATGATTATTTTTGGAGCATACACATTTGAAAATATCTGTTTACTTCAAACTGCAACTTGAGTTAAATAAATGTTTATAATATACAAAGAAAATACAAGGGAAAGCATAGCTTGCTTTTTTTCCTTTTTAAATGTGCCTTGCACACAGAACCAGTGTTTTTGTCTCTAGCTTTGATCAAATTACACAAATGCACTCAGGGACTTTGATCCTTATAGCAGGGCAATAAACACCAAAATACACACAGTAACGAAAGGAAAAATAATAAGCATGTGCATCATGATTGTATGATGTTAGATGAAGTAAAAGGAACAAGGTAATCCTAATATTCAAACAACGCAGGCACTAGTAAAACAACCTGGTAAGGAAATGCCCAAACACTCTACAGTTAGCTCTACAGAAGCAGCTGCCCTTCTCCCCTCACATGACGCAGGGAAAGGAAGGAGGTTGACAGCCGGGTGATGGCAATCTGAAAACCCAAAAACTACAGAGAACTTGTACACAGATGCTCACAGCCAAAGTATGAGAGAGAGAGATAGTAAACACTGTAGAACATGAGGAAACTGTCTGCCCCGTCTTCCAGTTGCTCAAGCCCTTAAAGCAGCAGAGTGCCCTGGGGAGGGAGCTGTGACAAGTAAGCAGGTGGGTCGGAGGAGAGGGAAGGTGGGGGGGGCGCCCCTGGTTTTATCTGTATCACTAGCTATTGAGTTAACATGGGACTGTTTTTCAGGGGGAAAGGACAGGACGGGGGGGAGATGTGGGGTTGGGAGGAGGAGGGGGGAGAGATCTCAGAGAGCACAGCTTGTTTCTTTTTCTGCAACAAAACACAACAGGCTTCACCAGCAGGGGGGGGTTGGTCAGTCATAATGGGGCAGACGGAGCATGCTCAGTTGAGGTGGAAGCCCTTCTCCATGGTAGCCGCTAGGAGGCGCTCTCTCATGATGTCTTCAGAGGAATACTCTGGCAGCTTCAGGTAGTGCACACAAGTGTTAACAGATGGATAGCTCGAGTCTGTCGCGTCCACCTAGGGGGAACAATTAGGTTAACTGTGTTGCAGTCACAGCCCTGCTCTATAATCCTGGAGTGGCAGATTCAAGTGGTGGAGGTAGTGTCATTACAATACTATGATTTTAAAGCTGAACAGAATACATTTAATGTCAAACATTTCCCAAATTTCTACTGACAGCATTTCTGAAACATATCAACCTCATTAGGATGGCTTACTGTACTGCAAGGTTGACAAAGTTCCCTAAACTCAGCAGTGATTGGTCTCATGGAGAGCCTTACCTTCCGAACGATGGTGAGGCGTGGGTGCAGGTTGGCCAGACCACCAGGGGGCAGAGTGGAGCATCCTGTGGTGAACTGGAGGAAGGCTTTCCTCTCGTCAGATGACATGCCACACAGCACCCGCACAAAACGCAGGAACCCAGGACTGTGGAGAGGACGAGAACAGATACAGTTAAAAAGGTCTCCAGCAAAATATGAAAACAACAAGCTGTTAGATAGTGTCAGTTGATGTACTGGCGCAGCAGTACAAGGTCCCATGTTCCTCTAGGAACTAAGTAACGTTCTGGTCATGTTAGCGACTTCGCCATTTCAGTTCTTGTTATTTGAACCCCTTTTAAAACACGACCAACACCGTCAATACAAGGAGATCTAACAAACGTTTTTCAAGCTGGCCAGAGTAAATGATCTAGTCTATAAACTGTAGTAGATACGAGGGCCATCATACCTGTCCCGAGTGTAGCCCAGCTTAGGCTCTGTGTAGTTCATGACGTCCTCAGATGTCCAGGAAGGAGACTGGTTTCCACAGAGGATCATCTGCACCTCCTTGTGACTGAAGGAGCTCAGCTTCTCCATGGGGAACACTCGGTTAAAACCCTCTGAGAAAATAAGTTAATTTCATTACATTCAAAATGTAGTGCGCAAACAATTTTTTTCTGTGATTACTAACGCTAATCCGCATGTTGTTTCAATAGGCATACCTCTGAAAGCCTCCATTTGTTTCTGGATGCCAGTGTGCATAGAGAAGTCAAACATGAGCTCCACATACTCCTCGGCATTCTCCATGGTCACCATCTGGAAGGATTAACAGAGGGGCACAGGCCAGATTTAGACACCACTCATCTAACCAGTAAAACTCTAGCGGTGCAGTTCTCTACCTACCTCGTCATTTCCATTGGGCTTCAGGTCCACTGCTGAGAACCCATGCACTTTGGATGAGGGGCAGAACTGGAAATTCAATCTGGGAGAAAAGGGACTCAAAATTAGCCATGTTGAATGACAACGATACAGCGGTCAAGGATCAAATAATGAATCAGCATAATTGGAAACTGAACAGGTGAGCAAATTGTAAAATTGTACCACAAGTGATTATACGTCACCTACAAAACAATGTAATTAGCAAAAATGCCATTCCAATTCAGGATATTATCCACTGAATTCTTGACTAAATTTAAGAAGCTCTCTCAGTAATGAGTGGTGGTGGGCGCTGTGCTCACCCCAGGTCCTCTACACTAAGTGGTGGTCCAGAGCCCATGGGGTTCTTCAGCATGAGGTCCTGCAGCCTAGTGTTCTTCTCATCCTCAGACAGACTCTTGTTCCCCAGGATCAGCCTCCTCTTCACCGCCAGCTCCTTCATCTCCTTCAGGAACTTGGCCCGGTGGGGGTTGACGAGTTCAAAGTCCTCCCAGGTCAGGATGCCGTGGTACCAGGCCGGGGGCTTGGGTTTAGGGGGGTCCAGGATGAACTCGGACTTGGAGTCCTCGTCAAAGCTTCCGACAGAATAGGTGTCCAGGCTCTCCTCGGTAGACGCCTCCGACTGGATCTCTGAGAAGTGGTGGTGCTGCTCGGTGGGATCGAGGAGGAGAGGGCCCCCACGGGAGGCGTACAGCAGCTTGGACATGTTGCTCTTGATGTCACCCATACAGAGCAACTTGAAGAAGGGTCGTGAGATGGGAAGGTCCACCAGGCGGTTGTCCTGAATGCACTTGGCCAGGAAGACCCCCAAGAAGAGGAAGAGTTTGCTGAGGCGATCCAGCTCGTCACTGTCCTGGGGGAATGGGGCTGGGAACAGGCCGCAGGAGCGCTGGACGTAGTAGCCTGGAGGTTTCAGACCCCCACCCAGATCCACCTGATAGTACACAACACAGTCAATAAGAAGCAGGGCATTTTCATTGACATGACCTTAACCCCAAAAATATTAATTAAAGGTGACACTGACATGGTTCAAATATTACCGTTTAGAACTACATTTGAATGATGTGACAGTGAAGCAACACTTACCTGGCGAGACTCATCGTCTGGGAAGTCATCATCACAGAGCCAGATACCCAGGGATGTCCTCTGGAACTCAGCTGCCACCAGAGCATAGAACTCCAGTGTTGGACCCAGGCCTGTACCCTCCTCCCCCTGGAATTCAACCTGGGGAGAGAGAGACTGGTCATTCGCTACGACCTCTCATAACCAGTCACTATGACCTCTCATAGCTATCTCATAACCAGTCACTATGACCTCTTGTGGCAATACCATTCAAAGAAATAGGGGAATACATTACCAAGCTGGAAAAAACAGGTGTACAGTAAGATTACAAAATGTATGCCTATGAATTGGATGAATGAGTACATATTTCACACCATTTAGCATGACATGGACCACTTATTCATGGGTACCAATGACAATCAATAATCCCTTCACACAGACTCTCCAATGAGCATACATGTTAGTCCAGGAGTACAATTAATCTGGTTTAAATCAGGCGTGGTGTTTTACTTCCAAAACAGATTTCCTGTCAGCGTGGATCTGCATGACGCTCTCAGCCCACTCCATCATCTGGTCTCCGCGGGGGACCTTGACTCTCTCATGTTTGAGCCGGCCCACCCTGAACTCCCCAGGGTCGTCTCTCCGCACCGTGGTGGAGGGCCGCGAGCGCTCCATGGTCGCCTCCCGCCGGTTCTGCAGCCACACTACCGCCCTGAGGTACACCGACAATACAGTACGAAGTCAATGAAATTAACAGCAATAATTGGCCCTGTAATATGCGAGAGCTGTATTAGTTTGTTATTCAATGCTATATAAACAAAGACATGAAATGGGTGTGGATGTGAGAAGACGTTGCACCAGTTTCAGGAGTACACACCCCTTTTGTTTAAACGTCAAGCAGCTCTAACCTGGAGGCTCCAAACGCAGTGCAGGTGAAGTAGAGCTGCCGTGTCTCAAAGGGGATGAGGAAAGGACACTTGCTGGTAAGCTGCTCACACCATTCTGGGAGGGCCCCGCTGGCCAGGGCCAGAGGCTCCTCGATCTGCTGGAGAATCTTCGTTGTGACTTTCTTGCTGGTGAATTCCTCGGGCGATGCATTGAATTGGAGATCCTCTACATATTGTAAAAAACACAGTTGATCAACAACGTGTGTTATTAAGAACACTAACAAGTAACATTTTCACTGCAAGAGGATAATAAAATAAGGTAGCATATTATCTTCAGGTGATATGTGATGGGGAGGGCGGTCTGAGGTGGTATTAGGTGTGTATCTGTACCTTCCTGGAAGGTGCGTGTGTGGGCGTGGGGGTCTCCTCCGATGATGAAGAGGATGCGGAGCAGCTGGAGCACATCTTCCACACCGCAGGCGCTCTGGCTGGAGCCAGCCTTGGCCTGGGCCTGCTCACTAGCCACACTCAGGATGTCACAGGTCTGCATGGCACCCAGAGACCCAGGGCTCAGGCCCCCCGACCTGCACCCATGCTCACAAAAGTCCTGCAAGCAATCATATGGACCGTGGTTTAAACCTGATGTTTCCGCAGCTACCTGACTCTACAAACTCTCTGATTAACAGCGAAGACAGTAGCATAAAACTGGACATGGCTATTTTGCTGCACATACATCCAGTTACTGCATTCTCACAATCATTATGTTCGTACAACAAAATAATGAAAGGGAACAGATTCACTATGTAAATCATGGTAATGCATAATTTACAGAACAGCCACAAGCCATTTGGATAAAGTTAAGAGAACAGCAAATACTGTCTAACAAGTGGCTAGACAAATGACAGTCAAGCAAGAAGGAAAACAATATACCAAAACAGAGAAGGGAAAATAAATAGATACATAGACAGATAAGCAACATCTTGATGCCGGTCTATACCTTGTATGCAGCTATGAGCTGAGAACAATTTCTGTTTTTCCTAATACTTTTATTAGTGCCGGTTAATTTCCAGTGGCGCAGGAAAGATGAGTCTGCATTCTTCTGCATGTAGGTTATCAAGTCATTCTTTGGTAATTCATCAGTGCCAAGGTATTGCTCCACATGCTCTACAGACCAGCAACCCTACAACAGGAAGAACCAAATGTTGGTCTTTCCTGATTGTAAAGTCTCAAGGCAAATAGACATGCATTACAGTAGATTGGTTTAACCACTAAAGAGGCCGGTGCAGTTACTCTAGTTACATTATGACTAATAGGGTTTTCAGTCAGTCTCCTTGCGTCTTTAAAAGGTTAGTGAGGTATGGCTGTCTAGCTGGCTAGCTATCCAGGAGGAACATTTAGCTACACATTTGAGAACAGCCACAGAAATTCACAGCCAAGATTTGAATGGGCAGGATAGAAAGACTGAGGGGATGTGAAACCTGTCAATTACCATCTTTCTACTTTCCTTCTCTTTGTCTGAATCCTTCATTTCTCTGTACATTATCCTGCAACACAGAAAGTCGAAACATCATTAAGGAGATCAAAAGGCTATTTTTAGATTAGGTTTCACCACAGAATCACGAGGAAAAGCTAAAACAACAACAACCATTCAGACTTACGTATATGTGGGTTCCCAGATCCGCCGCAGTTTATCTGACTTGACGCTCCCGCTGCAGGAGAGCTGGAGGAGCTTCTGGACATAGTAAAAGATAGTACCCTTGTAGTTGGAGAGAGGTAGTTCAACTTCTCGGGTGGTTCCAAGCCCTGCCACTTTGAGGATGAGGGCGAGGTGGGGGGAGGGGGGACACTCAACCTCCTCCTGGACTTCAGAGCGAGGTGTACCTGTAGGGACAAGGAAAGACATGGAGAAAAAGCTCACCACTGTGCTCTAGAGTTCAACTGAAGCATGTGTGAAAGACTTGCCATTTGTCTAGTAATCATGTACAAAACCAAGTCCATTCACAGTCATACATATTGAACTGAATACTGTTGGTGTGGTGTGTTTACCTGGGGGAGGGATCTCCAGGTCAGTGGTCTGCTGGACGTTGGTCCGGCCTGGTCTGGGGTCGAACGCCGGGACTAAAGCAGAGAACTGGCGTTTGAGGACAAAGTCATCGTCCCAGGTTCTACGCCGACCCCCTTTGGTTTCATACTCTTCCTCTTCCTGTATAACACACGACATGAACAACCGCCATCAGCTCTTTGGGAATGGCAGACAAGGTACTACACCCAACACAAACATGCAACACCGATATTAGACATCTACAGGATAAAGAAACATTTATAAAAACAAAACACTAACAAAAATCACATACATTAAATCACACTTCACAATCCACAGAATTTACAGACAAATTTAAGGGAGGTTCAGGCAACTATTTTTAAAAAGGGAGTACAAGCATGCAATCGACAAGTACACTATATGAAGAGAAACTGCAACAAATTTTACCCTATTAAAATGAATGTGGAAACCAAGGTTTACCCTGGACCGTACCAAAACTTCCTCATACTCTTGGTCTTCCTGATTGTCATCCTCGTTCTCATCATCATCATCATCTGGCTCAGGCAGATCCTCTTCATCATCTAACTCGGCCAATAGCGTGTTAGCGCGACAGCTGTCCAGGAAGTCTGCAGGGAGAGCACTCAAGTGTGAGGTCTCACTAGAAACAACTCTGATCATCATGCACTTCTCCGAGACAGAAAGCGCTGGCCAAATGTATGAGGAGTCAAGATGTGCCAAATGTTAACATGGATGTTAGGCAGTAGAAACACGTTATAGGTTGAAGAAGCTGAGGAGGTGTGGAGGAGGAAAGAGATGTATAATAATAGTAAGTCTAGTATAGCCTACCATAGAGGGAAAACTCAGCTTCCTGACCAGTGTCGCTCTCACTAGACGTAGAGGTCAGGCTGGTGGTCAGAGTGTTACTGAGCAACTGGCCAACCGACAAACCTGTGGTTGCCGTGGCTACATTATTGCTGCTGGTTACTATGGATGTGGACATTGTAACAGTTGAGGTGGTGCCAGTGGTTGTGAGGTTAGGAAAGCTCTGTGCACCCATGAGAGGAGAAGCTGCAAACAAACAAAAACCAAAAAATGCGATTAGTTCCCAAACAAAAGGTATTATTTTGACTGATTCCAGTTCAAACAATGCTGGTTGTTCTTCTACCACTACACATGCTTGTCACATTCAAGCCTCAGTCAGCATCTTCTGACCACTGGAAGTCATGTTGAGTAAATAAAATGTCAACATTATAAAATGATCCACTGCTCACTATTTCTATAGCTCTATTTAAGGATGACAAAAAAAATGGAAATAAAATACATTTTAGTAATGCACTGTCAGCAAAGTCAAAAAAGGCGTTGGATTCTCCTTGGTTCAACAAAATAGCTTAATATTAGAGCAAAGACAAACAAAACACAACACAAAAGCAACAACACCACTCTTATATGTGAAGCCAGTAGTTATTCTTCTTGTCTAGATGAGTGACTGTTTTGATCCTTCCCTTTGTGTGGTGATCAAATTATCAACATTGAACACAACGCAAAACATTTTACATATATTTGCGACTTGTGCATTCACCGTACTTTTTCAAACATTACGTGTCCTTGCAATGTAAAATTGACAACTACTCCAGGTTGTAAACATTTTATAATTTATAAATTTATTATTGTACAAGCTGAAGCTAAACTCTACTTTTATGTAAAAGTGTGACCAAATCTCAAACCCAAGTTAGAAGGCTCCTTCTACAAGTCATGCCAATCATGTTCAATAGCCGGCTGGACAGTGGTCCCTTTATGTGCACTGAAGGCTGAGGAGAACTGAAGGCTGAGGGCTGTGTATCCCATGCATCCCTGGCCTGCAGACAGTATAGGCTGAATACTCACTTGCAGTGCTCATGACGTTTCGTCCCAGTGTGTTGGTGTTGTTGTCGCTGCTGCTGCGACTCAGGTTCATGTTGTTGGTGGCATTGGTGCGGGACATGTTGGGAGCCCTCCTCACAAACGATTCCATGAGGCTGGCCTCCCGTGACGACAGGTTGGGCACGCTGGCACTGGAGCTCATGGGAGCGCTGGTCGCCAGCAGAGAGCTAACGGACAGACGGGCGCTGGCCGCAGAACATAGAGGCCTCTGGGAAGCCGCCTCCTTACTGGAGGACTCGGACACGGAGCTGACGTCAGGCGAGCTGACGCTGACTAGTGCCATGGAGATGGACGTGGCGTCTACAGCCTCTTGCCTGTCCGCACCTGCTTTACGCTCGACGCCCTCAGCAGTTAACGTGCTGGACACGCATCCAGCCTCGGAGGACAGTACCACGATGGGCTCTTGGCCCTCTTCCCCGATGGTGCCACCACTGACCCCTAGGACCCCCCCCAGCAGGCTCTCGGCCCGGCGCTCTACCTTGGTGGAGCTGAGACTGATATCGCTGCTGCTGGCCACGCTACACACCGAGCTGCTACTGCCCTTCCGGCTTGAAGAGCTGGCCCCTGCAGCCGAGGAGGAGCCGCCCTTGTCCGGACAGTTATTTTTCACCAGGCTGCTCCAGGACTGCGCTGTGCCTGAAACAGTGGATGAGACAGGTTTGGGTGATGGCGCAGACTCAGGGTCGTACCCTGGCGCAAGCTTGAGGTCAAATTTTCCTTCAGCACCCATACGGTAAGAGTTTGAGCCACCAGCATCCCAGGTGACATCAATCCAGCCTGGAAAGGGATATGAATGTTGTGAGACCCAGCAGAGAGCAGACAGCAAGTCAAGACAGCAGCTCGGCTTGACACTGGACCAAATACCTTTGTTTATGACAAATGACAGGTGGGCTGAATACAGCTTCAGACTAATTCAACAACAGCATGCCATTCTATGCAGCTATGCTGAAGCTGATAGTATGTTTAGCATATTGCTGAATAGTTAAATCAATGGCAAGTCTAATTGAGATATTGGTTGTCTTAACAATACTGTATGGTCTAGTACTCTGGTCCAGGTGAAGCAATCAGATAGAAATCATGAGTTACAGAAAATGACAAGCAAAGTAGAATTTTGCAAATGCGAAGCTAAAAGCCACCTGAGAAAAAGGAACTGAAGAATATTTTTGTCAATGTAAATATAATATAGTTGCAATGGAGTGAGTCTATTCAGTGCTTGCAAATTGTGACATCAACATGCACTTAGTTGATTGATGGAGACAATTAGTCAAAAAGTATTTAAACACATGGCTACCCAGAGATCTAACAGATAGCTTGTACAAGTACGAAAAGGTTACCTGGTACGTTGGGGGAGAGGGTTGCGCTTCAAATTAGCAAACTAATAACAAAAAGGGTATAATGGTAGTGACAGTTTTGCAAGTTTAGTGAAATACGTAAAATGATCATGAGTGGTTTTAAAAGACGTTCGGCATACAGAGATAGGTAATATGTGATGCTTTTCAGGCCCTTGTATTTAATAATGCTGCAGGAAGAGCAAGAGCCCAATATAATGCAGTCTAGTCACACAGCAGAGCAGTAGCACTGACTTAGATCAGCCACTAGACTGCTTTGCAGTTAAAGTGCTTTTGAAGGTTATTATTTATCCTTCATTAACAAAGAATGGCCTTGTTTCCCGATTGGATTGGAGAGGAGTAAGTAATAGGCCTGTAGCGTGAGGTCAGAAGCAGAAGAGAAAGTAGGAAAGTAACAGCCTTTAGTGGGAAAGCCATGAAAAAAAACACTGTCCCGTTTAGAACTGTGTAGTAGCACCGACCACCTGTATAATGTCATGTAAAGACCTTGTTTCTGAAGTTACTGATCAGGGTTAAGGCACAGATGTTATGTAAGCGCAAACATTATATTAGGACATAATGAACAACTGCTGGTTGATTTCTTTCAGACCAACTCAACCCTTAGTATTTAACATACAAAGGTGAGACGAGAGAGTTAGTAAAAAGGAGATTTGGGTTAAAGGGCAATTCCGCCAGTTTCAACCTCCTATTCATTATTTCCAGCACCATACCAGTGTCTACATATGTGAAAATGTCACGTTTCTATGCTCTGTAGTTAAAAAGGTCCTAAAAACTGCTTCTGTGACATCAAAGGGTAAGAATAAAAGTTTTTAAAAAGCCTGCAATGAGTTTCAGGCCAGAGGGAGGGAATGTTATTGCCCCCACGTCACCGCAAATCTCAGTGTTTGAAAATCACTGTTAAAATGTTTTAATTTAATCATTTTAATTGGGTAGAACTTTTTAAACTGTATATTTTTTCCCAACAAAAAGTAGAAATGCACCGTTTTCACATATGTAGACACTGGTAATGGGCTAGAGATAATGAAAACAAGGTTGAAAAGTGGTGGATTGCCCTTTAAGATGTACTAAAAGGCTCCTCAAAGCATGTAAATGCACTTGATGTTCACAATTTGTAAAAAAATAAATAAATGGTCTACCATATTTGTATCAATGACTCCATTGTTACTAGTTTTTGCACACCCTATGTTCAATAGCCATAGTTACGCAGCCCGATTCCTCTGAACAACTATTATAACACTCCCCACATGTGATGATGGGGTGACATATGGGTTTATTCTGGGATAAAGCTCTGCATTATGTCCTGCCTTAGCAGTTTAAACATGCATCATCATGTCAGTCGACTAAGTCCCTTAAGAATATTTCTTAAACCCTTTTTTCATAGAAAAACAAAAGCTGTGTGTGTGGGGGTTCAGTTCCACACACAGGGACATTATATTAGATGGTGTGGGCTTAGGCTGTAGTAGAGTTTTACCGTTATGGGCCTCCCCAGTCACCGTACCCTCTCCTGCTGGGTTGCCATCCTGGTCTCTCCACTTCCAGTCGATGCCCCGCACCACGCGCGCCCCTGGCACTATGTACTTCATCACCTGGGAGCGGAACAGACGCCTCTGCCTGCGTAGATTGGCCTCTGCCTCCTTCACTGCTTTACCTGTGGAGGGGAGAAGGAGACGGGTCAGATTGCTTGGAGTCATTAAAAGCAAATGAATAATTATTCATAAACATACTACACTGAACAAAAATATAAAAACGCAACATGTAAAGTGTTGGTCTCATGTTCTGAAATAAAAAGACCCCAGAAATGTTTTACGCAAAAAAAGCTTATTTCTCTCAAATGATGTGCACAAATGTGTTTACATCCCTGTTAGTCAGCTTGCCAAGATAATCCATCTACCTGACAGGTGTGGCATGTCAAGAAGCTGATTAAAACAGCATGATCATTACACGGGCACAATAAAAGGCAACAAATTTGCAGTTTTGTCACACAATGCCACAGATTTTTCACATTGAGGGAGCGTGCAATTGGCATGCTGACTGCAGGAAAGTCCATCAGAGCTGTTGCCAGAGATTTCAATGTTCATTTCTCTACCATAAGCCACCTCCAACATCATTTTAGTGAATTTAGCAGTACATCCAACCGGCCATACAACTGCAGACCACGTGTATGGCGGTGTGTGGATGAGCGGTTTGCTGATGTCAACATTCTGAACAGAGTGCCCCATGGCGGCAGTGGGGTTATGGTATGGGCAGGCATAAGCTACAGACAACGAACCCAATTGCATTTTATCGATAGAAATTTCAATGCACCGTGACGAGATCCTGAGGCCCATTGTCATGCCATTCATCTGCCGCCATCACCTCATGTTTCAGCATTATAATGCACAACCCCATGTCGTAAGGATCTGTACACAATTCCTGGAAGCTGAAAATATCCCAGTTATTCCATGGCCTGCATAGTCACCAGACATGTCACCACCCATTGAGCATGTTTGGGATGCTCTGGATTGACGTGTACGACAGCATGTTCCAGTTCCCGCCAATATCCAGCAACTTTGCACAGAGTGGGACAACATTCCACAATCAACAATCTGATCAACTCTATACAAAGGACATGTCGCGCAACATGAGGCAAATGGTGGTCACACCAGATACTGACTGGTTTTCTGATCCAGGACCCCTACCTTTATTTTTTTTAAGATATCTGTATTCCCAGTCATGTGAAATCCATAGATTAGGGCCTAATTCATTTATAACAATTGACTGATATCCTTATACGTACTCTAACTCAGTAAAATCTATGAAATTGTTGCATGTTGCGTTTATAGTTTTTTCCCCCAGTATACAACCAGTGTCGGCCTCTGCAAAAAGAGTGCTCCTCGCATACACAGTGCCTTCAGAAAGTATTCACACGCCTCGACTTGATCCACATTTTATTGTTACAGCCTGAATTTAAAATGGATTGAATGGAGATGTTCTGTCACTGGCCTACACACAATACTTTATGTCAAAGTGGAATTATGATCTTCAAATTTTTTACAAATTAATAAAAAAGCTGAAATGTCTTGAGTCTAAAAGTATTCAACCCCTTTATGGCAACCCTAAATAAGTTCACAAGTAAAAATGTGTTTAACAAATCACATAAGTGATTTTTGAGCAACTACCTCATCTCTGTACCCCACACATACAGATAATTGTAAGGTCCCTCACTAGAGCAGTGAATTCAGACTCAACCACAAAGGCCACAGAGTATCACAGCATGTGTCATAATACCCATAAAACCTAGCAGTCAAACAGGGAAATGGTTCCAATCGTTTTCCCACCATTCATTTTTCCCATCGGACGATTTTAGAAACACTAAAATAAGGGCCGTTTCATGTAGACTTAACCTGGCGTGACCTTTTGATAACCGTGTAAATCTCTTTAGGACAAGGTGACTTTTATCAATATAAAAGGGGCTACTGAGTGGCGCAGCAGTCTAAGACACTGCATCTCAGTGCAAGAGGCATCACTGGTTCGAATCCAGGCTGCATCACATCCGGCCGTGATTGGGAGTCCCATAAGACAGCGCACAATTGGTCCAGCGTCGTCCGTGTTTGGCCGGCATTGTAAATAAGAATTTGTTCTTAACTGACTTGCCTAGTTAAATAAAAGGTTAAATAAAAAATCTATATATTATTTGCCTACATTTACCCCACAAAAATTCTGTGAACTGTCTAATGCAAGTTTTAAATTGACAATACCTGTTAGCAGAAGAGTCAGCAATAGATGACGTGCTGGAGCTTGCAGGGATTTGTAGTTTGCATGATGTTTAATCTGATGCTAATTAGCAATTTAGAATCTGAGTAAATAGAGCCAAATATATTGATAAGTCACCTTGTCCGAGAGATTTAAATGGTTATCAAAACGTCACGCCAGGGTAAGCCTACACGAAACACAGCCCTTATTTTAAGTGTTTCTAAAATCCCCTAACGTGAAAATTTACGGTGGATAAACAATTGGAAGGCTTTCCCTGTTTGATGGGTAAAAATAATAAAAGCAGACATTGAATATCCCTTTGAACATGGTAAAGTTATTGATTACACTTAAGATGGTATTTCAATAAACCCAGTCACTACAAAGATACAGGCGTCCCTTCTAACTCAGTTGCCGCAGAGGAAGGAAACCGCTCAGGGATTTCAGGCCAATGGTGACTTTAAAAGGGTTACAGAGTTTAATGGCTGTGATACGAGAAAAGTGAGGATGGATCAACAGCATTGTTAAAATCATTAGGTGTTTTGACTGTTCTTTGACAGCACTGGTGAGAGCTTAGACCCCCAAAGAGCTAGCAGAAGTAGCAAGAACAAACTCCCTAGATGGAAGAAACTTTGAGAGGACCCAGGTGCAGACTCTTACCTAGCTGATCCTCACACACGCCGCTGACGGTGCCGTAGATCTCCAGGCCTGACAGAGACAGGTAGTGGGTCTGCCCGCTGGCATTCTTCCCCATCTGCTTGATGCGGATGTGTCTCCAGCCCTGCTTCTCCTCTTTCGAAGGGTCCAGAGGCCAGGTTGCTGTGGACCTTCGACAGGACAGGACACAAACTCACAGTTAAAATCAGACTTACAGGTTTAGGGTCCTGAGTTTTTCCTGTTGAGAATCTCCTGCCCTATGGGCCATTCTGTCTGGGACAAGGCTTACTTACCCTGGCTCGTTGAGGCTGCAGTCATCCACGTGGGTGTACAGACTCATCCAGATCTGGCCGTCTTTGGACACCTGGAACACCCAGTTCCTGAGGGCAGAGCGGCCGTAGCCACGGGCATGGCGCAGGGTGTAGGCCGAGGGGATGACCCACAGGCCCAAGTCGATGGCGAACCACGCGTTCTTATCGTCGTTGGTGTGGCAGTTAAGGGCAGAGCTGTCCCGACTCAGGATGTCCTCCAGTCGGCCGTAGGGCAGGTTACGACCCTCAGAAGAGGTCACTACCACCAGGCCGTAGGCTGCTGGGTTCACCCACTCATATGCAGTCCTGGAGACACAAAGGAAACACTAAATTAATACAAGGTTGTTTTTCTTATATTGGATCATGAGCATTAAGCTCATTATCAGGTCTTTGTACATAAAGACAATGGGAGGAGACTTACTTTGCATTGGTGCCAATCCAGTAAACTATTCCGTTCTCGTCAAAGTCATGCTGGTGTCTGAATGTGAAGGTCTGTCCCTCTCTCAGTTTCCTGACGAAGATGAAGGAGGATCTGTCAAAGTCGTACCACTGCTTGGCCACCTGGAGGAGAGAGAGACGAGATTACGTGCATGTTTGAGATTGACTACATTGCAGTCGGAATGCACAGAATCACTGATCTTCAAATCACCTTGCATACTAAATAACTTCTATTATGTGATCAAGACTAGCACCTCAACTTGCTCAAACTGATCCCCTCAAACACACCGAATGGCAGATAATGAGAGGATGAAACAGGGTTGAATGAAGTAAAGGGGGCGGTACCATCTTGAGGAGGTACTGCTCCAGAGACTCCACGGTGGCCAGGGGCTCCATCTTCAACATGCGCCCTGTACGGTCGATCAGCGCCGTCTCCCCAGGGGCACGCTCCAGACGGAAACGCAACCTCCTCGTCAGGATCTAACACACGCACACAAAGAATGACGAATCCGTTTTACTGACCCTAATCAATAAACAGGTAGCTGGAACAAACAAACGACTGGTCACCACCACTAACACTAGTGTGAGGTGCGGCTGGAGGAGAGACTCACCTGCAGGTTATAGGTGGAGCCTGGGGTGTCATACAGATGCAGAGGTAGCCGCTCAATGGACTCCAGGACTGCTAGTAGTTTGCGGATTAAGGCAACTGCAGGTCGGCTGAATAAGTGGGACAAACCAGGAGATGAGCCACTAACGCTTTATTTAAAAGAAATATATATAATAATTTATATTAAAGTCCAAATTATTAGATTACCTTTCATCATCTTCGTTTTCACTGAATGCAGTTTTAAATACATTTATCCTTTCCATTAATGGTTTACAATCATGTTTCATGTCAAGTTCAACACTCTGAAAAAGAAAAGAAAAAACAGGAATTGAGCAGGAGTTGGACTAACGACACAAAATATTCAGATTCAGGGAGTTTTATTGTCCCAACATTGAGGAAGTTGGACGCCCAGACAGTGTTGAGAACAAGGCTAAGCAAGGAAGAGAAATCTGCAGACCAAATGGATTCCTATATAGTGCACTACTGTTGCCCAAAGGGCCCTGGTGAAAAGTAGTGTACTATATTGGAAAAAGGGTACCATCTTAGACCACATCCAAAATGCCTCAACCATCCATTGATCCTAACCTACGTACATTATTAAGGACAGTAAAAAGTGCTTGAACGAGGCCACTGCTGCACATTTCATATGGGGAGATGGTGTTTTCATCCTTGAGAACCACAATCAAGTTTTCCAGAGCTGTTTTCATCAGGTCTCTCCATGTGTTCTCTCCCTCGATACACTGCAACAGACAAAGCAGTACATTTAACTTTCACCGTGCCATCAAACCTGTCGCCTATAGCTTCAGACAGAACAACCAAGAGAACAAAAACTCCATGTCAGAGTAAGTCAAATAAAAATCTACTCAATCTTATCATTGTAGCGATTTCACTGTAAAATATTACTGAGTGCTGTTGTGCGAGTGTTCCAAGGCAATTCCCTCACCCCCGTCTGTTGGTATGCATAACGTTATCGGATTGTGATATAAATGAGGTTAGAGTTGATGTGCTTCTGAGTTCGTACCTGTCTGTTGGTATGCAGCTCCCAAGCAGACTCCAGCTGGGTGGCGATGTTTCTCAGGGTGACCACCACCCCCCTGGGCATGCTCTCCACCGCCTTGAAGTGGTCTTCATACAGGTCTCTGGCCACAGTCTTCACCTACATTTAGATTTTACATTTTAGCCATTTAGCAGACGCTCTTATCCAGAGACACTTACAAATACAGCGCATTCAACTAAGGTAGGCAAAACAACCACATAGCAAAACACAGGAACAGACAGGGAGGAGATCTAGTCTCACTGGGCAAAGGAAAGACTGGGGGGTAACTACAGTATCATAGAATCTAAAAGAATGATATGACGGCTTAACAACTAGATGGGTAATACGTTCTAAAGCAAAAAGACAATCTGTGTCCCTGTCAAAAGAGACAAAGTTATCTTCTAAATTCAGGGAGTAGGAAGCTGGCTTTAGAGAAACAAAAAAATAAAAAAATACTGGAAAACACTGAACAGCAGACTGACGTCACTGCTAGAAAACAAAACATCCACCTTCTGTTTTGTTTTCTCCAATTTGGATTTAAGCTTCCTTCCTCTCTTCCCAGTCCAGCCGGTAACAAACTCTGACCCTGTACAACGCAAAACAAACAGAAAAGGAACTATTAGAAAGACAATCCCCATAGAATGCAAACCAGACTAGGAACTGGTGCACTTGATGGCTTTCCCCTGGCCATCACCACCTCCCCTCATTCTAGCAGAGGATATCCTTACTATTGATTGACATTTTCCTTATTTAGAAATATGCATTTCTAAACGATTTAGGAACACTTAATTACAGAATGAAATACAACATGAATTCTATGACCTATATGCACTGAAGTCCAAACCAACTGACCTAGTGACGTTTCAGCGGTGAAGGAATGCTTGGTGCCCCTATTGGACTCGAACACGAAGCCGGGCAGGTCCTCCTTGAGGATGGTGGCCTGCTGCCCGTCAGAGTTGTGGATGGCGATCTCTCCCTCCTTCAGGCAGGTCAGGGACCAGTTCCCCACCGTCAGCTTGGTGGGACCCAGGGCAGACAGGATGGGCTGGCTGGCTGTCACAGGCTTCACCTGGCTCCGGGCACGCTGCAGCTTCTCCAGAAACTCACTACGACTCTCTGGGTGGGAAAACAAGGATATGATGATGTCGTCGTTAGCACATTAGACAAATTGGAACATGTTGATGTTGGTTGCGAAATCACCAGTATAATACTGTTATTCATTCATTTAAAACTGCATGTACATAAGTGGAGGGAGCTCATACTGGCCTTATGTCCCAAAGGAGATGAAGAGGAATAAGTAGCTAGTTGGGGGAAGTTCAAGTCATAACAGTCCAGGTATGTAGCTAGGTCTACCTGAGCTGTCGGAGCCTCCCTCGGGGCTGCCGCTGGAATACATGGTGGCCAGCTTGCCGTCCAGGATGAAGCGGAACCATCCGTTGGAGCCGTTGGAGAGCTCCAGGGCTGCAGCGTCGCTCCAGATGTACAGGCAGTCCCTCCCCCTGATGACGGACCAGTCACGCCAGTGGTAAGGCTTCCCCTGCTGCACCTCTTTGGCTTCCTCCTGGGGCTCGTCCTCCTGGCAGGACAAAGAGAGACATACATTTACATTTTAGTCATGAAGCTGACACTTATCCAGAGATAGACTTGAATGATACATGTATATAATAATATATTTGTAGAGTGCTTTTCATTAACATACAGACATCACAAAGCTCTATCAGTGCATATTTGGTCTGACTGCAATGTGGTGTTCTTATTTCACCTTCTCTGGTTTGGACTCCTCCTCGTTCTCGTCGTCTGAGGTGGGTCCGGCCAGAGTGGACACCTTGTTGATGACGCCCAGCCTGGCCAGCTGGTCCAGGAAGACGTCTCCTCCCTTGTCCACCAGGTCTCTGATGATCTGCAGGGCCAGCAGGTGACCGTCATCATCATCCTGTGGAGGAAGAGAGACACCACAGTTAACTTAGCCTCCAGACACAAGCACTGTGGATGAAACCTGGTGCAACTAGAGAGCTTAACAGGCATCAGGTCAGTGGTGGACGGCATTGTTAACAGTGGTGGGTCACACACATCTCCTAATCCAGCACAGTGGAACACACACAAAGGGATGGATGTCATGTATTGCCTTACCTCCTGATCCAGCACGGTGGCGGTGATCTCCACTAGCACGGTGGGCAAGTTGTGACCGGCGTCAGAGTCACACACCTCCTTCAGCAGCACTTCACAGCTGTAGTGGATCATCTTCCTGATCAGAGCCAGGCTAGCTTTCCTGTAAGGGACAGAGGGACGACATGTTAAAGCACCAATATGTCACTTTTTGGGCAACCTGACCAAATGCCCATAGAAATGTGAGTTATAGATCTGTCATGATCATTGAAAGCAAGTATAAGATGCGATAGAACAGATGCCGTTTTTGCGTCTTTTGCACACCAGCTTCAAAACAGCTGAAACTACAATATTTTTGATTATTGAAAATATATTTCACAGCGGTTTAGATGGTACAATGATTCTCTGAACGAGAAACTGAAATTAGGCAAACTATTAGAATTTTAGCAACCAGGAAATGGAGGCACGATTTCGGCATATTGCACCTTTAATGCAGGGGTTTCCAAACTTTTTCAGTCTGACAGTATTTCAATCTGCAGACATTATGGTTTGAAGTGACTGAAATGCTTTAGAAAAGGGATTGGGAAGTTCAGAAGATCATCAGGCAATAATGTTGTATGATCTTCTATGTAGAAAAGAACCTTATCGTTGATGATGTTCTTTCCCCCCCAGTCTGATTTAGAGCCTGGTCTTGTCCACTCGGTGCTAACAGCTTGTGGGCATAGTAGAGAGAAACAGTACGTACGTGTTCCTGAGAGTCTTACAGTATCTTTCAGTGATGGGGTCATAATATTTTGTAGCTTAAACCATTCAAAAGATAGAGACACATGTGTAGGAAGAAAAAATAACACACTCTGTTTATTACAACAGCATGTAGCGGCTACCAGAGGTTACGGTTCTATGAGCTAACCGCAAAACTTCTCTCGCAACCCCATTTTCAAATCACGCGACCCATAGTTTGGGAAACCCTGTGTTAATGGATTTGTATATGTCCCTATTCAAATAAAATTGCATTCAGGACCTCAGTAATATATACATCTCTGTGAGTTTGGACAAAGCTCCTTTGGTCAAGTTACTCTCAAAGTTGTGCTTACCTAATAGAAGGTAGCATGGTTTGCTGAAAGGTTTGTGCAAATACTGGTAGCAGCCTCTTCAGGTAGATGGGGGCCATCTCAGGGTCTCCTTTGGGTTCACTGCCCTCCTCCTCCTCGTTCAAGTCTTTCTTCTTCTTGTCCTCTCCTTTGTTCACGGGGCACATCCAGTCTCCTTCAGAACAAAAGAGAACACAAATTGTGAAATAACCAGTCCTTTATTCTCGGATGGGCATGAGCCACTGACAACCAAGGATTTTCATGGAAGTCAGTCGGCAGCACAGCTGTTAATATATTGTTAGAACTCACCAGGAGACTGGAGAATGGCTACCACCTCACTGTGGCCACGCTCTCTTGCTTTGTCCAGGGGAGTTTTCCCATCTTCATCTCGGAGGTCAGGGTTGGCTCCATGTCGCAGTAGAGTCTATAGACACATAGAAAAATGATGCTTACTAGGGGAACTTACATAGGTCTGCCTGTATTTCCAAACAACATATAGAGGAGGATAGGGTGCACACGCAAAAACTTTATCCTATGTTTTCTTTACGTTCATTGAATTCAATATACACCAGCAGTCAACAGTCCAGCTGCTGGGCCTTTATCAAGGGATGTTGGTGAAAAAAACAGCAGTTTGAACGTTACAAGAGACTTCCTCTCAAGGTTAAAGAGACCATAGCTACCTTTGCTACTTGAGGCCGTCCAAAACAGGCAGCGTAGTGGAGGGAGGAGGACCTCTGACCTCTGTTGACATCAGCACCTCTCTCACACAGGAACTCAACCTGGGACATCAACCACAACAGGGGTTATTCAACAGGGTCTTGATAATGAAGGCACGCAAATAACAACTTTTTACAACATTTTGGAACAGACGTTTATTATTGGACTCTCCTTGTTTCAGTCCATTTTCTTCTGTTTGGTGCCAAATGAATACAACGGTGTCGTGGTCTGGTTTCGGGGTGACAAACAAGCCATTATTTAACCAAACCATAGTAATCCGTCTGCATTAGGCCATGCATACACAGCTTGTTGCTATGGACACCTATTGACAGAACCTAGAGAACTGAGCCCATTCTTGCAGCACAACAGGGAAGAGATGCTGTCCTTAAAAGGATACTTTGGGATTTTGTCAATGAGGCCCTTTATCTACTTCCCCGGAGTCAGATGAAGTCATGGATACAATTTTTGTGTCTCTGTGTCCCTGTATAAAGGAAGTTAGAGGTAGTTTACTGAGCCAATGCTAACTAGCATTATTGCAATGACAAAGTACCATCGGAAAGTATTCGGACCCTGTCACTCTGACCCAGAGTTCCTCTGTGGAGATGGGAGAACCTTCCCAAAGGACAACCTTCTCTGCAGCACTCCACCAATCAAGTCTTTATGCTAGAGTGGCCAGACGGAAGACACTCCTCAGTAAAAGGCACATGACAGCCCACTTTGAGTTTGTCAAAAGGCACCTAAAGAAACAAGATTCTCTGGTCTGATGAAACCAAGATTGAACGCTTTGGCCTGAATGCCAAGCATCACATCTGGAGGAAACCTTGCACCATCCCTATGGTGTAGAATGGTGGTGGCAGCATCATGCTGTGAGGATGTTTTTTCAGGGGCAGGAACTGGGAGACTAGTCAGGATCGAGGCAAAGATGAACAGAGCAAAGTACAGAGAGATCCTTGATGAAAACCTGCTCCAGAGCACTCAGGACCACAGATTGGGGTGAAGGTTCTTCTTCCAACAGGACAACACCCTAAGCACACAGCCAAGACAACAGCCAGAGCCCGGACTTGAACCCGATCAAACATCTCTGGAGACCTGAAATTAGCTGTGCAGCGTCGCTCCCCATCCAACCTGAGAGCTTGAGAGCATCTGCAGAGACGAATTGGAGAAATTCCCCANTGTGTTAATGGCGTTGTGTCAATGTATTTGCATATATCCCTACTGAAATGAAAATACATTCAGGTGCTTAGTCATATAAATAGTATTATGTACACTACCGTTCAAAAGTTTGGGGTCACTTAGGAATGTCCTTGTTTTTGAAAGAAAAGCACATTTTTTGTCCATTAAAATAACATCAAATTGATCAGAAATACAGTGTAGACATAGTTGATGTTGTAAATGACTATTGTAGCTGGAAACAGCAGATTTTTTATGGAATATCTACATAGGCGTACAGAGGCCCATTATCAGCAACCATAACTCCTGTGTTCCAATGGCATGTTGTGTTAGCTAATCCAAGTTTATCATTTTAAAAGGCTAATTGATCATTAGTAAACCCTTTTGCAATTATGTTAGCATAGCTAAAAACTTGTGCTGATTAAAAAAGCAATAAAACTGGCCTTCTTTAGACTAGTTGAGTATCTGGAGCATCAGCATTTGTGGGTTCAATTACAGGCTCAAAATAGCCAGAAACAAAGAACTTTCTTCTGAAACTTGTCGGTCTATTCTTGTTCTGAAAAATGAAGGCTATTCCATGTGAGAAATTGCCAAGAAACTGAAGATCTTGTACCACGCTGTGTACAGTTTTATTGCTTCTTTAAATCAGCACAACCGTTTTCAGCTGTGCTAACATAATTGCAAAAGGGTTTTCTAATGATCACTTAGCCTTTTAAAATGATAAACTTGGATTAGCTAACACAACGTGCCATTGGAAGTTATGGTCTCTGATAATGGGCCTCTGTACGCATATGTAGATATTCCATAAAAATAAAATCTGCCATTTCCAGCTGCAATAGTAATATACAACATTAACAATGTCTACAATGTATTTCTGATCAATTTGATGTTATTTAAAAAATGGACAAAAATGTTGCTTTTCTTTCAAAAACAAGGAATTCCTAAGTGACCCCAAACTTTTGAATGGTAGTGTACATCTATTAGCTTAGACAACTTATACAGTAACAAGAGCATTTTGTCTTGTGTGGGTGGGAGGGAGAAGTATCAAATGTGTTTGAGTCAATCATCCTAGTCATTGGTAACATTCTAATGATTTTATGTTGCATAGAACACACTGGTAACGTTACAGTACATTTATATGGACCTTGGGTCGATTGGTCAAATGATTCTCAAAGTCACCTAATAGAAGGTAGCATGGTTTGCTGAAAGGTTTGTGCAAATACTGGTAGCAGTCTCTTCAAGTAAATTGGGGCCATCTCTGGGTCTCCTTTGGGTTCACTGCCCTCCTCCTCCTCCTTGTTCGCATCTTTCTTCTTCTTGTCCTCTCCTTTGTTAACGGGGCACATCCAGTCTCCTACAGAACAGAACACAACAGGTTGTCACATAACCACTGTCCTTGTTTTCAGATAAAGAACATGATATGGGTCACTCATAACCAAGGTTTTTTACTGACAGTCGGTTAACCCAGCTGCTATGTCCGTTTGTTGCGGGGGTGGAAAAAGTACCCAAATGTCATACTTGAGTAAAAGTAAAGAACTTAGAAAATGACTCAAGCAAACGTAACCCAGTAAAATACTAGTTGAGTAAAAGTATTTGGTTTTAAATATACTTAAGTATCAAAAGTAAAACTAAAAGTATAAATAATTTCATATTCCTTATATTAAGCAAACCAGATGGCACCATATTCTTGTTTTTTTAATTAACAGATAGCCAGGGGCAACACTTAGACATAATTTACAAATGAAGCATTTGTGTTTAGTGAGTCACTAGATCAGAGGCAGTAGGGATGACAAGGGATTTTTTCTTGATAAGTGGGTGAATTGGACCCGTGTCCTGCTAAGCATTAAAAATGTAACGAGTACTTTTGAGGGTCACGGAAAATGTACGGAGTAAAAAGTACATTATTTTATTTAGGAATGTTGTGAAGTAAAAGTTGTCAAATATAAATACCAAAAAAAACTACTTTAAAGTATTTATACTTCAGTACTTTACACCACTGGTTTGTTGTTTGCTCGTTGTTGTTTCTATGTATATGTAACTTCGAAATAATTTCCTCCTCAAGGACAACAATAAACATCAACTCCCAAATCAAATCGAAAATCATTGGAAGGTGTGATTATGTTCATATATTATAACTCACCAGGAGACTGGAGGATGGCTACAACCTCACTGTGGCCACGCTCCCTGGCTTTATCCAGGGGAGTTTTCCCATCTTCATCTCGGAGGTCAGGGTTGGCTCCATGTCGCAGTAGAGTCTAGAGACACAGACAGCGATGCTTACTAAGGAAACATGCATAGGGTCTAACTGTACACTATTTACACAAAAGTATGCGGACACCCCTTCAACTTTGTGGATTCGGCTATTTCAGCCACACCCGTTGAGTACACAGCAATGCAATCTCCATAGACAAACATTGGCAGTAGAATGGCCTTACTGAAGAGCTCAGTGATGTTCAACGTGGCACCGTCATAAGATGCCACCTTCCCAACAAGTCAGTTCGTCAAATTTCCGGTCAACTGTAAGTGCCGTTATTGTGAAGTGGAAACGTCTAGGAACAACAGCGGCTCAGCCGTGAAGTGGTAGGCCACACAACGGGACCACCGAGTGCTAAAGTTTTTTTTTGTCTGTCCTTGGTTGCAACACTCACTACTGAGTTCCAAGCTGCCTCTGGAAGTAACGTCAACACAAGAACTGTTCGTCGGGAGCTTCATGAAATTGGTTTCCATGGCCGAGCAGCCACACACAAGCCTAAGATCACCATGCGCAATGCCAAGCGTCGGCAGGAGTGGTGTAAAGCTTGCCGCCATTGGACTCGGGAGCAGTGGAAATGCGTTCTCTGGAGTGATGAATCACGCTTCACCATCTGGCAGTCCGACGGACTGTGTTTGGCAGATGCCAGGCGAACACTACCTGCCCCAATGCATAGTGCAAACTGTAAAGTTTGGTGGAGGAGGGTTAATGGTCTGGGGTTGTTTTTCATGGTTCGGTCTAAACCTCTTCATTCCAGTGAAGGGAAATCTTAACGCTCCAGCATACAATGACATTCTAGACAATTCTGTGCTTCCAATTTTGTGGCAACAGTTGGGAAAGGCCCTTTCCTGTTTCAGCATGACAATGCCCCTGTGCCCAAAGCGAGGTCATTACAGAAATGGTTTGTCGAGATCGGTGTGAAAGAACTTGGTCGACACAGAGCCGTGACCTCAACCCCATCGAACACCTTTGGGATGAATTGAACTATGAGCCAGGCCTAAATGCACAACATCAGTGCCCGACCTCAATAATCCTTCCCGCAGCAATGTTCCAACATCTAATGGAAAGCCTTCCCAGAAGAGTGGAGGCTGTTGTAGCAGCAAAGGGGGACCAACTCCCTAATAATGTCCATGATTTGGAATGAGATGCTTGATGAGCAGGTCTCCACATACTTTTGGTCATGTAGTGTATTTTCAAACAACATATAGAGAAGGATGGAGCACCGTGCTCAATTTACATTCATTGAAATCAACATAAACCAGCGCCCAACACTCCGGCTCCTGGGCCTTTGTCAATGGATGTTGGTCAAAAACAGAGCATCAGAAGATATTTCCTATGAGGGTTAAAGAGAGCATAGCTACCTTTGCTACTTGAGGCCGCCCGAAACAGGCAGCGTAATGGAGGGACGAGGACCTCTGACCTCTGTTGACATCAGCACCTCTCTCACACAGGAACTCAACCTGGGACACCAACCACAACAAACAGGAGCTATTCAACATGGTCCAGGCAAAGGAACACTTTTAAAAACATTGAAACAGCAAATAGAAATGTATGTTTCTTATGAAAACTAGTCCATGCAGTCCTTCCTAGTCTGTTTTCTTCTGTTTGGAGCCTAATGAATACAAGGTGTTTTGTAAGACAACGTGATAGACCTGTGTTGTGGTCTGGTTTCGAGGTGACAAACAAGCAATTATTCAACCAAACCCTAGTGGTCAGGCTGCATTAGGCCACATTATGGATACACACCATTCATTCATGTTTATGCTGCTGTTTGTTGCTATGGACACCTATTGTCAGAGCCTTGAGCACTTCCTGGTTGTGAACAGCTTTGTTCTTCCAGCTCAACAGGGAGGAGATACTATCCTTAATTTCCTGGGCACAATGAGCCATTCTGTTCTGTTCTCATGTATAATGGCCGCCATAATGTACAGGGTAAACTATTACAATTACCCTGTAAAGAGATGGAGGGATACAGACTCAAGTCTAAAAATAATAGCTAACATCTTACCATTTCCTGTGTGCCAAACGCAGAGGCCCAGTTCAAAAGAGTCTGCCCAACGTCATCCATGAAATTCACTTCAAAAGCTGAAACACGGGAATCATTTTGGGGAATTGACAAAGCGTGCACGCCATCATAAACATGATACATCTACCATTATGCAAACAAAAGGCTGAAATGAATGAGGAAAAAGGGCACCATTCCACCTGATTGGACAAGCTTCCTCTGCCACAACCCCCTGTAGCCTCCAGACAGAAACACCACATGGTGATAATAACAAAGGTATCTTTTGGTTATCACTACAGCAACATCCTCCAGGAACAATAAACAACCTGATATTTACATTTAGTTATTAAGAAGAGGAGGAAGAATAAAACATAGGATGTCAGCTTCCCAAATGGTGCCCTATTCCCTTTATAGTGCATAACCTTCGACCATATATCCACCCACCCCCGGTGTCGATTGCGTCGATGAGCGCATCTGTGTCTTTGCTGCGGATACAGTCGATGAGCTGTCGGTGGGAGCGCTCCCCGGAGCTGTCCAGCCGCCGCAGGCCCGGGATGCGTCCTGTGGTGCCAGCGGTGGATTTGGGCAGAGCCTTGCGGCCCTCAAACAGCAGCACCAACAGCAGGTCCACGAGACGCATGGTGTCCAGAACACAGCGTTCATCCCCCTGCAGGGCACTCTCCATTGAGTCAGGCAGCGCAGAGCGCAGAAGATCCTACACACACACAGGAAACACACAGGCGCGCACACACACAGGGAGGAGGCAAAACAAAAACACAGCTGGAAATTATTACCCCAATTCATTATTCTCCTATGCTAGCCATTCTCACTTCATCATAGCTCTCATTACAATACAGCGCTCGTCACTGAAATATTCTGAAACTGGAACCTTTCCAAGTTTTTTGTTTGTTATTACCGTTAGCTTTTAAGATATTGCAGTTCATACATTAACATTCTGTGCCAATAAAATTGTTTTGGAATAAATTATGAATTCTTACTAATACAGAAATGTGTCCCAGAGGGCACATAACACCAAACACAGCTACCAATTTGGCAGCAAATTAAACTGCAATAATTTGTCAAGAAGGCTAAGGACTTCATTTAAAAAGCATTCTAATAAAACTCCTCCCAGAGTGTAGTGCCTTTGAGATTTGGGCTGGTCCTTGAAGATTACATTTCAGAAAGGGTATATTGGACCAATTTGTTTTGTAACTCTGTATTATTTTTTTTTTAAACAAGACCAAATGTAAAATGTCCTTACATGGGTGACGAGGGGAGAACCTCTGCACAGGGTGGAGAGCAGGCTGACGATGGTGGACACCTGGTTGCTGAGTTTGGAATCAGCGACTGTGGGTTGGGCCCCAGTGGAGGCCCGGCCTGGCTTACTGGTGGAGGAGGGGCCGGAGACCGTGCCTCCTGCAGCAGCCATCCGGGACAGCAGCTCTTCTGTCAGCCCGTGCTTGGCCAGAGGCGCCGGGTCCACCCCTCGACGGGTGAAGCGGTCCGCCAGAGAGGCGAAGCAGCGAAGAGCCCCGTCAGACACCTGTGGATCAATGGGTTGCATTTTAAATCAATAACAATGGAATCAACCAGACCTTTGAGCTTCTTTCCGATGATAATTGAGTCGATTTATATACTACCTCTCCAGAACATCAAAGTATTTATATGGTAAAGGGAAAACTCATCCATCCACCACCAATGTGTCCCCCCACTGATGACTCTTGAGTGGGTGTTCTATTCACCTGGTGGTCCTCGTGTTTGAGTAGGCTGGAGAGGGACTCCACACAGGTCTCCAGAGAGGAGTCCTGGGGCTCCATCTTGCTGCACAGGCGAGACACCACAGCCATGGCAGAGTGCAGGGTGTCCTTATGGACCAGATGACCGCTGTCCCGGATGAAGCTAAGCACACAGTTCAGACCCCCAGCCTCAAACACTGCTCCAGACTCCCTGGTACAGATCAGCTCCAGCACCTGACAAATGACAAACACAAGTTCAGTCAACAAAATAATACATTCATTATTGATTATTTACGGTGTTATTTTATGGTGTGTGGTCAATCTCACTATGGCCTGTACACAGCACCCGACTACTTTTGAGAGTGAGCATGTTCTCTATTATTCTACAAACATAAGCCCTTCCTCAAACAGATATACTTGTTGTGTACACTACAGATAGAGGAAATATGACCTGCATATTCAAGACTTCATTTGCATCTTCTGATTTGAATAAAACGTCTCCGGTAAAAGGGAAAGAACATTCTCTTGCGTAAACAGTGAAAGGGAGCCTGAAGCCACCAGTTGATCACATGAAAAATGAAAAAGGCAAGGGGCATAATTGAATAATGTAGAACCAAAAACTAGATCTCCACACTGGTATGATGTTCCCTAACTGAGTCTTCGTCAGGAGCATTTTCGTAATAAAAAAAGCATACCTTGACACACTGCTCTGCCAGGTCTCTGCTGGTCCTGTTGTTGAGCTCCACCACCACCAGGCGGTTACACAGTGCCTTGATAGCCCCCTCCACGCCAACGATCCTGCGGGTGCACTCAGCCGACACGTCCAGGTAGTATGTGATGGCGCGGGCCGTCACCTCCAGCACGTTGTCCGGAGCGCTCTCGTCCAGGAAGATCTTACACAGGGCTGGGAGGAAGGTGCGTGGGGGACACCTGGGAGAAGAGGACAGAGGACATTTTTTTTAACTTTTATTTATCCCATTAGAAGGAAGTTAGAAGACCTCTTACGTACCTCTTGAATGACATATAAACAAGCAGCTGTGCATGACTCATTAATCACATAAAAGGAGTTGTTGTTTTGTCATTATACACAGTTTGTATAAGCACTGCATTGTCCTCAACAGTATGACAACAGCTTGGGATGTTTGAGAGATGTTTGTGAGCCCAACAGTTGACATTTGTGAGATCAACAGTTGAATGTGTGTGTCTGTGACTCACGTCTCGAAGCAGCGGTCCACATTGTCAGACATGAGCAGCAGCATGCAGAGCTGCTCCAGGGCGATCAGCTGCATGTCCCTCTCATCTCCCTGGCCCATCTGGAGCCATTCCAGCAAGGTGTCTGGGTCCACGTCCGCCATGATCACCCCCCTGCTACAGCTCCCTATCTGGCACCTAGCCCAATCACTGCTGTGGGCTGAGCTGGGGACTCATCCGCTGGATGGCGAAAACACTGATAGGTCCAATCACTGCTCCCTCCCGTGTGTCATGAAGTCCTCCTTCACCTGGGGGAGGAAGGGAGACAGAGGGAGGGATGGGAGAGAGAAGGTAGAAAGAGAGAGAGGTAGAGAAAGCTGGCATTTAGTTTAGTCATGGCTGCCTCAAATTTGCAGTGGCCAATGGGATTATGTTGGGCAAGTCAGAACAACAAAGGTTTGTAGCTAGTTTATGTGTAACAGCTGAAACATGGTAATTGGTATAAAGAACTAAACAACAACAACCATGACCTTTCCTCTCAGGAAAATAAGTGGGGCACAAAACCTAACAACAACAACCATGACCTTTCCTCTCAGGAAAATAAGTGGGGCACAAAACCTGTTCTCCAGCTACTGTATGTAGAGTGGAGGTAGCATCTCAACACAATAGTGAGATCAAATATTTTCAGTTGGGGGGTGAACTACATTGATTAACAGCAGAACCGTCTCCTTTGTTAGAGCCTGGATGGCTACAGGCTAAACAGGCTTGGGGCATATCATCTTATCAACAGATTAATCACAAATTGACAGAGTGCTTGAGGTTTCTATGACTCTAGCAACCCAAGAGGTTGTATTGAGCTATTGTGTCGGATTTAGGCCTAGGTTCCATTTCCTTTGAGATACAAACAGAATGTCCAAACAAGTATTGTAGGTAGGTAGAATTGATCCATCTTTCATTATTTACAGTCTGACAATAGAGACACTAATTAAGCCTATGTGCAGACATCTCTTCACTAAAGTGACATGATAATCATTATTATAGTACCTAATGTCACAAATATCGCCATAAAGGAGAGCAAATATGTTCAAGTCAGCAGTTCTTTAAAATAGGCCTATCTAGCTAGCTAGTTAGATCATGACTTGGTTCATTTTTACTGCCACTGCAGGCCAGCTAACGTTAGCTACATGACTAAGTTAGCTTGCTACTGTTAGCTACCTTTGCTACTGTAATTGACAAGCTACTGACGTTTCAGTTGTGACAGACAACCTAGCTAGCTAAAAAGTGGCAGTATAAAAATCGCACTGCATGTACAAACAAGCTAAACTGCATAGTTAACTAACATAAACAAGCTACCAGTTCCTAGCTCTAGATAAGGCCCCACCGTTACTGACCCGCTAGCTAGCCCAGCTCTATCAGCATAGCCATCTGTCCACGAAGACACGTCATAACGTTGACCAGTTAGCTACATTATTATCTGATGTTGTTCTTCCATAAACTGTCTTTTAGTACTGTAGTCAGTTACGTTAATGTAGTTCACTTTTGGCTGTTTTTAGCTAAATTAACTAGCTAGTTAGGGATTGTTACGTTTGTTAGCAAGTAACTGGTAACCGGTTAAAGGCTTTTGCCAGTAAACTCTAATATATTAAATACGAGTTAGCTACTTCAAGCTAAGTGTGTGGTGGGAGGGAATCTAAACATAGCGGACTGTATAGAAGTACGCCAACAGGCAACATTGTGTTTTTCTGGTTGATCTCTGCATATCAGTTTTAGCCAACTGGCTACAACAAGCTAATGTTTGTCAGTGTAACTAACGTTATCTAACAGTTAACTCCTAACGCTGTTCAGATTAGCTAACGTTAACTAGCTAGCGAGACACCCAGTTGTCTAAAATTAAACAATTACATTACAAGCAGAAAATATTTACTAGTTAACATGCATATTTAGAGAATTGGAAAATACTGAATAGTTCAAACCACGGTCGTAATAACAGCTACAATGTTATAATACATGGCCTGACCATGAACACATAATCCGCGAGGCTTCAGTTCCAGGAGAGCCCAAGGCCGCCACAGTTTCGTCAGTCACAACACATAGGAAAAATTGGGTCTCTTGGTTTACAGCACCAACATATCAGATAATCACTCACCGTCTTTCAGCAGATGACGAGAAGAAAATGACGGTCGATCAAACAAAATAGTATGTAGAGGAACACGCTAACCTAAGAAAAAACAGCTTAATTCCTAGGTATTTTTACCGAGACATTAAGGTCAAAGTGGACGGTAATGCAATACACATCCGAGCGAAATGGAGAGCCGTTTCGTTAACACAGTTGGCTCTCCGTCGTATGTATCACGAGGCTACGAAGTGTCCTAGTGTATACTCCATTCACAGTATGGAAGGCGGCGCTACAATACGTAGAAAAGCACAGACCGCATTTCCATAATTACTTTATGTAAACGATGGACCCCACTGTGGCCCCCCAACATTCTAGGGTAACTATCTTCATTGGGCATACTCAAATTGGTATCATTCTTGAATGTTACAGTCAGTCAGAAAAGGCTAAATACATGCATATGGTGTCATAGACAAATGAAGCAATGATTAAAGGAAATGTAGGCTTTACTCATAACACTGCCATTAGAAAATGTGTTTATTCAACCAATATTTTCATTTGTAGTTTACAAAATAAAATGACAGGTTACATTACATACAGATTAGTATTTTATAGTATCCTCACAGCTACAGTATGAAAGTGCCAAACACCCTGAGCAAAAGCCAAGCTGAAAGCAGGACAATGTCCTCTGTACCAGGTTTGTTATTGCAGAAACTCTTTCATTTGTAGCGTTAACTTTCTGAACCATCATCCCATGATTGACATCCATTATCATACTGTCAATTCTCTTTTCATTGCATTTGATTGATAGACACTTGCATCCATTTCATAAATCCCCATTCTGATCAGTGTCCCTTTAAACCAGAAATGGATTTAACATACATTCTTCCACACTCAGCCATCCAGGATACTTTTGTATGGTAACTTAACATGAACATTGATTAAAAACAAAGAGGATTATGATAGTAATGATAAAGTAATGCTGCTAACTGACTACTTGCTAACTGGATCCCTATGCAGCCCTTTTTAATGTACTCAGTGACCATAATACAGTACTAAGATTATGACCATTATAATGTTAACTTCATAACGTTTTGATTGCTGGCTGGGCATGTAGCTACAACATTAAACATTATGTTAAGTGCAATGCCATTTCAAGAACATCAGTGCAGTGATTATATTGTTCTGTGGACACTGCTCTGTAGACAGTTGGTTTAGTCTTAAACAAAACAAAAAATACTATTCAGTACATGGTAGTTTACATTGCTTTTCCTGTATATTGCCATGGCAATTCAAACCTAAGTTGTGTTGGAGAATAAAGTTCCTGGAGCGTTTTATTTTCCATCAACACTTCCATTATGACAGTAAATGTATATGTATGCTGCATCTCTTTCAGCTTACGTTGCAGAATGTCATACATACACACTTTACCTGTCAAAAGTTTTAGAACACCTACTCGTTCAAGAGATTTTGTTTTGACTATTTTCTACATTGTAGAATAATTGTGAAGATATCAAAACTATGAAATAACACATATGGGATCATGTAGTAACCAAACAAGTGTTAAACAAATCTAAATATATGTTATATTTGAGATTCTTCAAATAGCCACCCTTTGCCTTGATGACAGCTTTGCACACGCTTGGCATTCTCTCAACCAGCTTCATGAGTTAGTCACCTGGAATGCATTTAAATTAAAAGGTGTGCCTTCTTAAAAATGAATTTGTGGAATTTCATTCCTTCTTAATGCGTTTGAACCAATCAGTTGTGTTGTGACAAGGTAGGGGGTGCTATAGAAAAAGACCAAGTCCATATTATGGCAGGAACAGCTCAAATAAGCAAAGAGAAATGACAGTCCATCATAACTTTAAAACATGAAGGTCAGTCAATCCAGAAAATTTCAAGAACTTTGAAAGTTTCTTCAAGTACAGTTGCAAAAACCATCAAGCGCTATGATGAAACTGGCTCTCATGAGGACCACCACAGGAAAGGAAGACCCAGAGTTCCCTCTGCTGTAGAGGATATGTTCATTAGAGTTACCAGCCTCAGAAATTGCAGCACAAATAGATGCTTCACAGAGTTCAAGTCACAGACATCTCAACATCAACTGTTCAGAGGAGACTGTCTGAATCAGGCCTTCATGGTCGAATCGCTGCAAAGAAACCACTACTAAAGGACACCAATAAGAAGAAGAGACTTGCTTGGGCCAAGAAACAAGCGCAAAGGAGATTAGACCGGTGGAAATTTGTCCTTTGGTCTGGAGTCCAAATTGGAGATATTTGGTTCCAACCGCCGTGTCTTTGTGAGAAGCGGTGTGGGTGAACGGATGATCTCCGCATGTGTATTTCCCACTGTAAAGCATGGAGGAGGTGTGATGGTGCCCTGCTGGTGACACCGTCTGTGATTTGTTTATAATTCAAGGCACACTTAACCATTATGGCTACCACAGCATTCTGCAGCGATACGCCATCCCATCTGGTTTGGGCTTAGTGGGACTATCATTTGTTTTTCAACAGGACAATAACCACACACACCTCCAGGCTGTGTAAGGGCTATTTGACCAAGAAAGAGAGTGATGGAGTGCTGCATCAGATGAACTGGCCTCCACAATCACCCGACCTCAATCCAATTGAGATGGTTAGGGATGAGTTCGACCGCAGAGTGAAGGAAAAGTAGCCAACAAGTGCTCAGCATATGTGGGAACTCCTTCAATACTGTTGGAAAAGCATTCCAGGTGAAGCTCGTTGAGAGAATGCCAAGAGTGTGCAAAGCTATCATCAAGTCAAATGGTGGCTATTTTGATGATAATATAAAATATATTGTTATTTGTTTAACACTGTTTTGGTTACTACATGATTCCATATGTGTTAATTCATAGTTTTGATGTCTTCACTATTATTCTACAATGTAGAAAATAGTAAAAATAAAGAAAAACCCTTGAATGAGTAGGTGTTCCAAAACTATTGACCGGTAGTGTGTATGTGTCCGTGTGTGTGTGTATACATACATACTGCCTCACTACTTAATATGATGACAGCCATTCAAATGATATGTAATCTAACACAAAACTAATAATGTAGACATCCAAGCATGTAGATGCCACGCAAAGTTTAGACGTGAATACAAATTATATGGTTAGAAGTGAACTAATGTTTCCCTCACTGATTGAACAGG
Organism: Salvelinus sp. IW2-2015; assembly: GCF_002910315.2. NCBI lineage: Eukaryota > Metazoa > Chordata > Actinopteri > Salmoniformes > Salmonidae > Salvelinus > Salvelinus sp. IW2-2015. Next base: position 8,461,765 of record NC_036849.1, on the reverse strand, counting down.
GGTGTATTCACACAGAAGAAAATGAGCCAAAACGTGGAGGGACCTACCGGAATTTCTCCTTAAGAAACACTTGTTTTTGTTTTCTGTTGCAAAATGTTTTGCTATACTTTGCACTAATGAATACACCCCAGATGGGCTACAACTCCAACCCCAGACCTTTGCTGTCTGTAGACCTACCAGCAGCATTTGAGTTCCCTGGCTAGGAATCTGCGTCCAATGATAACATTGTCTTTACTCTGTTGTCATTCCCTCATAGAGGTTAAACAGTTAAAATGAACACCTATTGTACCATGAAATTAAACTTAACTTTTGACTGCCTGCCAAACTAAAATGATGAAATACTGCACTGTCCTGTCCTTGATCTGTGCCTGGCTTTAGTGATTATTACAATCCTAATGCGGTAAGTATGCTACTATGATAACGACACTATAATATAACGTGTGGCTGTTTCTTGTCCGCTCACGATAACTAAGCATTCATTTCAGGACATAAAGGCTCACAGAAAATTGGTCTTGAGTTGAATGCTGGGCGAGGTCTTGCTGGGTACTTGAAGTTGTGTGGCCTTGGCGTTGACACTCTCCTGGTTGCCCTTTACAGCAGCCTCCAGCCTGGCTTTCATGTGGGGCGAAGAGGCCATGAGGGCCTTGAAGACGGACGAGTGCTGGGGGCCGATGCGCATCAGGTCCTGCAGGGCTGACTCATGCAGGGTGCGGGCGGGCGCGGGGGTAGAGGACAGGGCATTCTCATCCAGTAGAAAGGAGATGAGGATGGGAAGGAGAATGGCCACCAGCTGGGGACCTGGAGGTCAAAACACAACCCGAATAAGACCACATCATGGGACAGAGATAGAAAAATTGGAAAGGAAAATAACCCAATCCAGATTTTATACTCATGGTCTATCTAGAAAAAGACGAATAATCTTCACCACTCGAATGACCACAGCAGTCAAGAGTCTGAGGTAACCTAGCCTACTCACGGTGCATCTCGTCGGCAGCGAACACCAGAGCCTCTAGGGCCCTGACTCCATCCTGGATGGCCTGGAGCTCTTTGGAGTTCTGGGGCCTCCTCCTCTCCACCCCCTGCAGGTGTCCCACCACACAGCTCCCCAGGCCCTGGATGAAGGGCACCGCCACCCCTGTCTTGCTCTGGAACACTGACATCAGCAGCTGGTAACTCCTGCTGAGCACCTGAGGAAGCGTAAAGGTATAGAATCAGCTGTGGATACAGCCTTTAAATATGCTAATTATTGGGAAGAACCTCTTGGCATTGAATGCTTGAAGAGAATGTAATACTGAGAAACGTTGAACAGTAACTTGAAAAGTTGAATATTTTAAATACTTTTAGTCATCATAAAGACAGTGTGTCACCAAGGAGTCCTAAAAAGGTGTTTCTTTCCCTCAGTTTTGTATTTTGTTTGAACTACTTAGTGCTGACTTACCACAGGGTCCTTAGACTCCAGGCTGGCTTTAAACTTGTCTATGCAGCGTGTCTGCAATGGCTGGGCTGTGGTGACCTCAGGACTGGCAGTCAGCAGGAAGATGGTGAGAGCTGTCAACAGACTGACCTCATCCACCGCAGGGTTGGGATTATCTGTCAGAGACCAGAACACAAAGCGAATCATACATCCAGCTGGAATCTTATTTAACTTCTAATTTAATTATGCATTCTAAACCACATTTTGATTTCTAAACCCAAGGCTAAAATTGGAAAGCAACTGAAGAACTTAAAATCTGATTGCGTATGTGTAGACTTTCAAACCAAAAGGCCATGACATTTGCTGTAGGCTGGTTTCTGAATGAAGTGGCCTCCCGTGTCTTAACTGACTGTGTGCGTGTGTGTGATTATGTTTTCTATGTGAAGTGCCCTCCCGTCCCTGACGCCGTACCGGAATCCCAGAAGTCCAGCAGGGTGTTGAGAGCACAGCGCAGCAGGTGGGCCCAGGCCCCGCGGCTCTTCTCTGAGCGACTCATAGGGGAGGAGAGCACAGCTCTCAGGGCCTGCAGGGCTGCAGGCACCACCAGTCCCAGAGCCTCACCACCCCCACTGCTACCCCCAGCTCCACCACCACAAGGCTGCTGGACCAACTCCCTCAGCACCCCCATCAACAGGTACATTAGTGTAGGCAGAATGGAGACACTACCTATGGGGGGAGAAGAGAGGTTAACCATTAACCACAGCGTCATAGAAAAGACGAGAAGTGACGAGAATGTTTAATCAGCCTGAGTGATCATCCTTTAAACAAGATCAAGTTGTTTAAAAGGGCTTTAACGCATTCATTTGCAAATGAGTATTCTTCCATTTATGATCAATTGATCAAATAATCAATCAATCACTCTCAATGACTCAATTAATGATTTATCATGATATTGACCTACTCTCTGTGCTGTTGGCAGTTAGCAGTAGTGCTGGGGTAAATTCTACTTCAATTTAGGACGTTAACTGAAATTCCAATTCCCATTATTGGGATTGAAATTGGAATGTCCGTTTACTTCCTGACTTGGTTGAATTGAGCCAGAATTGAGTCAAGTCCTGATTATCAGGCCCAGTTTGGCTTACCGTCAGGAGAGCAGATGGATGGCAGGTCAGACAGGATGGCCAGAGCAGCCGCCACTTGTCTGCAGTCACTCTCACTCAGACTCCAGGCCGAACCTCCCTGGCCCCCGCTGGGGCTGCCGGCCAGCTTGGGGCTGAGCTGGGGCAGTCTACGCACCAGCACACACAGGCACAGCTCCAGGGCCCCGAACACTAGAGACCTGCCTGGAACCAGGCCGCCGGTGTCCCGGCCCTCCCCAAACTCAGGAACAGTCTCCTTCTCCGCTGCCCCGTCATCCACTGAGAGAGAGAGTGAGACACACACACACATTTAAAAAAAATAATACAATGTCCTACCTTGCAGTGGTAGAACACATGTGGTAAAGTTGGTAACACCCCCCGTCAACAACTGAGAAGGGCCACAGGCAGAGACATAACTTTTAGAAATTGCGGTTACTTCCTTGATCGATCACGCATACAAGGCAAGTGTTCCTGCTCCACACTCACCCTCAGCACTGTGGCGTTTCTCCTTGACGTGCTCCTGGGCAGCACACACCACCTGTCTAACCAGTTCCAGCACGGCCAGCTGCACCCCTGGGGCCTCCCGCGTCACTATCAGCCTGTGAAGCACGCTCAGCAGTTCCACACTCAACACCTGGTCATTGCCGACTTTTGACCGGGGCCAGGAGACCTCTAGCAGAGCCTGCAGGGCCTGGAGGCAGGAGGAGATGTTCTCCATCTGGTCATGGGAGTGAGGAGAGCACAGGAACTCCACACTGATGCCTACAGACAGGGATAACACGACGCATCAATACCATAGCCCCTCGCCAATATCTCCAACTACAAAGATCATCTGCTTCAAAAGCTTATTTTTGTAAGAAGGATATTCATAGAAAAGTGCCCTTGTGTCAGGTCCATTGCTTCTCACCCAGGATGAGGTGGAGTCGGTCAGAGCTGATGTCCTCAGGGGACTTGACATAGGCCAGGGAGGTGGACTGGCCCATGGAGGTGGGGGTGACGGGCCGGGACAGGTTGGCAGGGCCGTCGTCCACCATGATGAAACCAGTGCTGTTGAGCCACAAGGCCGTGGCATGGAGGATGGGAGCCCAGGAGCTGCAGTAGTGGGGTCTGGCCTGCTCCGCTGTCTCTGCTGTGTAGAACGTCCCTCCTGACGCTCGTGCGCACACACACACAAAGGTTAGGTCAAAGCAATTTCCCATCAACGATACATATGTTAACTACAGTGCACACTTAAATTAATAAACCACAGCATTAGTGATGTGCCGTTCGCAAATTATTCATTCTTTTTGAATTACTCTTTTTACTGACTCGAGAGTCATGACTCGTTTTTCCGAGTGACTCGTTCATTTTAGTCATTCGCTTGACCTGTTGGCTGCAATGCATTCTACAGCAGGATTAATACGCGCTCTTCCGGTGACGTGCTCCGACCAACAGTCTGTCTGTATCGGTCATATATGCGCTCGAGGTCTTCACGAATCCACCTGGAACCAAATACCCGAGAGGGTCCGGATCCAGAATTCTAAATAAAATGTCCACAGGTCTGGGTTGGATCTGATATGATTGTCACGGGTCTCGGGTATGTGTAATTTTAAGTGACTTATCCCGGAAGGATCCATATAGATAAAGCGACTGCTGCAGTAGAGAGAAATTGTATAATTTATGCTGCTGCTTTTTGCTGTTCACGAGAGTGAGCTTGTTGCTTGTTGTTGGCCAATCATAAGTCATCAAAGTGGTACTAGGCTACAGTCACACACAGCGTCACCTCTCTCTACCTCCTCTCCCTCACGCTTTATCAGCTCCAAGTAATAAAGTAGCTTCAAAATTGACTTTTCTGCTGCTTCCCTGGATCCGACCAGGTCTACACAGAACGGGTCTAATATATATATATATTTTTAATCCATATTGGGTCCGGGTGGGAAAGCCCCAGGTTCATTTCAGAACAGGTCCGAAGGCAAAATAGATCCAGCTGCAGGCAGCATAGAGAATAAAAAGTGTGTCAAACGGATAATAGATTGTGTGGCGCATGAATGAATGCAATTGATTATTGAATGTTATGGACACAGCTTTGTAGAACCAAAACATACACAGCCTCTGCTGAACAATCTCCAACATGAATCGTTTGGTGGGCTGCAGTTTGCAAACAATATTGTGCTTATCACCCTCACTGCAGTCAAGTAATGTATTCCGCCAAGAGTCGTACACAATCTAGCCTGGTTGCGGCCACAACTAGATCTCGTTTCTAATGTACCAAGACAATCTTATTTGTATGCCTAGCAATCAGCAAATGTACATTGTTTAAAGCATGCTTTTACAAGTCTCAGTCACAAATGACAGCTCCAATAAGCCCCTTATTGTGAACGACATGTGAACGAGAGGCTTTGTAGAATCATGACTTGAGTTTTCAGTTCATCGTTCACCGGTAGGGGGTCCTGCGTGCTCTGAGCATGACTGAATCAAATGAACGAAATGAGTCGAAAAAGAGTCCTCCTTTTGACTGAACGAGTCAACCTCACCAGATCTAGACCACCACCTGTAGCCTGCAGTCCTTACGGTGTCCTCACCTGTAGCGGGTAGCTGTGCCGAGTAGTCCTGGGGGAGGGTGAGGAGAACGTAGTCCTGTAGGGCAGCCAGCCACAGACGGCTCAGCGTAGCCAGGTCAGTCTGGACCAGCGTCAGCAGCCCTGGCCCTCCAGCCCCCCCACAGTCCTCCTCTAGCAAGGGAGAACCAGCTGGCTCACCCTGCCTCCCTGGGCCTGGCCCTGGGATGGGGCGCTCCCTCGGTCTACTGCTGCTCTGCACCGCCACAATGTACACCTGGGAGAGGAGACAAACACAGTGTTAATATTATTAGATGTGCAGTATAGATAGAACCAGACAACCAATCAGCACGGTCAGGATTAACAAACTGTCTGTAGTAAAGTGTCTGTATGTGTCAGGGATGAATTTTAACTCTGTTGCATACAGACACAGTGGAGGATATAGAAAGTCCCAAAGAAACAGCACGAGACTAAACCTGTACTGTAATGACAGTGACTTCAACCAGGAGGTCAACTAGTAGAGGATGTGGCTTTTAATGCAAGTGTTGATGGATGACAGGCTGGGAACTGGGATCAGCCAGCAATGACTTACCTCAGCCCAGGCCTTGAGCACAGCCAGTGTCTCCATGGTGGATGTTCCCTCATTGTAGAGCTGACTGGGCACCTCCTTGCCTGCCTGGACCTTGACCAGCGAAGAGGCCAGGAGCTGATGCACCCTCCTCAGATCCTTCAGATCACTGACCACCCCACTGGCGATCCACGCACTGCACACCTGTCAGGCAGCACAGTGGAAAGACTATGTATTCAGTGATAGCTCAAATCAGAGGACCATATTCAATCATTCTTTGTTAAAAGTACAAAATAAAGTACAGAGCACTAGATGGCCACACCTGGCAGGCTTTGGCTGTCACATCAGGAGGTGCATCTGCAGTAAAGGCTGGTCTCAGAGCAGCTCCAACCTACGCATTAAAAAGAGAGAGGAGTCTTTGAATAAGCCTGGAACGCTCATTCCGCCATCCATGGTAGTAGAAGACATGACAGAGACTCACGTTAGCCTGATACTGCTCCAGGATGACGTGGCCAGGGAACTCCGGCTCTGGGATGGCAGCGAACTTGCGGATGATGACCAGTAGAGTCTGTAGGCCAGAGAGCCTCAGCTTGTCACTGTGGTCAGTGGCGGCCATGAAGGCCATGCGGATCAGGTCAGCCAGGTGAAGGACCAGGAAGTCTGGCAGGGAAGAGAGGGTAGGATAAATGACGTGTGAACAGACGTTCAATAACACATGGAAATGGCATCTAGATGCTCCACAAGATGCCATTCAAATAAAATGTATGATTAAACAATGCATTGTTTTATGTTAGGAAGAGTAGCAGGTGGAAAAGGACTGAAATTCCATCTGACATAAGTCTAAGCAGAGTTTTAATTTGCTAAGTTTTCGGTCTATAATGACCTTTGTCGTAGCAGGAACACTATTGAAAACAGCTCATACGGTAGAAGTGAAGTTCCCACAAAATGGCTTCCCTCACCGGTGGACTCATGCAGACGGTGCTCCTGGGCCAGGGCCATGTCGAAGTGGGCAGGGTGTCCGTGGCTCTCACACTGGCCGATGATGCGACACACGCACTCCACAGCGAAGACCCGCGTGGACCAGCGCAGGTTGGTGAAGGGCCCGCTGGACTCTGACTTGGCGTGGAAGACTGACGCGTCGTCGTCCCGCTCTCCCTCCTCCTCCTGGTTGGTCTCTACCGGGGCTGTGGATTCTGACACAACAAACCACAGAGACAGCTGGGGTGAAGTAGTATAGCCATCAACTTAAACTACATCCATGCGATACATTGCATCAGTAAAGAGAATATTTGGTGTCAAATAAAGTCCTTTTGACATCGGCCTTGTTGGGTAGAACACTACACCCAGTAACAGAAAGAGAAGGATCGCACTCTTGAAATTGAAGTTAAAAAGGAAAACGTCTCTTCCATTTGACATCACACCCACCTGCAGAGGCAGACAGGACGTCTTTGCAGAGTTTGAGCCAGTGGGCCAGTTTCCCCGTGGCGATGGAACTCATCATATGGACCAGGGTCTCCTGGATGTCCTGACAGAGACGGGGGTCTGACTCCCGGTCCAGCAGGCTGAACAAAGCCCCCTCCAGGCCCACCTCCTTAATGGTCACATCTGTGGAGGAGAGGAGACACTGGTCACAATGGGGCTTCTCTACAGCGTATTATTAAGCTACTTAATGTATGTTAATTATTCAAAGGCTATTTGCACATGCTGAGCATTACAAGAAAATTATAGATTTGCTGGTGAAGGTAAGTGACCAGACACATCTCGGCTTGTATCTCAGTGTGTGTGTGTTTGTGTCTCAAAGTGTGTGTTTTTTTGTCTCACCAAGATGTGTGTTGTCCCTGCGGGGCAGCTCCTTGACGAGGGCCACAGCGTGCTCAGACACCTCCAGGGCTTCCTTCTGGGCCAGCTGTCTGAGACAGGCCACCACAGCACGACGCAGAGACAGGTACGAGCTGCACAGGTTCACCTACACACACACCAAGCACATACACACACGCAGAGACACACACACACTTAAGCAACTCAGCATATGAGGAATACATAGAGGTACTAAACACAGGTAGAGAGGGTGACCATTCTGTCTGTTTTAAAGTCAAAGTAGTACATCCCATAATCAAGAAGTGATTAGCACTTTGGTTGAAATATAACTGAATTAATAAACAGGACAGAAGTGAACAGAGTGAGTAAGATCTCATTACAGGGCCCAGTCGATCCATGTTAACAGTGTGACTACTCTGTTCAAAACCCCAGTAGAAACACTATCATAGATGTGGCCATATTCATTTTCAGCTAAACATCATGCTGGAACGGATACAAATAATTGCTGTGAGCAGCGAGCGAAACCGAAATATCAGAGATATTTCAGCTAAAAGCAATTATTTTCAGTTTGTGTGTCAACAACTGAATCCAAAATCATTTGGCCTGCGAACTGGAAAATCATATCAAACCAGGGGGGAATAGAAAATAGAACAGAGTGTGAGTTCCAACACAGACGACAGACAACGAGCATTAGAAGTGTTATTAGCTCTCTGGGAGAGGACACTATTGACCAGTCCTCCCTGGTACCATGATGCTGTTAATCACCCTGTCATATCAAACAAACAGACGCCTTTCCAGAGGATTCGCCTGGTCCCAGATCTATCTGTTCCGTCTTGCCAACTCCTATGGTCACGGTCACGCCTGAGTTGGCAAGACAGCACAAACAGATCTGGGACCAGGCTAGAGGAGTGTGGGAAAGCAGAGGAACTGTAAAGGATCGTTTTACTTGTGCCAGTGACTACTTTATATTTGATTGATGCTATTTAGACCTATGTCATCAGATCAGTCTTTACAGCTTGTATGGTCATTTGGTCAAAGGTCATCATTCCTCAGAACTGATAGCAGAACACACTACTCCGATAAATAGAGCAACAAGCAGTTGACAGGGGCTCGTGGGGGACTGTTTTTACCCCTTGACCTACACTAGTGATCTGAATAGCCATCCAGTGTGAAGAAAGGAGGATTTTGAGAAAAGAGCCACTGACGCAAAAACAAATCCTTGGCACTACCCGTGGAGTAGAGGGCTGTGAGGGAGGGAATCGGCTCATGCTCGCTGTGGATGCCTGATGGGGTTAGTTCAAACTCACAGAAGAGAACCAAAATGACAAGAAAAAGACAACCAAAGTGAAAATCAACAGGGTGACAAAGAAAACACTGCTAAGAAAGTAGGAGCAGTGACAATAGCAAAATACAACTTGACACCGCAACTCCTGCAGGCAGGGGAAAGAACCTACCAACATAGAATAATCCAACAAGATCCCCTGTATGAGAGAGAATACACACGGTCACTACAGAGGAAGCCACTACAGAAACACTCACTGGGACAATATGGCTTAACAAGTTTTAAACTAAATTGATCACGCCATTTGCCCGACAGACAGAGAGCCGTGTTGGAGTGAGTGTGTGTATGACTGATTGCTGCCTGAGACTAATAGAATCCTTAGCTCATTAGCTTAGCATTAGCCAGGAATGACATTAGCTAATTACCGACCTAGGTATGAAACAGCTTCTCATTAGCATTAGCTACCTAGAACCTTTGCACAGTTCAGGATTAGCTTGGGCCACTACTCACACAGAGGCTGGGCACCAGGCTCGCCAGGTTGACGTGGCGCGGGGCGAACATGTGCAGCTGCTGCAGACAAGAGATGGCCTGGGCCTCGACTAGACAGTCTGGACTGTCCTGCATCACCGCACAGCCCACCAAGCACGACGTCCGCAGGGCCGACACAGACTGGCCCTCGCCTGGGGCACAAAATGGGTCAGACACTCATACACATACCAGGGTTAGGGCACACCTACTGTGTAGTGTCAGTTCTACAGTCTTTAAAAAAAAAAAAAAAATAGAAAAGGTGAAAGCTGGATATTGAGTGAAATTATGAATTACGTGCAGCAATATTATTAATATTACATTTCGCAATACAATCCAAGAAATCAAATGTATTTTCTCTGGTATCAGATTTCTACTTCACAGTGACTCAGTGTGTGACTATGAGGCGAGTAGAGTCACCTTGTAGGTCAGGTCCCAGGGTGGTGAGGAGGGCGTTGAGGCAGCGGCCCAGGCTCTGGTGGACCTCTACATGGGTAGGGGGGATAGACAGCAGCAGCCTCAGCACCAGGGTGAAGCTAGCCTCCACATGGCCATGGTACAAAGGACCAGCCAGATCCATCACCATGGACAGAGAGTGCAGCGCCCACCTCTGGTACAGACAAAGAGGAAACAAGAGTCATTGGTTGAGACAACTCTACATGTTGACAGAGACCGTTTCCTGTTTCCTTACAGACCTTTTCAATGGCTTTTTAAGCTGTGGAAGTGACGCAAAGGGTCCGTTCATACTTCTGGAACGTTTGTAAACAGCTGTTTTGTGTGTGGCGGTAGAAACAAACTCTGAAGTAAATCTGCTTGGTAATCATTACTGTACCTGGACCTCGGGGGAGGTGCTGTCCTGGGACAGGGTGAAGAGGATGCCCACACAGGCAGACAAGTGCTGGGGAGAGCTGATGCCCCCTACATAGCGGTACAGGGAACCCAGCGCCAGGGCATGACCCGTACGAGTCACAGCATCCCGGGCTGTCTTCAACCTGGTGGGGGTGAGATGGGATCAATCTGAGGTCCTACGCACTGTGCAACTTCTAAACGGCACAACATTAGCTTAGAACACACCCTAAAAAATACTCCTAAATGAAGCCCATGCAAGACATTGTGCAAAGCACCAATCCTGGTTGATCTTTTGAGACTGGTGCCAGTGTGCTAGTACATTTATATTTTACACTTGAGTAATTTAGCAGAAGCTCTTATCCAGAGATCTGACTATTAGCGCATTCTTATTAAGATCCACTGGGGTGGAGCAGAACTGAGATCACCGTGTCCAGCAGGGCTGGGAGGGAGGAATACCACAGAAGAAGAGAAGTTAAAACGTGTCAAAACTATACTCTTAGACAACCACATCACAGCACCATGAGATTCATTTAAGATACTCCTTGAAGAGGTAGGGTTTCAGATATTTTCAGGAAAATGGGCAGGGACTTTGCGGTCCTACCTTGAGGGGGCAAACTGCTTCCACCATTGAGGTGCCAGGACAGAGAAGAGCTTTGACTGGGCTGAGCGGGAGCTGACCCCCCCCATGCCAAGAGGTATGTAGCCTACAGTGCGGTGTGTGTGGTATGGGATTGGGGGTTGACCACTCACTTGTCAAAGCTGACCAGGGTCATGGAGACGGTGAATGCAGGGTCGTTGACCACCTGTATCAGGCGAGACAGGCCCTCAGCAGCCATGCAGCGCAGCAGGGGGTTAGAGCTCTCCAGAGCCCCCACCAACAGACCCAGAGCTGGCTTCCGAACCTCTTCTGGACCCAAACCTACCCGACTGGAGCCTAGGTGCTGAACACAAAGAAAGGAGGGAAGGGTTAACTACTGTAGGGATATCCACAAATTGTAGTCGTGTAGTTTATCATAAAAAAGGAAATTGCACAATGACATTGCACTTGTTGCATCACTGATGAAATTGTGTGAGAATTTTTTTTTGCATTATCATTCACCTATAGCCAACGTCTGTAGACAAAAAACGAAACATTCTATCATATAGGCTGGTAATCCAAAGGCAAGGCTACCGGGGCTACCAATATGTCAGAGTTCAGGCTCTGAGTGTATACCTTTAGGACACTGCAGAGGGCGGCAGTCACATGAGTCTGGACAGTCTGCTGACGAACACCCTTCAACTGCTTCAGAGACTCTGTGAACTGTTCCAGAATCTGTGTCCTGCAACAAGGAGACAGGCGATGAAGCACATAGAGCCACATAGTAAGAACCTTAGGCGGTTGGCATGTCTGTGTCAAAGTAGAGTGAGTGTACAGGTTTTACTACACTGTACTTGTGAGTACCAGAAGACCTCACAAAAATAGTAAACCAACTAAAATTGACAAGTGAGGACATTTTGCCAGTCCTCACTTGTTAGGTTTAAGGTTAGTATTAGGAGTTAAGGTTAGGATTAGGGAAATAGGATTTTGAATAGGAATCAATTGTTGGTCCGTTAAAAGTCCTCACAAGTAAAGTAAGACATAGTGAGTGAGTGTGTGTAAGTGTGTGTACCTCAGTGGGACGATGATGTGGGGAAAGATGACTCCAAAGAGCTGTATGGCAGCGGTGGTGAGGGCAGCAGGAGGGGGTAGGGGGGCGGGAACATCCTGGCATTTCACACAGATGGTGAAGGGGTCGTACTCCAGGGTCCCTCCTCCAACACTGCTCCCCTGTAACTGCAACAGACACAACAAGGTCACACACCTGAGTCTCCACACACACATGCACACGTCTTTCTCTACACACACAGAGAGCACTACGTTTGACCGGCTACATCTCAATCCTAAAGGTTTGTTTGCCTCCTTCACAGATGCATACAATCTCTACGGTTTAACAGCACCAAGTGATTGAGTGTGACAGAGATCCAATACATTAGTTCTATTTGTAATGATATGGAGACAACTCCCTTTGGCCTCTGACAGACCTGCTCTTCTATGTAGTGCTGGTCCATGTCCTGCAGAGCGGGGCCCAGTAGTGCCAGGTCATCACTGTGACAGAGGGGTGGTAGTAACGTCAGCTCTGAACACACCACGTTCTCTGGCCCAGTCAGGTCTGTCACCAGCTGCTTCAGCACAATGCCAAAACTCTCTGTGTGGATGGATGGGAGACATCAGGGTAACATATCTGGGGTTAGCAATCAATACCACAGCCTTAATGTCAACATCAAGGGTTGGCGCACCCCCTTGGGTTGTGCCGTGACGGAGATCTTTGTTGTCTATACTCGGCCTTGTCTCAGGATGGTAAGTTGGTGGTTGAAGATATCCCTCTAGTGGTGTGGGGGCTGTGCTTTGGCAAAGTGGGTGGGGTTATATCCTGCCTGTTTGGCCGTGTCCGGGGGTATCATCGGATGGGGCCACAGTGTCTCCTGACCACTCCTGTCTCAGCCTCCAGTATTTATGCTGCAGTAATTTATGTGTCGGGGGGCTAGGATCAGTCTGTTATATCTGGAGTATTTCTCTTGGCTTATCCGGTGTCCTGTGTGAATTTAAGTATGCTCTCTCTAATTTGCTCTTTCTCTCTCGGAGGACCTGAGCCCTAGGACCATGCCTCAGGACTACCTGGCATGATGACTCCTTGCTGTCCCCAGTCCACCTGGCCGTGCTGCTGCTCCAGTTTCAACTGTTCTGCCTGCAGCTATGGAACCCTGACCTGTTCACCGGACGTGCTACCTGTCCCAAACCTGCTGTTTTCAACTCTCTAGAGACCGCAGGAGCGGTAGAGATACTCTTAATGATCGGCTATGAAAATCCAACTGACATTTACTCCTGAGGTGCTGACTTGCTGCACCCTCGACAACTACTGTGATTATTATTATTTGACCATGCTGGTCATTTATGAACATTTGAACATCTTGGTCATGTTCTGTTATAATCTCCACTCGGCACAGCCAGAAGAGGACTGGCCACCCTCATAACCTAGAGAGGAACCAGGCTTCTTCCTAGGTTTTGGCCTTTCTAGGGAGTTTTTCCTAGCCACCGTGCTTCTACACCTGCATTGCTTGCTGTTTGGGGGTTTTAGGCTGGGTTTCTGTACAGCACTTTGATATATCAGCTGATGTAAGAAGGGCTATATAAATACATTTGATTTGATTTGATCAAGAGCACAATGCCAATTTACATAGACAAGAATGTTGTCAAACTCTGTGTGGAAGGAGGAACAGAAGAGCCAGATGTCTGGGGTTAAGAAAAGTGATTTTATATCAAATGATTTTATATCAAATCAATTAACCTCAAACAGGTTAAGACCTTAATGTGAAATGCTTACAAGCCCTTAACTAACAATGCAGTTCAAGAAATAGACTTAAAAAAAAAAGATGTATTAAATAAACTAAAGTAAAACATAAAAAGTAACAATAAAATAACAAGACTATATACAGGGGGTACCGGTACCGAGTCAATGTGCGGGGGTACAGGTTAGTCGAGGTAATTTGTACATGTAGGTAGGGGTAAAGTGACTATGGATAGATAATAAACAGCGAGTAGGAGCAGTGTAAAAACAAAGGGGGGGAGGGGGGTCAAATAAAGGCCATTATGTTTATTAGGATCTCCTTTAAACCACCAAAGGGCTAATCTTCCAATGTATAAGCTTCTATGACTAGCAGTCACAGAGAGTAGCATTGAAAAGAGCTCTCACCTTCGTATGTCTTCGGGGGCAACAGAGCCAGGATCTCATAGACCCTCAGTCTGAAGACTACTGAGGTGTTTTTAATCAGGTTGCCATAGGATTTGATCAGAGTAGGCACCCTGCAATACACAAACATATAGGTTTCAGCCCCCCCCAAAAAAATCAAGCTTATTAAACAGTCTCAAGTCAAGTATACTCTTGTTTTTTCAGTTTGGTCAGAAATAACACGGTACACAATCCCCACTCAGAAGGAATTAGAGAAGCAGTTTGGCTGACTGTGTCCTTGAACAGTGAGCTGTTAAGTGGGGACTTGGCAACGCACCAGAAATGTTCTTGGATATTGATCACCTAACACGGAGGTACTTTTAGCGCTAGTGGTATCCTTCGGGCCAGAACTAAGTGGCCGTCTTCATCAGTGATGATGTTTAAAGTCTCTCTGTACAGGCTCTGGTCAAATATCCATCCACATTAGCATACCACCTCATATGGAAACAAGTATTACGCACATATTCTTTTTAGTATACTAATACGGACATTGGAACATGGCCTATGACAGAGGTCTGGTGTGAGAACTTGGTGTGACTCACTTGGTGAGCAGAGACACAGCACAGGCCAGGGGGGTCAGGAGACGACCTATGACATCATCAGTCAGGAGATCTCTGCAGTGAATCACCAGGCTCTTCATGGCTGGGACAAAACAACAACATATCAACATTAGGAGACATCAGATCGACCTAGAGGTGAAAGTTAAAACTTAAACTAACTTACATAAGCATTCAACTGAAACAACCCGGCTTGTGTTCATTGAACGGTGAGTATAGAAGAGTGCGCGTCTCACCACACAGCGCCCCGGCGCGGCCCTCCAGGGTGACCTGCCAGGTGAAGTGGTCCCCACGGCGGAGCTCCATGTCCAGGTCCCTGATGGAGGGAGGGAAGGCACACCTCCACAGCACCAGCATCCTGGGGAGGTGGTGCTCAACCACCGCTGGACCTACAGACGTTAATCAACCTTCATTCACACAGGCTAATCTCACTGAGATAAGATCCCTATTGCACACAAAGACAGCAGTAGTTGGCAAGGTGTGAGAAAGTCCCAGATCTGAAGATGACTAACTGCTGAATAAAAACACCAGTTTTTTTTTAATGAGGCCATTTCCATTGGTCCAGCAAACACATCAGCAGAGGGTGGATGGACATACCTAGGGTATTGAGGGAGGAGAGCAGCAGCCAGCCAGCCTGTGTGCGTTGGATGGAGATGCGGCTGTTCTGAGTGGCTGAACGGAGCAGGTCCTCGGCCAGACCCATCACCACCTGGGAACAGAGGGTCACTTATTGTTTAGATACCTGTACTATTACATCAGCTCCCACTGATTTAGTGGAGCATCTGACTGAACTATATCAATAGCGGAGCCATTAAACAGACATAAATCACAAATAGTGTGCGTACAAGGCCTCGACTATAAACAGTCCTATGTGTATTCGTTGCTAGGTCAAGGTTACCCAGACGAAGCCCAGTCCTTACATTGCCTTTAGTGTGGGGGATGCCCAGTGGGCAGTGCTGCACTGCCCCCAGCAGGGCGGCGATAGCGGAACTGTACCCGGCCACGGCCTCGGGGCAGGACTTGAGGGCGTTGAGTCTCTCTGCACAGCGGTCCAGCAACACGGCCCCCTGGGAAGGCAGGGCCACGGCCACACAGCGTAGACACCAAGCAGCCGCTAACCGGGCTGACACACTGGGGTGGAGCAGAACTGAGATCACTGTGTCCAGTAGGGCTGGGAGGGAGGAATACCACAGAAAAAGAGAAGTTAAAATGTGTCAAAACTATACTCTTAGACAGGCACACACAGTATATTGAGCCTTGCGCATTTGTCTGTGAGACTTGGTAGGTAATATATAATAAAATGTCTGGCTCTGTTCCACTAGTCGATTTTTATCCTGTCATAGAACCTGCATTAAGGGTCCCGAGTGGCGCAGTGGTCTAAGGCACTGCATCTCAGTGCAAGAGGCAACAGTCCCTGGTCCAATCCAGGCTGCATCACATTCGGCCGTGATTGGGAGTCCCATAGAGTGGCACACAATTGGCCCAGCGTCGTCCAGGTTTGACCGGGGTAGGCCGTCATTGTAAATAAGAATTTGTTCTTAACTGACTTGCCTAGTTAAATAAAGGTTATATAAAAAAAAAATGTGTTAAAGATGTAGACTAATGTTGTTCAGCACAGCAGTCCAGGCGCTGTGACCTACTCACCTCCACAGTGTCTCTGTCCTCCCTCTCTTCTTTCTCTGTCACGCTCCCTCCCCCCCTCGCTGTCACCAACTCTCTCTCTCCCTATCTCTTATCACTCTCTCTCCCTCTACTCTCTCTGTCACCAACTCATCTTCATAGACCACTGAACACTCCCATGCATTACAGAGACTGCCCACATGGCATAAGAACCACACACAGCTTTTCCATAATACGACCATTTAACACAGATTCCTCAGGGGACAGAGCTGAAGAGACTAGAGACTGGGAACAAGTGTGTGAGTGTGTGTTCAGGCCCCACCTGTGCTGGTGTCAGTGAGTAGCGATGCAGCAGTAGAGGCCAGGCCCTGTACCAGGCTACCCAGCTCCAGCAGAGCACACACCAACACATGCTGACTGGCAGCTATATCTGTGGTGGTGACCCGCGTCTCCACGTTCCCATCACACATGGCCGCATCTGGAGGAGGAAAAAGATGACCATGACCACCAAGGAAAACCACTTCAGGAGTCCCCACTGTCAATCTGAAAGGCTGACATGCACATAATGACTTCGTCGGGCCTGTATGAGATCATCATTCTTCTAACCACTCAAACAAAATTGGCACTTCATCAATTCGCCTTTCCTAGATTCCTTGCACCCTCCCCTTATTTCTCCCATCACATTGGAGGAGAAGATCCGAGGTCCCTCCACTCTGGCCTTCTCATCCAATGCTTTTTCAGAAACAGGGAAGGAGAGGACATGACAAAAAAAATACAAAATCAAGGAAAGATGAATTGGGGAAAAGCCTATGTACCATTCAAGAAGTGACATTTCTGAGAACATCTTTCAGCAATCAATCCTTGTCAATCAATGGGTAATGGTGTATTAAAGCTTCCCCTCACCCACGGCCCTCTTCTGTTTGCCTATGGCCAGGCAGATCTCCTTGGCAGCAGCGATCTGGGCCTTCTCCCCCAGCAGAGAGCCCAGTGTGGCCCTGAGGATGAAGGAGATGCAGCGTCTGCAGCACACGGCGTCTGCAGGAGTCTGGGTGGCCCGTGTGTGGGACACCAGCTCCATGAGCAGGACCAGCAGGGCGGAGAAGTTGGCCTCCAGCCACACGCCGCCCAGACACGACACAAACACCACACACGACTAGACAGAACAAGAACAAACTCAAAATCAAGAGAGAAAACAGTAAGTTGCGCCCAATACAAATGAGCACATGTATAGAGCCAGGACATTTCCTGACCCATGTGACCGGACCAGGAAAACCTACTGTGCCAAGTGTTTCCTAGTCAGGCCACATGGTCAGAAAAACACTCATAGCCTAACATGTAGGATGGAGACAGAGAGCTGACCTGAGTGATGCCGATGCGGATGTCTTTGCTAACAGAGCTGGTCCCTTTGAGCTTGTCTCCACTGGCCCTGAGGAAGCCAGCCCCACCACGCAGGAACCCCCCAGTCAGCAGATCCATCACCTCCTCCAAGGAGCTGCGTCTGGAGCCCTGTCTGTGAGCTGGGAGGAGGACACGCAGAGGAAGAGAAGGGTCAATATTGATTGATTTTCAATTATATTCTATGTTCATTAATATTGGTTCTTCTAAATCCCACACTACAATCCCACATAAGTAAGAAACACAGTTAAAAGCAGACAATTTTATCCCAAAACCTCAACAATCGCGATTCTACCAACTCTTGTCATTCATTGTAGCCTACTGTACCAGTGGGTTGTTTGGGCTCTACGGCTGTGGCCAGCAGGGTACCCAGCAGTTTGGAGATGGCCACACGCACATCGTAGTTGGAGCCCTCAAATGCCCTGAAGCAGAGCGTGGCTACGTTCTCCAACTCTGAAGTCCACAGAAACACAGCCTCTCTCTGCAGCTCCAGAAGACACTGCCAGACATCACACAGACATTTAGAAACATACACGGATGGAAAATATGTTACATGCACCGTCTTATCTACAGTTGAAGTCGGAAGTCTACATACAATTAGGTTGGAGTCATTAAAACTCGTTTTTCAACCACTCCACAAATTTCTTGTTAACAAATTATAGTTTTGGCAAGTCGGTTAGGACATCTACTTTGTGCATGCCACAAGTAATTTTTCCAACTATTGTTTACAGACAGATTATTTCACTGTATCACAATTCCAGTGGGTCAGAAGTTTACATACACTAAGTTGACTGTGCCTTTAAACAGCTAGGAAAGTTCC
This sequence comes from Salvelinus sp. IW2-2015, assembly GCF_002910315.2. Classification (NCBI taxonomy): domain Eukaryota; kingdom Metazoa; phylum Chordata; class Actinopteri; order Salmoniformes; family Salmonidae; genus Salvelinus; species Salvelinus sp. IW2-2015. Next base: position 8,443,435 of record NC_036849.1, on the reverse strand, counting down.
AGAAAATTATGACATGGCTTTAGAAGCTTTTGATAGGCTAATTGACATCATTTGAGTCACATTTGAGTCAATTGGAGGTGTACCTGTTGACGTATTTCAAGGACTACCTTCAAACTCAGTGCCTCTTTGCTTGACATCATGGAAAAATCAAAAGAAATCAGCCAAGACCTCAGAAAAAAAATTGTAGACCTCCACAAGTCTGGTTCATCCTTGGGAGCAATTTCCAAACGCCTGAAGGTACCACGTTCATCTGTACAAACAATAGTACGCAAGTATAAACACCATGGGACCACGCAGCCGTTATACCGCTCAGGAAGGAGACGCATTCTGTCTCCTAGAGATAAACGCACCTTGGTGCGAAAAGTGCAAGTCAATCCTAGAACAACAGCAAAGGACCTTGTGAAGATGCTGGAGGAAACAGGTACAAAAGTATCTATATCAACAGTAAAACTAGTCCTATATCGACATAACCTGAAAGGCCGCTAAGCAAGGAAGAAGCCACTGCTCCAAAACAGCCATAAAAAAGCCAGACTGCGGTTTGCAACTGCATATGGGGACAAAGATCGTACTTTTTGGAGAAATGTCCTCCGATCTGATGAAACAAAAATAGAACTGTTTGGCCATAATGACCATCGTTATGTTTGGAGGAAAAAGGGGGACGCTTGCAAGCCGAAGAACACCATCCCAACCTTGAACCACGGGGGTGGCAGCATCATGTTCTGGGGGTGCTTTGCTGCAGGAGGGACTGGTGCACTTCACAAAATAGATGGCATCATGAGGTAGGATTATGTGGATATATTGAAGAAACATCTCAAGACATCAGTCAGGAAGTTAAAGCTTGGTCGCAAATGGGTGTTCCAAATGGACAATGACCCCAAGCATACTTCCAAAGTTGTGGCAAAATGGCTTAAGGACAACAAAGTCAAGGTATTGGAGTGGCCATCACAAAGCCCTAACCTCAATCCTATAGAACATTTTGTGGGCAGAACTGAAAAAGTGTGTGCGAACAAGGAGGCCTACAAACCTGACTCAGTTACACCAGCTCTGTCAGGAGGAATGGGCTAAAATTCACCCAACTTATTGTGGGAAGCTTGTGGAAGGCTACCCGAAACGTTTGACCCAAGATAAAAAATGTAAAGGCAATGCTACCAAATACTAATTGAGTGTATGTAAACTTCTGACCCACTGGGAATGTGATGAAAGAAATAAAAGCTGAAATAAATCATTCTCTCTACTATTATTCTGACATTTCACATTCTTAAAATAAAGTGGTGATCCTAACTGACATAAGACAATGAATATTTACTAGGATTAAATGTCAGGAATTGTGAAAAACTGAGTTTAAATGTATTTGGCTAAGGTGTATGTAAAATTCCAACTTCAACTGTATATGAAAAATCAACAAAAAAAGACACGCATCAGTGTGAAATGAAGCTCAATTGAATGACCATGGTCTTAACAATACTTTGTTGATTCAGTGAGACCAAAAGAACATAAAATGACAGTAATGTATTGCCTAACTTGATTGCGCCACCAGCCATACAGTGTATGCCCCATGGTTGGAGGGAGGAATGCATGTTTGAATGACATATGGCCTAACACTATGTAGAATGAGAACAATGTGTAATGTGCTTAATGTGGTAGCACCATCAGCTGGCTATACAGTGTATGTATTCCCCATGAGTTTGGAGCAGCAGCAGTTTAGCTGGAGGGAGGAAAGCGGTAGGCAGTAGCTACCTTGGCGGCAGCACAGCGCACGGCCATGGAGCGGTCGGTGAGACAGGCGCGTGTAGCCTTGTAGATGTCTCTGTGACAGGGCACGGCGCTGACCCCCAGGCCCCTCAGGATCTTCTCCACGCTCAGCATGATCTCATAGCGGCCCTGGGACTGGAGCACAGACAGACAACACAATTCATCAGTGGTCCCGTGTGGCTCAATTGGTAAGAGCTTGGCAACAGCCATGCCAAGGTTGTGGGTTCAATCCCCGCAGGGATTACATACGCTACACATACTGAAAATATAGGCACTCACTGTACTTTAAGTCGCTTTGAATAAAAGTGTCTGCTCAGTGGCATAAACCTCAACATAGGGGCCCCACAAGGATAGCATTCTCAACCCCCTCCTATACTCCCTGTTCACCCATGACTGCGTGGCCATGCACGCCTCTAACTCAATCATCAAGTTTGCAGACAACACAACAGTAGTAGGCCTGATTACCAACAATGACGAGACAGCCTACAGGGAGGAGGTGAGGGCCCTGTGAGAGTGGTTCCAGGAAAATAACCTCTCACTCAACGTCAACAAAACAAAGGAGCTGATCGTGGACTTCAGGAAACAGCAAAGGTAGCCCCTATCCACATAGACGGGGCCGCAGTGGAGAAGGTGGAAAGTTTGAAGTTCCACGGCGTATACATCACTGACAATCTGAAATGGTCCACCCACACAGTGTGGTGAAGAAGTCACAACAGCGCCTCTTCAACCTCAGGAGGCTGAAGAAATTTGGCTTTTAACTTTTAAAACTTTTACAGATGCACCATTGAGAGCATCCTGTCGGGCTCCACCTGGTACGGCAACTGCACCGCCCGCAACTGCAGAGCTCTCCAAAGGGTAGTGCGGTTTGCCCAAAGCATCACCGTGGGCAAATTACCTGCCCTCCAGGACACCTACAGCACCCGATGTCACAGGAAGGCCAAAAAGATCATTAAGGACATCAACCACCCGAGACACGGCCGGTTCACTACGCTATCTTCCAGAAGGCGAAGTCAGTGCAGGTGCATCAAAGCTGGTACCGAGACAGAAGCTGTTGTTCAATCTCAAGGCCATCAGACTGCTAAATAGCCATCACTAGCCGGCTACCACCCGGTTACTCAACCTTGCACCTTAGAGGCTGCTGTACTATATACATATACTTGGAATCCCTGGCCACTTTAATAATGGAACACTAGTCACTTTAATAATGTTTAAATAATGTTTACACACGCCTTTACTCATCTCATATGTATATACTGTATGCTATTCTACTGTATTTTAGTCAATACCACTCAGACATTGCTCAATCTAATATTTATATATTTCTTAATTCCATTATTTTACTTCTATACTAGTGCATATTGTTGTGAACTGTTTGATACCACTGCACTGTTGGAGCCAGGAACACAAGCATTTCGCTACACCATGGATTGTGTATGTGTGCCATTCAGAGGGTGAACGGGCAAGGCAAAAGATTTAAGTGCTTTTGAACGGGGTAAGGTAGTAGGTTCCAGGCACACCGGTTTGTGTCAAGAAGTGCAACGCTGCTGGGTTTTTCACACAAAAGTTCCCCGTGTGTATCAAGAATGGTCCACCACCCAAAGAACATCTAGCCAACTTGACACAACTGTGGGAAGCATTGGAGTCAACATGGGCTAGCATCCCTGTGGAACGCTTGACACCTTCAAGAGTCCATGCCCCGACAAATTGAGGAAATTCTGAGGGCAAAAAAGGGGGTTCAACTCAATATTAGGAAGGTGTCCTTAATGTTTTCTTATACTCAGTGTATATCAGCTATTCAGACATAAAACACTGGCCTTCATATTGCCACTGGCTAGCACCGTGGTATATCAATAAATTTTTTACATTACCATTACAGATCCTTTACATTTTACACTCACCTCTGCAGACTTCATGGCCTTCAACAAATTTGCCAAAGTCTCTTTAAATGTGTTGACAAGCAAACGGCCAAGCTGTTCATAAAGGGCACCCAGACAGGCAATGGCTGCCCTATAGACGAAAAAAAGGAAATCAGTTACAAACTTTGTAACAACATCTTTAAGATGTTGAAAATACCATTCCTCTTGTCTGCACAGTGCACACACTTTAAGCCAAATAAAAAATAAAAAAAATTGAAGAAGAAGTCCATTACATACTAGTGTAATGTTACTGTATGAATTTTGCCATTTCGGTGAACAGTAGTTAATCATAATAAGATTGATTTCAACAGCCATGTATACATGGAATGTCATAGAAGCTTTAAGGTATCCTCATGAGTAACAAACAGTATAATCATTCATGATATTTGGAGTGATAATTGATATGCACCATCACCCCTTATAACTAATGGGGATTTCAGCTGCCGCAGGCTACTGTACTCACAGTCGGGTTGGCAGGTAGCTGGGGGAGTCGTCCTTGCTGCGGATGATGTCATTGCACCTGTCCACCGTGAGGCTGGAGGTGAGTGAGTCTCCCACCCTGTAGAGCAGGGCCAGGCAGTGGGCTAGGAGCCATCGGGTTGGGGGGCCCGGAGAACCAATCAGAATCACAGTCAACTGTTCGACCAGACACTTCTGGTTCTTCTTCACATCCGCCTGGGAGAAAATACACTCAGTTCAGTTCATTTATTTGGCCTTTCACAGGAATTTGTCTTGCATTCAAGAGCACCGAGTTAAAGTCATCATGAAACCATCAACATTTATTGACAACATGACATAGATGACAGTAACGACATAAATCAGATCTCAGTCAGGCAGCCCTATTTTTGCATGATGAGCAACTGATGTTTATTAAAGGGATACTTATATCTATATATATCTATATATATCTACTTCCCCAGAATCAGCTGAACTCGTGGATACCATTTGCTAAATGATAGTGGCTACTGGCAAGACAAATCACATCAACATTTCATCTGTAGTTCATTTTTTTCTTTATGACACGGAACCAGCAGAGCAGACCATGATTTAGCCTTTACAGCACGCACTGCTTTAATCAATCCTAGAAAGACATACTGACTGGCATCCTGCTAAAAGAGACAGCCCCAGAAAAAGCACTGGGCTAATCTCAGCCTGCTCAAATGGCTCTCTTTTGATCTGACTCTGCTTAGGAATGCTCCAAGCGCTGTCTGTCACAGGGGAGGCCATTGTCTGCAAGCACCCACTGGGCTCTCCCCTAGTCTCCTCCTTTCCTTATTCCTCTCCTCTCACCCTGTCTGCAGCAGGGAGCAGCTTCTTCAGGAAGCGCAACCACTCAAAGACAAATTCAGCCCTCTGGTGTTCTCCCAACTGGCTGCATGCCTCCTCGTTCAGGAGCAAACTGTGGGCTCGTTCCATTCTCCTCCCTCCTTCCCCTCCTCTTGCAGCCGCTCTGGGCCACAGTCCCTGCCTTCCTCTGAGCCGGACAAATTCCAAACTTCAGCCACAAACAGAATAGGACGGCTTCTTCCCTCTCACTGCGGGACAAAACTGCTCTGTTCCATCAAGACCTGGAAAACCTGCAAGACATCAATAAAGAGACTCAGAGTTCATTCTCCAATGTATGTGAAAGGGGACACTCCTCATGATAAAATGCACAGCAACCAGGTCACTCAAACAGAACAATTATATTGACGTCGACAAATAGCCAAATCGTGCATCTTGCAATCTCCTGCAAAGTAGGGCTGTAAAGTGGAGGGCACGGTTCTTCCTTGTTTTTTTCTAGGAGTGCAAAAAGTGTAAGTCTATCTGGAACAGCACAGGCAATGAATTATTCAGACAGTCATCCCACATGATCAGTGCAGAGTGTGCTGTTAGCTAGATCATCATACATTATTCTCTTGAGAGGGCTTATTCAGGGAGGGGAATCACGTCTATTTTACACCTGTGCTGACTAGTTACTAATCTAGCTAATACCCCTCACTCCAACTTCTCGTTTCTTATGACCTGATGACTCAGTTAGCTAGCACTAGCTTTGATGACAGATGTCAAATCGTGAGCACAATGTCAAATAGAGAGCAGGACAGACAGCAATAATGTTAGCCAAGATCCGGCCGAATTGTGTAACATTCAAGCCAGCCAGCTAGATAACTTACGTTACTAGCAAGCCATATTCTCCAGCTTTTCCCAACGAAGTTAGCTGGCTAACGCTAGTTAACTACCTGCCAGTTACAGGCAGAGCAGTCTTTGCTAGTTTGTAAAGAAAGACAGGCTGCAACTAGCTAGCTAACATATGCATTCCTATATGGGGTTAGCTAGCACTGCAAGCTAACGTTAACTTTACCAGAGCTAGCAAAACATAGTGACGTTAGCTAGCTAACGTTAATGTTGGCACGCAAACGTATCTATCAGTAAATCCATCCTAAATAAAGATAAACGTAAAAGTTGTACCTGTGGCGAAAACTTAACTAAATATTTGATGCAACTTCGGGTGAGATGTTGATGTTTCGGTCCAAGATAATATTTATTTTGTAGCTAAACTGGCGAAGTGAACACATCTGCCGCTTTTCAACTAGGAATAATCGAGCGCAGAAACATCGAACGAAGTGCCAAAGTTGACATTTCAGGAGAATAAATCAATACAGACACCTTCAACCCATTTCCTTCAACATATTGTGCCACAGGTTGTACCATTCTGTGAAAAACAGACTTGATATTCCTTGGAAGAAATAATTAGACAAAATAATCAGAGGTAAACTGTACAGTCGTGGTCAAAAGTTTTGAGAATGACACAAAATATTAGTTTCCACAAAGTTTGCTGCTTCAGTGTCTTTAGATATTTTGTCAGATGTTACTATGGAATACTGAAGTATAATTACAAGCATTTCATAWGTGTCAAAGGCTTTTATTGACAATTACATGAAGTTGATGCAAAGAGTAAATATTTGCAGTGTTGACCCTTCTTTTTCAAGACCTCTGCAATCCGCCCTGGTATGTTGTCAATTAACTTCTGGGCCACACGCTGACTGATGGCAGCACATTCTTGCAGCTTGGAGTTTGTCAGAATTTGTGGGTTTTTGTTTGTCCACCCGCCTCTTGAGGATTGACCACAAGTTCTCAATGGGATTAAGGTCAGGGGAGTTTCCTGGCCATGGACCCCAAAAACCGTCTGTTTTGTTCCCCGAGCCACTTAGTTATCACTTTTGCCTTATGCCAAGGTGCTCCATCATGCTGGAAAAGGCCTTGTTCGTCACCAAACTGTTCCTGGATGGTTGGGAAAAGTTGCTCTCGGAGGATGTGTTGGTACCATTCTTTATTCATGGCTGTGTTCTTAGGCAAAATTGTGAGTGAGCCCACTCCCTTGGCTGAGAAGCAACCCCACACATGAATGGTCTCAGGATGCTTTACTGTTGACATGACACAGGACTGATGGTAGCGCTCAACTTGTCTTCTCCGGACAAGCTTTTTTCCGGATGCCCCAAACAATCGGAAATGGGATTCATCAGAGAAAATGACTTTACCCCAGTCCTCAGCAGTCCAATCCCTGTACCTTTTGCAGAATAACAGTCTGTCCCTCAGTCTGTCCCATGGCAAAGAGGGACTTTGTAATTAATTGCAATTTATCTGATCACTCTTCATATCATTCTGGAGTATATGTAAATTGCCATCATACAAACTGAGGTAGCAGACCGTGTGAAAATTAATATTTGTGTCATTCTCAAAACTTTTGGCCACGACTGCATACATTTTGATCCAACCCAGTAACAAACAATTTAACGCCACACAGAAATCGACAGAAATTCAGAGAGGACATGTTTTTAAATCCCTCATTATGTTGAGATCACAACTTATTTATCTCATGATCAAGACATAACAACATTTGTTTTTTCGAGATCCCAGATCATTTTCTCATGATCAAGACATAACAAATATTGTTTTGTCGAGATCACTAGATATAAACTCTATAAATAGGAGTGTGGAAGTATTAATTATAGATTGACAGTATGGCTGATGCGGCAGAGCCCACGGTGGATCAGTGCATACGTTTTTATTGATTGCTACACAAGGGATGGTAAATTTCATGCTAACATCATGCTTTCATTTGTGTTTGGAGCTCATTATCAGTTTATAAATTAGAATGTTAGAAAGCTAAATGTCCCTTACCTTGAGCTAAGAGATTAAGATTAAACTACCAACGGGACATTAAAAACTGTAACATCTTCACGGACTCGGGGCTGAACAACTACACGATCAACATGCAGCTGGCTGGTTACACACTATTCCCGCAGGATAGAACAGCGGCGTCTGGTAAGACAAAGGGCGGAGGACAATGTATTTTTGTAAACAACAGCTGGTGCACGAGATCTAAGGAAGTCTCGAGCTGTTGCTCGCCTAATGTAGAGTATCTCATAATAAACTGTAGAACACACTACCTACCTAGAGAGTTTTCATCTGTGTTTTTCGTAGCTGTTTACAAACCCCCACAGACAGAGGCTGGCACTAAGGCCGCATTGAATGAGCTGTATTCCGCCATACGCGTACAAGAAAAAAGCTCACCCAGAGGCAGCGCTCCTAGTAGCCGGGGACTTTAATGCAGGGAAACTTAAATCCGTTCTACCAAATTTCTGTCAGTGTGTTAAATGTGCAACCAGAGGGAAAAAAACTCTGGACCACCTTTACTCCACACACAGACTCATACAAAGCTCTCCCTCGCCCTCCATTTGGCAAATCTGACCATAATTCTATCCTCCTGATTCCTGCTTACAAGCAAAAATGAAAGCAGGAAGCACCAGTGACTAGATCAATAAAAAAAAGTGGTCAGATGAAGCAGATGCTAAGCTACAGGACTGTTTTGCTATTACAGACTGGAATATGTTCCGGGATTCCTCCGATGTCATTGAGGAGTACACCACATCAGCCATTGGGCTAGAGGCTAGAGCTGCCGCTTTTGAGGAGTGTGACTCTAACCCGGAAGCTTATAAGAAATCCCACTATGCCCTCCGACAAACCATCAATACAGGACTAAGATTGAATCGTACTACACCGGCTCTGACGCTCGTCGGAAGTGGCAGGGCTTGTAAACCCTTACAGACTACAAAGGGAAGCACAGCCGAGAGCTGCCCAGTGACACAAGCCTACCAGACAATCTAAACTACTTCTATGCTCGCTTCAAGGCAAATAACACTGAAACATGCATGAGAGAACCAGCTGTTCCGGAAGATTGTGTGATCATGCTCTCCGCAGCCGATGTGAGTAAGACCTTTAAACAGGTCAACATTCACAAGGTCGCAGGGTCAGACGGATTACCAGGACGTGTACCGTGAGCATGCGCTGACCAACTGGCAAGTGTCTTCACTGACATTTTCAACCTCTCCCTGTCCGAGTCTGTAATACCAACATGTTTTAAGCAGATCACCATAGTGCCAGTGACAAGAACACTAAGGTAACCTGCCTAAATGACGACCAACCCGTAGCACTCACGTCTGTAGCCATGAAGTGCTTTGAAAGGCTGGTCATGGCTCACATCAACACCATTATCCCAGAAACCCTAGACCCACTCCAATTTGCATACCGCCCCAACAGATCCACAGATGATTGATGTAAACATTATCCACAAAACATGAAGTTTCCATTATAATTATACACATATCAGTTATTGAAGCTAACAACCAGCATAGGTAACTAGCTAGCTCAAAATACTTACCATGTTAGCTGTGTTGTTCCTTGCATGCAATTGGCTGTGGTCTTGGGGGCGGCACGCAGCCTGGGAGGCAGGACTGCCCCAACATTACATCGTGATCAACCAACAAAACAACTTTTGTTATGCAGTGATCATTAGATAAATAATCCATAACACACTTGTGAAATGAAAATACTAGTAAACAGAATAACACAATTTCCCCTGAGCACTGATCCAGTGTCACTTTATGAAGGGAAAGCTTATTTGGATCAGCATTTGGGGGCAACCTCTCCATGGAGGTTTGATCCACAATCCAAATCTGAAACAAAAAGGTAGCTCATCATCAACAGAAGTTGAACATTACCTGACATAACTCTTGCCTTAAATACTTTTTCCAAAGACACCACCCCACATTGTACCCTCAATGCTTTAACTAGAGCAGTTATGGCTGTGGAATAAAGTTGTGTTGTAACAAATAATAATATTCTAAAACAAAACAGAAGCAACCTGTACAATGAACAATCTATACAATTTCATTACAGACCTTTGTACTTCAAAGTGATAGAATGTTGCACCCTATTGTTGTGAGACCCGCGAACATATGAGTTATAGTTATACACATTAGGAACACATTCCTAATAAAGCAGACATAGATCACCATCCCAACTTGAATTTGCACGCAGAATACATGGAGAAAATTCATGTTCAATATGAAACCATTGAACTATTGATGGAAATACAGACACTGCTTTACAACCATTGTTACCAGAGAATTCCCGTCAACAGGTGCGTTGACAGGCTGATTGATATATTCTGGAATAGGTTCAGGCACCCTGTCAAAATAAAGATTAAATAAAAAACATCTGCACCACCACCTTTATCATAATCATGATCACTGCTCATAGTGTATGGGCTGAGGAGAACAGAAGTCACTCGTTATTGATTTGGCTCAGACTACACAGAATAGAGGGAGAAATAGAGCAAGCTTCTCCAAAGTCAATTATGTATCCGTTTTGTATTGATCACACAGATCAATAACATTAAAAACACCCTACCTGCAAAATGCTGGCTCTGCAATGATCTCTGAAGATACCAATGTCCTCTGACTCATTGCGAGGTTCCATCCTGGCCTTTTTCAGGAGGGGGTGTGAAGCTAAGCGCTCATCAGTTTTCTGTCCAGTTGTTGACATCGCCTGTCATGGCCCCCGAAAAAAGCGCCCCGTCAGCAGTTTCATGCACTTTTTCTCATTCAGGCGATTAAGCTCGTCATGGTAGGCAGTCAGGGCTCGTTGACACTTCTGTTACGCAGAACTTTGCCAATCACATTCCTCTTACTGATGTGTAGAGCACCATCTAGACAGGGATGATTAGCAGTTCAGAGGGTGTCATTTGAATTATTATCAAATCATTATTTCTCTCTCATCATTATTTCTCTCTGATCATTATTTACCTTCCATAAGGAAAGTCTTACAAACTCTTCTGACAGTTTTTTCCCCACAAACGACAAACTTGGTGGGTAGATTTTTTTGCGTCATATTTGGAGAAGGAAGCTTGGTCCTGTGTTGTAGCAGCCTACTCGTTATTTGGTGCTTTAGAGGAGGCTGGCCTCTGCTAAAGCACCAAGGTAATGTTGATAAGAAAGTCTTTACTTCAGTATCAATCTGTAGCATGCATACAGCTCCATTCAGTGCACAGTAAGTAATGCCTAACTTGGCTCACTGATACTACTACTCTGAGAGGCTTTTTGAGTACAGGCCCTGAAATAAGATATGGTATGAGTACCTCAGGAGGACAGAAGAGGAACTGGCTAGGCACTGCATGTGGTTTGAGACACAGTTTCTCCAGTTCGGTCAAAGCAGTCCTCAGTGAAGTGACTGAAACACACCACAGACCTGTGCCTCGGGTAATACCTGGGTCTCTCCATCCTCTTCAGTCCCTCACTGACAAGGAGTGCAACCTTGTCTCAGAGCATTTTGTATTATTATGTACGTTTAGTATGTTTTTTTGTATAATTTTGTTTAGCTTTTTTACCCATTTTTCACCCCAAATTTGTGGTATCCAATTGGTAGTTACAGTTTTGTCTCATCGCTGCAACTTCCGTACGGACTCGGGAGAGGCGAAGGTCGAGAGCCGTGCGTCCTCCGAAACACAACCCAACCAAGCCGCACTGCTTCTTGACACAATGCCCACTTAACCCAGAAGCCAGCCGCACCAATGTGTCAGAGGAAACACCGTACACCTGGAGACCTTGTCAGCATGCACTGCGCCCAGCCCACCACAGGAGTCGCTAATGCACCATGAGACAAGGACATCCCTGCTGACCAAACCCTCCCCTAACCCAGACGACGCTGGGCCAATTCTGCGCTGCCTCATGGGTCTCCCGGTCGCAGCTGGCTGCAACAGAGCCTGGACTCGAACCCAGATTCTCAAATGACACAGCTAGCACTGCGATGCAGTGCCTTAGTCCACTGCGCCACTCGGGAGGCCGAGTGGCAGATGGTTACTTAATGAAAGGAGGGTGGTTAATGTGAATGTCTAGCAACCCAAAGGTTGTGAGTTCGAATCTCATTACGAACAACATTAGCATCTTACTAATTAGAAACTTTTCAACTACGTATTACTTTGCAACTACTTACCACGTAAGCTAACCCTAACACTTTTAGCTAACCTTTCACCCAACCCGGGTCCTCAAATCCTCAAAAAGTCCTACAGCTGCACCATTGAGAGCATCTTGACTGGCTGCATCACCGCTTGGTATGACAACTGCTCGGCATCCAACTGCAAGGCCTGGGTCCTCAGATCCTCAAAAGGTTCTACAGCTGCACTTGCTACACATCCTGACTGGTTGCATCACTGCCTGGTATGGCAAATGCTCGGCCTCCGAACGCAAGGCACTACAGAGGGTAGTGCGTACGCCCCAGTACATCACTGGGGCTGAACTACCTGCCACCCAGCTGGTGTCAGAGGAAGGCCCTAAAAATTGTCAAAGACTCCAGCCACCCGTGTCATTGACTGTTCTTTCTGCTACGGAACGGCAAGAATTACCGGAGCATTAAGTCTGGGACCAAAAGGTTCCTGAACAGCTTCTACTTCCAAGCCATAAGACTGCTGAACAGTTAATCAAATGGCGACCAGGAATATTTACATTGACTCACTTTATTATTACTTTTGTTATTTTATTTTTTCCCACCGACTTGCACTGGTTCTATGCACACTCACTAGACTCTACCCACACATACTACACTGACACTCCAACACACACACGCAACATACGCTCACACACACACTTAGACATAGATACACTCTCACACATGCTGCTGCTACTCTATTATATATGCTGACTGCGTAGTCTACAGTGGCTTGCAAAAGTATTCACCCCCATGGCATTTTTCCTATTTTGTTGCCTTACAACCTGGAATTAAAATGGATTTGTTTGGGGGGTTTGTATCATTTGATTTACACAACATGCCTACCACTTTGAAGATGCTAAATAGTTTTTTATTTTGAAACAAACAAGAAATAAGACAACAAAACTGAAAACTTGAGCGTGCGTAACTATTCACCCCCACCTCCCGAAGTCAATACTTTGTAAAGCCACCTTTTGCAGCAATTACAGCTGCAAGTCTCTTGGGGTATGTCTCTATAAGCTTGGCACATCAAGCCACTGGAATTTTTGCCCATTCTTTAAGGCAAAACTGTTCCAGCTCTTTCAAGTTGGATGGGTTCCGCTGGTGTACAGCAATCTTTAAGTCATACCACAGATTCTCAATTCGATTGAGGTCTGGGCTTTGACTAGGCCATTCCAAGACATTTAAATGTTTCCCCTTAAACCACTCGAGTGTTGCTTTAGCAGTATGCTTAGGGTCATTGTTCTGCTGGAAGGTGAACCTCCGTCCCAGTCTCAAATCTCTGGAAGACTGAAACAGGTTTCCCTCAAGAATTTCCCTGTATTTAGCGCCATCTGTCATTCCAATTCTGACCAGTTTCCCAGTCCCTGCCGATGAAAAACATACCCAAAGCATGATGCTGCAACCACCATGCTTCACTGTGAGGATGGTGTTCTCAGGGTGATGAGACGTGTTGGGTTTGATGCAGACATAGCGTTTTCCTTGTTGGCCAAAAAGCTCAATCTTAGTCTCATCTAACCAGAGTACCTTCTTCCATATGTTTGGGGAGTCTCCCATATGCCTTTTGGCGAACACCAAACGTGTTTGCGTATTTTTTTCTTTAAGCAATAGCTTTTTTATGGCCACTCTTCCGTAAAGCCCAGCTCTGTGGAGTGTACGGCTTAAAGTGGTCCTATGGGCAGATACTCCAATCTCCGCTGTGGAGCTTTGCAGCTCTTTCAGAGTTATCTTCGGTCTCTTTGTTGCCTCTCTAATTAATGTCCTCCTTGCCTGGTCCATGAGTTTTGGTGGGTGGCCCACTCTTGGCAGGTTTGTTCTGGTGCCATATTCTTTCCATTTTTTAATAATGGATTTAATGGTGCTCCTTGGGATGTTCAAAGTTTCGGGAAAAAAAATGTATAACCCGACCCTGATCTGTACTTCTCCACAACTTTGTCCCTGACCTGTTTGGAGAGCTCCTTGGTCTTCATGGTGCCAGCTTGCTTGGTGGTGTTTCAGACACTGAGGCCTTTTAGAACAGGTGTATATATACTGAGACCATGTGACACTTAGATTGCACACAGGTGGACTTTACTTAACTAATTATGTGACTTCTGAAGGTAATTGGTTGCACCAGATCTTATTTAGGGGCACGCACCACTTTTCTGATTTTAATATTTTTAGTTTTGTTTGAATAAAGTCATTTTTTTTCATTTCACTTCACCAATTTGGACTATTTTGTGTATGTCCATTAAATGAAATCCAAATGTATATTTCAATTACAGGTTGTAATGCAACAAAATAGGAAAAATGCCAAGGGGGGTGAATACTTTTGCAAGGCACTGTTTATATATATATGTCTATTTTTTAGCTCCCCTTTTCTCCCCAATTTTGTGATATCCAATTGCGATCTTGTCTGATCGCTGCAACTCCCGAACGGGCTCAGGAGAAGCGAAGGTCGAGTCATATGTCCTCGAAAATGACCCGCCAAACCGCGCTTTTTAACACCCGGCCGCTTAACCCGGAAGCCAGCCGCACAAATGTGTTGGAGGAAGCACCGTTCAACTGACGACTGAAGTCAGTCTGCAGGTGCCCAGCCCACCACAAGGAGTCACTAGAGTTTGATGAGCCAAGTAAAGCCCCCCTGGCCAAACCCTCCCCTAACCCGGACGATGCTGGGCCAATTGTGTGCCACTCTATGGGACTCCCAGTTACGGCCAGCTGTGACACAGCCTGGGATCGAACCCGGGTCTGTAGTGACGCCTCAAGCACTACGATGCAGTGCATTAGACCGTTGCGCCACTCCTGAGGCCAGCCTAGTCACTTTTAACCCCTACCTACACGTACATACTGTATTACCTCAACTACCTCGTACCCCTGCATATTGACTCGTGTTGGTACTCCTTGTATATAGCCTCGTTATTGTTATTTTATTGTTTAACTATTAAACTTTTTATTTTGCAAATATTTTTCTTACTTTTTAACTCTGCATTGTTGGGAATGGGCTCGTAAGTAAGCATTTCACAGTAAAATCTACTTGTTGTATCCTGCGCATGTGACCAATCAAATTTGATTTGATAGGTCAGACCCAGGCTCCTCTCCACTGATCTGTTGTAGTTGGTACAGCTGTCTGTACACGCTACAGCTATACGTCTTGGAGCCGTCCAGCATCCACACGCGTCACAGTTGCTGATCAAGTCTGCCACGTCTTTTAATATAGAGCCCCAGTAGTAGTGGGCACTGATGGCTCTCTGGCACCGGATCAGAACAGAAGTGAGAGTAGGTCGGTGGGGAAAAAGGCCCATAATCGGCAGTGTGAGTCCAGAAAAGATTAAAAGGCAGCCTGTATATGCAGTGAAACTTTAGTTTACTATTTACAAAATGATTTACAAAAACATATCCATAAGAAGCCGCAGATCAGCATATTACACTGCATGACCAAACGTTTGTAGACACCTGCTCGTCGTTGGAAAGGAAAAGGCACAACGCTTGCTCACCATTAAACATGATTTATTTTAAGCAAGTTTAAAAGATTGATGTTTCAGCCTTCAATGGCCTTTTTCAGAGTAATTACAAAGGAAATGGACAAGTTCATATAGGGCATGGGGAAGACAATTAGGGGGAAAACTCTCTTCAGCTGATGGTGCTAATGAGAGACCGTGTGGTAGACCATACAGTGTGGTACTCCGTGTGTAGAGTACAGTGGTCAATGTCTTCACCTAGTGTTGAAATACAGCAGTGGAACCAGTAAAAAAACTATTGGAAAACTGGGCAAGCTTTTTTCAACTACAGTAGGTGTAATTGATTTACAACCATTACTATATAATACATGTTGAATATGTTGGGTATTGGAAAATAAATAATTGGGCTAAGCAAAACTAGGGATAACAACGAAAAACATCAAAAGCTTAGGCAAAGAGGTCTAACAACTGGTTTGGACGACAGTTCGTGAGCTTGCAAGCAGTTCGTGAGCTAGTAAGCTTTCTCCATATGTAAACCAGAGGTACAAATGGGGGAGGGGGGGTTGTCATTGGACCAACAAAGGGATGGGAACCTTCACAAAAGCATACTATAGTCCTTCTCTAGGTAAAGACCTCCGGGGACTAAAGAATATAAGGAATGGATCCAGAACATGTCTCTGGACCTTCGATGTTTGTCAACGTCACCTGCTCATCGAACATCTCATTCCAAAATCTTGGGCATTAATATGGAGTTGGTCCCCCCTTTGCTGCTATAACAGCCTCCACTCTTCTGGGAAGGCTTTCCACTAGATGTTGGAACATTGCTGAGGGGACTTGCTTCCATTCAGCCACAAGATCATTAGTGAGGTCTGCCACTGATGTTGGTCAATTAGGCCTGGCTCGCTGTCGGCGTTCCAATTCATACCAAAAGTGTTCAATGGGGTTGAGGTCAGGGTTTCGTGCAGGCCAGTGAAACTCTGCCCACACGATCTTGACAAAAACTTTCTACATGGACCTCGCTTTGTGCACGAGGGCATTGTCATGCTGAAACAGGAAAGGGCCTTCTGTCACGAATACCACCGAAGGTGGCTCCCCTTCCTGTTCGGGTGGCGCTCGGCGGTCGTCGTCACCGGTCTACTAGCTGCCACCGATCTCTTTTTCCTTTTCGTTTGTTTTTGTCTAATTGTTTTCACCTGTTCCTTGTTGGGGTTTTGGGATGGGTGTTATTTAAGTTCGTTTAGCCCGCTGGTGTTTTCTGGTTAGTGTTTGTTGCACCTGTCAGAACTGTCGTTTGGTCGTTTTGTTGTTTTTGTTCGTGTATTCATTTTGATTAAAAGTATTATGGATACGTACCACGCTGCACTTTGGTCCTCCTCTCCTTCTCTCGACGACATTCGTTACAGAACCCCCCACCACCAAAGGACCAAGCAGCGTGGTGAAAGGGACTCCTGGACAGGTGAGCAGCACTATGTGGACTATGAGACAACCTGGGAGGAGATAGAAAGGTGGTCGGTCGACCCAGGGAGAGTGCGGGCCTGCCTGGGTTCTCTTGGACAGTGCAGGAGGGATACCGGAGAATGGAGTTAGGAGTTGGCTCAGGTAGGAGACCTGAGCCAACTCCCCGTGCTTACCGTGGCGAGTGTCGTACTGGTCAGGCACCGTGCTATGCGGTGGAGCGCACGTTGTCTCCAGTACGTGTTCATAGCCCGGTACATTACATCGCAACTTCTCGCATCGGCCGTGCGAGAGTGGGCATCGAGCCAGGACGGAGTGTGCCAGCACTGCTCTCCAGACCTCCAGGGCGTCTCCTCGGCCCAGTGTATCCGTGCCTCGGCCAAGGACAAGGCCCTCTCATGTTCTCCCCAGCCTGGTGAGTCCTGTGGCTTCTCCCAGAGCCAGGCCTCCTGTGTGTCTCTCCAATCCAGTGATGATCCATGGCACGACGGAAGCCTCCAGTGAGCGATCCATGGCACGAAGCCTCCAGTGAGGATCCATGCACGAAGCCTCCAGTGAGGATCCATGGCACGAAGGCCTCCGGTGAGATCCATGGCACGAAGCCTCCAGTGATGATCCATGGCACGAAGCCTCCAGTGGTGCTCCATGGCACGAAGCCTCCAGTGGTGCTCCATGGCACGAAGCCTCCAGTGGTGCTCCATGGCACGAAGCCTCCAGCGAGGAGTTATGGCACGAGGCCTCCAGCGGAGTTATGGCACGAGGCCTCCAGCGACACCCTCCTGTCCAGAGCAGCCAGAGTCTCCAGCCAGAGTCCCTCTCCTGTCCGGAGCAGCCAGAGTCTCCCTCCTGTCCGGGGCCCGCAGCGAGGGTCCCCGGGTCGGGGTCGGCGGTAAGGGTCCCAGCTCCAGAGGCGCCACCTAAGTGGGCCAAGACTAAGGTGGAGCGGGGTCCACGTCCCGCACCAGAGCCGCCACCGCGGTGAAATGCCCACCCAGACCCTCCGCTATTGGTTCAGGTTTTGCGGCCGGAGTCCGCACGTTTGGGGGGGGGGGTGTACTGTCACGCCCTGACCGTAGATTGCTTTGTATGTTTCTATTTTTAGTTTGGTCAGGGTGTGATGTGGGTGGGTATTCTATGTTGTAGGTCTAGGTTTTCTATTTCTATGTGTTTGGCCTGGTATGGTTCTCAATCAGAGGCAGCTGTCTATCGTTGTCTCTGATTGAGAGCCATACTTAGGTAGCCTGTTTTCCCACTTGTGTTTGTGGGTGGTTATTTTCCGGTTAGTGTTTGTTGCACCTGTCAGAACTGTTCGTTTGTCATTTTGTTGTTTTTGTTCGTGTATTCATTTTGATTAAAAGTATTATGGATACGTACCACGCTGCACTTTGGTCCTCTCCTTCTCCCGACGACTTTCGTTACAGCCCCAAGTCCCACTGTGCAGGTAATTATCAATCTGATTGTACCGTTAAAAAATGGCCTCTGCATTGTATGGGGCAGGAACACCAACTTTCCCCTTTCTGAAAGACTGCCTGTTTGTTTCAGGTGGAGGTAGTGCATTGTGATGTTCTGTGGCCTCAGTTGGGATGGAAAGCAGGTTTTCAATGTTCATGTCAGAAATATTCACATCTTCATCCAATACATATTCTGGGAAGGGTGGCTTCAGCAAGAAGAGCATATAAAGCTGTGTAAAAGAGTGTTTGGGAATTGATTTCTTATCTAATAGCCTATAGTGAGTGAACATTGTCTCCCTTGAAGACGATCCTTATACGAAAAGTGCTTTTTGTTTATGTAACGTCTATGCATGCACTGACTACGTTATCCATAATGCTACATTACTTTGTAGAATAAACACCTCTTGAAACTCTGGAGACACCACTATGGTGGGCACTGCATCTGGTTTAAGAGTTACCGTGTCCTCAATGAGTTCGAAGCAGTCCTCTGTAAAGTGCATGGAACACAGGACTTTTCATGACTCTGACCCTCGAGGGACCCCTTGTGTTGATAAATACATACAAAATATCGTAAACATCACAGCCTGTATTCATAAAGCGACTTAGAGTTGTCATCCCTGTCCATTCTTTATAATAAAGGCAAAACTGATCCTGGATCAGCAATCCTACTCTGAATACGGTCCCAGGCGTTGTGATAGCAGCGCTTGAGATACAGTAGATGGCAGAGAATTTTTTTTCCTTTACCACATCTTCATTGTGGGAAGCAGTGCTATTACATCCATAGGCAAAACATTGTAGCCATTTATCCGATTCTGTCGGGAATGTCTTCTTTGAACAAGTCTCACAGTTATGAATCCACTTTTTAGTGTCTGGTGAGATAGCGCTCCAGTAGTGAAGACTGCTGTGCGGGTCTTATGATAGCATACAAGGCCATTGTTGTCATGGTACTGTACCACCAACGCCTTCACTTCCTCTGTGCTCCTAACAACCGACTGTATAGCAAACTGCCATCCTTACACCATAGCACGTCACCTGAGGAAAGAAACATTTTGCTTAAGCAGGACTGAAAACAATGTCCGCATCCCAAATGGCACCCTTTCCCCTATGTAGTGCACGACTTTTGGTCAAAAGTCGTGCACTATATAGGGAATAGGGTTCCATTTGGGACAGACACAATGTGCTGAATTTTCCCCATTGTCCCACTGTGTTAACAAAAAAGTATACCTAAATCATACCTTTGATGATACATTCCTAACTAAACCTTCTTACTGAGTATTTATTCGTATTCATGGAAGACATCTTTCTAGAGGATCTGTGAATGTTCCAAAGCGTAGGTATTGTTCCACTTTGTCTAGCCTGGCCGATAGCTTGTTGGCCTCGTTGGGTCCTCCCTGGCTTCTGGATTGGTATACCACTACTGCCTCCTTCCAGCTGCCTGGTAGTTTCCCCTCCTCCCACACTCTATTGTACAACACCAATACCTTATCCAGTGCCTCATCACTAAGATGGGCCAACATGACATGGCACACCTCATCTTTCCCAGGTGAAGTTAACCCAGCCTTGCCTATTGCCACATTGCTCGTCCAAATATTTATATATTCTAATTCCATTTCTTTACTTTAGATTGTGTGTATTGTTAGATATTACTGAACTGTTGGGGATAGAAACGCAAGCATTTCGCTACACCCGCAATAACATCTGCTAAACACGTGTATGTAACAAAACAAATTTGATTTGGCCTCTTCATCTCTGCCATGGTAATCCAATCCAGCACATCAGGGTCTCGTTCTCTCTCTCCCCCTCTGTCCCTGTGACAGATTAGCCGAGCTATGTACTTGAACAAACGCTTTGCCATCATATCTGCCTTCTCCTCATCTGTTACTGCCATATTCTCCCCACTCGTCAACACTGGATAGTCCCACTCCCTTCTGACCCCACTCTTCCTCTCGATCCTCCTCCACACTTCTCCCACAGGTGTCGTCCTTCCAATGGTGTCACAGAACCGATGCCAACATGACCTCTTCGCCTGGCGGATAGTTCTCCTCACCTGGGCCTGCTTATACAGACTCAGATGTTATTTGTCCTTTTCAGTACTCTAAATGCCCTGTTCCTACTCCTCACCGCTGCCCCACATTGCTTTCCTCCTCTTCCCTGAACTCCTAGGTATAGCCTCAGTAGCTGCCCCCACTAAAGCTGTTCTCACCCAGTTATTCATACTATCCACATCCCCTGTCATATCCACCCGAGCCATCACTTGCTCTCTCAGCTCCTGAAACTTGTCCCACTTTGCCTTTCCAAACACCCACCTGCCTACTCCATTCTCACTTGTTGCACCGCCACTGCCTCTTTAATTGCTTCACACCCATCATATGCCACACTATGAGCACCCACACAGCTGCAGCACTTTGGTTGTACACCATCCCCACACTTCCCGTACTCATGCTCCCCTCCACACCTGACACAACTCTTTTTCTCTTTACAGGCTGTTGCCACATGCCCAAATATCTGGCAGTTATAACATCTTAAAGACTTCGGGAACATAACCCCTCACATAATAACTCATATATCCTATGGTTACTTTATTTTGCTGTACCTTGTCCTTGAAGTGTAACAGAATAGACGGACTATCTGCCCTCACTCCATCCCTTGTTGCTTGCCGTCTTTGAACATTTACAATAACGCCACCTCTCAAGTTCACCTTAACTCTTCAGTGCTAACACTCACAGACACTCCTGTTATCATCCCTTTAGTTCCCTGCTTGATCATTCCAGCTGCTCCACACCACCTTACACTTCCTTATTTGCTTCAATCTGAGAGCTTTTTCCCTCTGCGCCATGTCCTTACAGAACACCAACAAGATCCCATCTCTTAACAATTTAGCATTGACAACTTACCCAATCAGCTCTTTTATCACAGCAGTCAACCTTATCGGACTCATCACCCCAACTCCCCCTTCCTCCCTAAACTTCAGAATCACATTATGCTCCTCCTCACCTCCATGATTCCCTCGCGACTTAGCTTGCCCTTCCTCCTCTGAACTGCCTCTGGCGTTGGAAACTATGTTGCGCTCCACAAACTTATTTTTCTTCTTCAGCTCCGCCTCCATAGATCTCTCACTCCCCTTCAAACCCCTACTCCCTTTCTCTCCCACTGTATATACAATACAGGTCGAAAGTTTGGACACACCTACTCATTCAAGGGTTTTTCTTTATTTTTACATTGTAGAATAATAGTGAAGACATCAAAACTATGAAATAACACATGTGGAATCATGTAAGAACCAAAAGTGGTAAACAAATATTTTTGATTCTTCAAAGTAGCCACCCTTTGCCTTGATGACAGCTTTGCACACACTTGGCATTCTCTCAACCAGCTTCATGAGGTAGTCATCTGGAATGCTTTCCCAACAGTCTTCAAGGAGTTCCCACATATGCTGAGCACTTGTTGGCTGCTTTTCCTTCACTCTGTGGTCCAACTCATCCCAAACCATCTCAATTGGGTTGAGGTCGGGTGTTTGTGGAGGCCAGGTCATCTGATACAGCACTCCATCTCTCTCCTTCTTGGTCAAATAGCCCTTACACAGCCTGGAGGTGTGTTTTGGGTCATTCCCCTGTTGAAAAACAAATGATAGTCCCACTAAGCGCAAACCAAATGGGATGGTGTATCGCTACAGAATACTGTGGTAGCCATGCTGGTTAAGTGTGCATCTAAATAAATCCCTGACAGTGTCAGCAGCTAAGCACCCCCACACCTCCTCCTCCATGCTTCACGGAGGGAACCACACATACGGAGATCATCCGTTCACCTACTCTGCGTCTCACAAAGACACAATGGTTGGAACCAAAAATTGCACATTTGGACTTACTCATCAGACCAAAGGACAGATTTCCACGCTGAGAAGCCAACGTTACTGAAGCATATATCACTTGTTGGCC
The DNA here is from genome assembly GCF_002910315.2 of Salvelinus sp. IW2-2015. Taxonomy (NCBI): domain Eukaryota; kingdom Metazoa; phylum Chordata; class Actinopteri; order Salmoniformes; family Salmonidae; genus Salvelinus; species Salvelinus sp. IW2-2015. The sequence continues at coordinate 8,421,182 of NC_036849.1, read as the reverse complement.
TATCACTCTGTGCTGGCACAGATCCAATACTCACAGGGATCCTCTCAGGATGCTAGGGATCCTAGCATACGACACCTTCTGCAATACTCTGACTCTGGCCACCTCCAACTGCCTCTCTCGCACCGGACACCTCTGATACCCAGCAACATGGGCGTCCCTACAATTGACACTAACAACTTTATCCACCTAAATTACACAATCCTCTATCCCATGCCCTCCAGCACACTTCCCACATCTTGGAATCTCCCTCCTACAAGCTGCTAGACATGACCATAAACGTTGCACCTGAAACACTGCAGTGGATTCGGCACAAAAGCTCTAACAGGATAACTGATATATCCTAACATGACTTTGTCAAGTAAAAACTCAGACTCAAAACTCAAAAGGACTGACAGTGACTCCTCTGTTTGACCACTCTCACCACCGGGACTCACAAACAGATCTTGACCCAAGTTGCGTGACATGGAGTGCCTGCTCCCTCTGGTCCGAAAAAACACAAACAAATATCAAGTCCACTAAATGTTACCTCACTGATTCAACTGTACCCAACTCCTTTCCTACCCACCCTGAAACCACAAATGGATCCACCAAAAGGCAAGGATCCACTTTCTCCAAAAATGTCACTCCTATTGGACCAGATTCTTCTTTATCATGTCCATCGATGCCAGGCTTGGGCTCCGAGCTCTTCACCACATCTTCCACCTCACGTAACTCGCCCTCATTTACTTCCATTTCACCTCCAGAACTGGAGCATGGCTCACTCTGTTTGCACTTGATACCAATCTTCTTCGACACCCCATCTCCATTTTTATCACCATCTTCCCCAAATTCAAATCCAACCTCTTTCCTCATTCTCTTAAAACCTCTTCTTCCTCTTTATCCCCTCCAGTCCTCCTCAGAAATGCACCTTTCTGTATCCCTGTCCCAATATTCCTCTTCTCCACAACATTGCTTACCCAGCATTCAGCGTTCTACTTCACCGCTCCGGCTAGCTACACCCTTCTTCCTTGTTTCAACTTTCACAAGTCAACGTCACAATCTCATTCAAACGGTGGGGAGTGCAGGGTCCGTCGTACACTGCTGTCAAAACTAGCTAATAATGTCTACTGACACTTTGCCAACGCCTCCTCCAGCTCTCTCAATTGAATACAGGCAGTTGCGTCAACAACCCTCATCAAATATTCMAAAAAGGATTACAATAATGAGATGTATCCACCAATCCAAAGAAAGGATAGGCAGGAGCTAGACAGCCAGCGGTGCCGCTTTTATGGACAACTCCCAGTGTTAGGGCAGAGAGACATAATCCATAATCTTTGGTATAGGTAGCTGCAGCCCAATATAGTGACCGGAGAATGGGTAAATCGAAAAGAGTGGGTGTATGGAAAGCGAATCAGCTAAATGGGCAGATGTGTTGCCACTCAAGACGGTTCTGTGTGGCTGATTGGGCTACGAGTCGATAGTAGGCCACCAGTGCTCTGCTGTTGTGCCTGCCAATTTGAAGTCCTTCAACTTGAAGTCCTACTAGGTATAATGGTCGTGTCGCCGGCGGTAGCTACTTAATTTCTCACACATTATTTTATTTCAAGTATGATAGCAGCCTATACAAGAAATACGTAATTATTATAACCATGTAGAAGTCACATTGATACACATTGTAAATAAGAAGTTGTTCTTAACTGACTTGCCTAGAAAGGTTAAGTAATTTATTTACATTTTAAATTCATACATAGTCTACTACTCAATGGGGAAGACATTGACGGCAACAACACAGAAACAACACTCTGGGACACAGTACCCTTCGATGTCACAGTTTGCCTTACCACTGACTGCTGGACATCAAGGGTAGCCACTTCTTACATGTCGATTACATGTCACTTCATTGAAGATTTTTCGATGTCTAGCTGTCTTCTGGACTGCTTTGAGTTCAGCGACAGACACACCTCAGAGAACTTGGCAGAGGAATTGTTGAGAGTGGCCAGAGAACGGCAAGTAGATGGAAAAGTGGTCTGTAATGTTTGCGACAATGCAGCTAACATAACCAAAGCCATGAAAATGTTAAAATGGACCCATCATCCATGTCTTGACCACACAATCAACCTGATTGTAGTAAGAGGTGCTCTGAAGGTGATGAAACCCGCTGTGGACAAAGTGAAAAAGCAGCTGTGGAATACTTCCACAGGAGCACAATAGGTGCTGAAAAACTAAAGTCTACACAACGCCAGATGGGGATGCCTGAGCTGAGGCCTAAACAAGACTGCACTACAAGGTGGAATGTGTTGAAGCGGTTTCTTGAGTCAAAGGATGCCATCTCTACCCTGGCCATTTTCAATGTCAATGCACCTGTTGATGCTCTGACCCAAGAGGAATGGGAGGTGGTGGAGGAGGTGTGCAGAGTCCTGGAACCCTTTGAGCAGGTCACTGTGGAGATCAGTGGAGAGAGGTACAGTAAGCAGTTATTACTACATCATTATTTAATCCAGTATTATATATGTATATGAGCAGTAGATGAGAATGTAGTATCAGTATACAAAACATGAACCTGAACTAATAAGTTACTGTTCTCTCTTATCAGCTGTGACAGCCTCAAAAATGATACTCCTGTGTAAGGGTCTGCAGCGAATCACAGCCAGCCGCCAGAGAGAAGCAAATGTAACCACAGGACATGTGACAGAGTTGATGGACACCCTATGTTCATCAATGGACAGAAAGTTCCACACAATGGAATATAATCACATGCTATCAGAAACTGCACTTGACCCTAGGTTTAAGAAGTTAGCCTTCAGTGATGCCAGAGCGATTGATGAGGCTCTTCAAAGAATAACCTCAGCAGCAGGGAGGGACAGCCCCAGCAGTCAGCTGGCTCAGGCACCAGGGCAACTGGAAGAAGATGGATCAGATGGCACAGAAGCACCAGTAGCAGTGCCACAAACGTCTGCTGTTTGGATGCTGTTTGACGAGAGAGCAACTGGGGATGCAGCACGAAGGAATCCCTCAGCAGATGCCATAATGGAGGTCCTATCCTATTTGGAGGAGCCCCTCTGTTATTTATTTTTCTTTGATATGGTGCAATATTATATTATGCTGTTCAGATTAAATTCGTTTTGAATGGTTAGATTTACATGCACTTTGTTTATACACATTAAAAAGTTATACTTTAAATGCAAATGTTTAATAACATTATTTTTCATAACAAACCAATGCATTTTTAAATACATTGTGGTTAAGGTAGAGTATGATTTAATTGAATAATTTAATTAGAATTGTTTTAACACCAATCATAGTCAAACTATCGAAAACTGTTTGACTTGACAAAATACAAAACATATATTTTTTAAAGAGCCGTTTGGGAGCTAAAAGAGCCGGCTCTTTTTGGTGAGTTGAGCCGAACGAGCCGGCTCAATGAAAAGAGCCGAAATGCCCATCACTACTTATAGCAGAGCGCTTGACATTCCCACTACTTTCCTTTCGACACACCCACTCGCCCATATTCCGACATTGGGACGCAACTACCCCATTCTCACTAAAACACGAAGTTATGGCACAAATCGTACTTGATGCGTTCTCTAATTTACACTTCATGTTTTTCTATGGGTTTAGCGATGTGAAATTGACACGCAAGGCACATACCGCCATAGAGTGGGAGGAACTGATACAAGTACTCATAACTTTGTTTCCCCTCCCCATCATTGTTTTAATGTATATACAGTATTTTTTTTGTTTTGTACTAGTAGCAATCTTAGCTGAAAAGTTTAATATGATCTTATCTAGATTTCTTTCAGGTGTAGGGGATTTGTTTTTGCTAGTGCAGTGCTCATAAATCCCCACTAGATATCACAGGTTGCACTTCATAAACCCATCAACAATTTGCAACAAGGTTGTCTATACAAATATTTCAATTAAGTTAAGACTTTCTTTTGAATTCCCGATCACAATATATTTGTATGATTTAACACTAAAGAACAACTTGATACAAACACACGCATTACAATACACAATATTGGCAGCTTTAATCATCAGATCTACAGTACCACCATTTCAGGGACAAGAGTGCAATTGGTAATTTACTATGAAATGTCATTAGTATTGGACGGTTCAAAACTCCATCAGGTGTGTGTATGGTCCGTTAGTATCTAGCTTCAGTACTTGTCTGTTCCCATATGTTCCATGTTTCACGATCATCCCAGTCTCACTACTGTTACTGGACAAAGCCAGTTCCTTCTCACACAGGGAGACAAAGTTAGAATAGAGCTGTAGGCCCTCTTCTTTCCCAATGTTATGGTGGTACTGCATGCCCTTCCCTTTGGCCTTGCCTCCCAGTGTAGCCTGAGGCACGATGAGGACGTTCCCAGGCAGGTCCAACACTGACACATACTTCCCAGAGTCAGCTTCACACAGCTTCAAGTTGAGCAGAGTGTTCACTGTGGAGTAGAGCAGAGGGATCAATAACCATTCAGTACTAGCAACATTGCTTTACGATTCCTTGAAAAACAGTGACATTTACTGTTCACAGTCTTGTGAAGCCCAGGTAGTTGCTTTTAATTGCAGTATTGTCCAAAAACTGGAAAAAGCACAATAAATACCGATTTTTGGAATCATTTCCTCTGTAGCGCCTTTAAAAAAGCAGATGTAGACCACCATCCCTCTGTCAATCTGAAAACATGAAATCTTATGAGCAGCCCATCCCCCAAATATTATATTCTGAGCAGGCAGACCATATTTGCATATAAGAAAGTAGTAGAAGATAATACAATAGTACCTCCACCCATTCAGCCTCAGACTGATCATCTGCAAGTTTGACCTGAAGCCTTGCATAGAGACACTGCTGAAGAACAGTTCTTGCTAGTGGAGAACCTGCCTTTTCAGTCATTTTGAAATGATATCTGCCTGTTTCAGATGATAAAGCACAAGAGGACTCGTAAAAAAACTCACTTTTAAAAGGGACAGTGAGGGAAAACAACAGAAGAGAAACGAAAACGTTCGTGTCTCTGACACTCACTTCCGGGTGAGGCTCCTCCTGACGCCCAGTTAACAAGGACACGTCATATAAAATCGACATGCACTTGACCAATAACCTATTTTGTCTATGGCAATAACACAAGATGGCTCACTGTAGCTACAGTAAATTCTCACATTTATTAAAATTAACAACCGCTAACCTAAATAAACCAACATTGTTACGGACAGGGAGAGACATTCAACATGCTCCACAACGCTGCAAATATTTCATACGTTTTCACAAGGTAATGTTCTAGCTCTTGCTAAAATTGTTTACAACTAACTAGCGAACTAAACTCCACTACATGGAGTGTTGTTTAGTTCGCTACAACTAACTAGCTAGGTAGTTATTTGCCAGCTAAGTAAATGCCAGCTAAGTAAATGCTAGCAAGTTCACTCTAATTCACCCTACATAGCTAGTTAGCTAATCATTGCAAGCCATTGAGGCCAATCATGTAGCATGTTTGTTTACGTATCTGTATAACTATAACTAATTATAACTAACAGCAACACTATAAGATTTACATCATGTATATACAGTACCAGTCAAAAGTTTGGACACACCTACTCATTCTAGGGTTTTTCTTTATTTTTACTATTTTCTACATTGTAGAATAATAATGAAGACATCAAAAATATGAAATAACACATATAGAATCATGTAATAACCAAAAAAAGTGTTAAACAAATCAAAATATATTTTATATTTGAGATTCTTCAGGGTAGCCACCCTTTGCCTTGATAACAACTTTGCACACGCTTGGCGTTCTCTCAGCCAGTTTCATGAGGTATTGGTATTTTATTAGGATCCTCATTAGCTGTTGCAAAAGCATCAGCTACTGTTCCTGGGGTGAACACAAAACAAGAAACATGACATAATAATACAGAACATTAATAGACAAGAACAGCTCAAGAACAGAACAAGATACATCATTTTTTTAAAGGCACACATAGCCTATATATCAGTGCATACACACAATACAAACTATCTAGGTCAAATAGGGGAGAGGCATTGTGCCGTGAGGTGTTGCTTTATCTTTTTTTTAAAACCAGGTTTGCTGTTTATTTGAGCAATATTAGATGGAACAGAGTTCCATGCAATAATGTCTCTATTTTATACTGTACGCTTTTCTTGAATATGTTCTGGATTTGGGGACTGGAATTGGTTCTGGATAAGTCACCTGGAATGCATTTCAATTAACAGTTGTGCTTTGTTAAAAGTACATTTATTTCCTTCTTAATGTGTTTGAAACAATCAGTTGTGTTGTGACAAGGTAGGGGTGGTATACAGAAGATAGCCCTATTTGGTAAAAGACCAAGTCCATTATATGGCAAGAACAGCTCATAAAGCAAAGAAAAACAACAGTCCATCATAACTTTAAGACATGAAGGTCAGTCAATCCGGAAAATGTCAAGAACTTTGAAAGTTTCTTCAAGTGCAGTCACAAAAACCATCAAGCGCTATGATGCAACTGGCTCTCGTGAGGACCGCCACAGGAAAGGAAGACCCAGAGTTACCTCTGCTACACAGGATAAGTTCATTAGAGTTAACTGCACCTCAGATTGCAGCCCAAATAAATGCTTCACAGAGTTCAAGTAACAGACACATCTCAACATCAACTGTTCAGAGGAGACTGCGTGAATCAGGCCTTCATGGTCGAATCGCTGCAAAGAAACCACTACTAAAGGACACCAATAATAAGAAGAGCCTTGCTTGGGCCAAGAAACACGAGCAATGGACATTAGACCGGTGGAAATCTGTCCTTTGGTCTGATGAGTTCAAATTTGAGATTTTTGGTGCCAACCGCCGTGTCTTTGTGAAACGCAGATTCCATATGTGTTATTTCATAGTTTTGATGTCTTCGCTATTATTCTACAATGTAGAAAATAGTAAAAATAAAGAAAACCCTTGAATGAGTAGGTGTGTCCAAACGTTTGACGGGTACTGTATATACAATGTAACGGTACTCGTCCTCGTCTGATGACGAGTTGAAAGATCGGACCAATGTGCAGCATGGTAAGTGTCCATTTTAATGAAATCCAACTGAACATGAACACTGAATGACAAAACAACAAAAGAAAATGAACGAGACTGAAACAGTTCTGTATGGAAAAAACACAGACAAAGAAAACAACTACCCACAACCCATAGTGGGAAAACAGGCTACCTAAGTATGATTCTCAATCAGAGACAACGATCGACAGCTGCCTCTGATTGAGAACCATACCAGGCCAAACACAGAAATACAAAACCTAGACTACAAAACATAGAATGCCCACCCCAACTCACGCCCTGACCAAACTAAAATAAATACATAAAAAAGGAACTAAGGTCAGAACGTGACATACAAGTTACATTCAAGTTTATCATGTGTTGTTGATAAACTCACTTGCTCATTCCATGATATGTTTCTGTACTCCCCAGACCTCAGGTTCTGAGAGGTCGTTGCAGGAGAGACAGAAGCAGCACATGGCTCGTGGCTTGCCCAAACAAAAGCCCATTGCTGGAGTGAAACAAGTTATTGTGGTGGCCTCAGGGAAGGGGGGTGTTGGGAAATCAACCACTGCAGGTACGCACGTTCTTATTGGGCTCTCTGTGCTGCTCATTCATGAAACATTTGCACAAATGTGTGCAATTTGCATACATTTCAACAGACAGTGGTTTGGTCTGATCTTTTTATCTTTATGAAATATATATTTTTATACAGTGTAGTCATTTGCTAGCCTACAACCTTTTTCCTTCCCTCAACAGTGAATTTGGCCCTTGGACTCACAGCTAATGATCCAGTAAGGAAAGCACCATTATTAATTTGCACATTTTGTTATTACTGTTGCATACCAATTTTTGCCCAAAATGGGTATGCAGAACCATGACAATCTCTCTCTCTCTCTGTTTTACTACATTGTCCACTCAGTGTCTCTTCATGTCTCTTTTCTGCACACAGAGTAAAACTGTGGGCATCTTAGACGCTGATGTTTACGGTCCCTCAGTTCCTAAACTGATGAGCCTGAAGGGGAACCCAGAACTAACTGACAGTAGGAGACATCGATCTGAATGTATTCTAGCTTGAGGAATAACAAGGATGTTTTAGATGTATCCATTCATTACAGAGATCAAACTGAAAAGACAACCTATGTTTTCTTTGTGTTTTCAGACAACCTAATGAGACCACTTATGAATTTTGGGATTCCTTGGTGAGTAAATGTATCTCCAATTGCCAGTGACAGGGGAGATAAGCAAACAAATAAATCATTGCGTGATTGACTGTCATGTCCGTCTCTCATCCTTCTGTCCTCAGTATGTCCATGGGGTTTCTGGTAGAGGATGTTGCACCCATTGTCTGGAGGGGCCTGATGGTGATGTCAGCTATAGAGAAGCTACTTAGACAGGTGGGAGAGACTGATCATTCATGTACACTGACTTCCAAAGGCAAAGTGCGGTAACTACGAATTTGGTCCAAAATATTTGGTCTGTTGTAATGGCCTTGTGTATATATAAGTAACAAGGCCCGAGGGGGTGTGGTATATGTCCAATATACCACGGCTAAGGGCTGTTCTTATGCACGACGCAATCCAGAGTGCCTGGACACAGCCCTTAGCCATGGTATATTGGCCATATACCACAAACCCCCGAGGTGTCTTATTGCTATTATAAACTGGTTACAAACTTAATTAGAGCAGTAAAAATATATGTTTTGTCATACCCGTGGTATAAGGTCTGATATACCACGTCTGTCAGCCAATCAGCATTCAAGGCTCGATCCACAAGTTTATAATCTCATTAACATCTTTTTTTGTTTTCTGAGACAAGAACAAGCCAGTCGATCAGAATACATCATAAAGTACCAGAATTTAGACTGAAAGAATTTGAAGTGAGATTTTGCAGTAAACATTTTGTTGTTAATGCACTTTGATTATGTAGGGCAGTACAGTAATCCGTGTTAGTTTTTATACGAGCGATATCAGAGTAACAGCTACTAGAAATGTTAGGTTGCCATGTCATTTTTATGTTACCTATGCAGGTAGATTGGGGACTGCTGGACTACCTGGTTATTGACATGCCACCTGGGACTGGAGATGTTCAGTTATCAATCACTCAGAACGTCCCAATAGCAGGAGCAGTGATCGTGTCCACTCCTCAGGATATTGCCTTGCTGGATGCACGCAGAGGAGCAGAAATGTTCAGAAAGGTCAATGTACCGGTAAGAGCTTTGGATGCTAAATGCCACTTTATTCTTACTTCAATTATTTTCCTTGGTAAGGACAAAATACACATTTGTGAGATGTTGATCTATGCACACTGAACAAAAATATAAATGCAACATGCAACAATTCCAAAGATTTTACTGAGTTACAATTCATATAAGGAAATCAGTCAATTGAAATAAATCCATTAGGCCCGAATCTATGGATTTCACATGACTGAGGAATACAGATATGCATCTGTTGGTAACAGATACCTTAAAAAAAGGTAGAGGCGTAGATCAGAAAACCAGTTAGTATCTGGTGTGACCACCATTTGCCTCATGCAATGTGACACATCTCCTTCACATAGAGTTGATCAGGCTGTTGATTGTGGCCTGTGGAATGTTGTCCCACTCCTCTTCAATGGCCGTGCGAAGTTGCTGGATATTTGCAGGAACTGGAACACGCTGTCGTACACATTGATCCAGAGCATCCCAAACATGCTCAATGGGTGACATGTCTGGTGAGTATGCAGGCCATGGAAAAACTGGGACATTTTCAGCTTCCAGGAATTGTGATCAGATCCTTGCGACATGGGGCTGTGCATTATCATTCTGAGGTGATGGCGGCAGGATCAATGGCACGACAGTGGGCCTCAGGATCTCGTCACGGTATCTTTGTGCATTCAAATTGCCATTGATTAAAATGCAATTGTGTTCGTTGTTCATAGCTTACGCCTGCCAATACCATAACCCCCCATGGGGCACTCATGGTGGCATCAGCAAATGTTGACATCAGAAAACCGCTTGCCTTGACAACACCATACAGGCCGTCTGCCATCTTCCCAGTACAGTTGAAACCGTGATTCATCCGTGAAGAGCACACTTCTCCAGTGTGCCAGTGGCCATCGAAGGTGAGCATTTGCCCACTGAAGTCGGTTGCGACGCCAAACTGCAGTCAGGTCAAGACCCTGGTGAGGAAAACGAGCACGCAGATGAGCTTCCCTCAGATGGTTTCTGATAGTTTTGCAGAAATTCTTCAGTTGTGCAAACCCACAGTTTCATCAGCTGTCCGGGTGGCTGGTCTCAGATCATCCCGCAGGTGCCAGATGTTGAGTTCCTGGGCTGGCATGGTTACACATGTTCTGCAGTTGTGAGGCCGGTTGGATCTACTGCTAAATTCTCTAAAATGACTTTGGAGGTGGCTTATGGTAGAGAAATTAACATGAAATTATCTGGCAACAGCTCTGGTGGATATTCCTGCAGCCAGCCTGCCAATTGCATGCTCCCTCAAAACTTGAGACATTGGTGCTGTTGTGTGACAAAACTGCACATTTTAGAGTGGCCTTTTATTGTCCGCAGCACAAGGTGCACCTGTGTACTGATCAAGCTGTTTCGTCTGCTTCTTGTCAGGTGGATGTATTATCCTGGCAAAGGAGAAATGCTCACTAACAGGGAGAAATATGCTTTTTGTGCGTATGGAAAATGTCTGGGATCTTTTATTTCAGCTCATGGAACTTTACATGTTGCGTTTATATTTTTGTTCAGTGTATATTTATATATGTCACATCTCATAGGTCCTGGGTATAGTCCAGAATATGAGCGTGTTTCAGTGCCCCAAGTGTAACCACCAGACCCACATCTTTGGGGCAGATGGAGCAAGGGCCCTTGCTGATACTCTGGGAGTACAAGTATTGGGTAAGACCCATTTCAAACATAAATCATTACAGATTTCAGTATTTCTCTCAATCTCATATGTAATAGAATGATAGTATAGTGTAGAGACTGTCTCTCCCTCCTCTGTCTAGGAGACATTCCTCTACACCTGAGCATCAGAGAGATGTCAGACAGAGGCCAGCCTGTAGTGGTGTCCTCACCTGACAGCCCTGAGGTTGGTATGCTGCTTGGATGACAATAGATTGCCAATGTTTATCTTGACTATGTTGGAAAACAAACAGTGTATTCTTCACCATAACATTGTATACATTTTACACTTTTGAGAGTTTGCCATGTTAGTTTTCTACCTGGGTTTGTTTAATATGTCTGCCTATGCCCATTGTTTTAGGCTGAGGCCTACAGAAAGGTGGCGACTGCCGTGGTCCAGCGTCTAGAAGAACTCTCTGGTTGAGTTATTGCCCCTACTGTGTAGGACAACTGGACAACTCGTCATCGACAAGAGGTTCAGTGCATTTGGAAAGTATTCAGACCCCTTGACTTTTTCCACATTTTGTTATTCTAAAATGGATTCAATCTTTTTTTTCCCCTCATCAATTTACACACAATACCCCATAATGACAAAGCAAAAACAGGTTTTTAGATTTTTTTGCAAATGTATTAAAAATAAAAAACTGATATAACATTTACATAAGTATTCAGACCCTTTACTCAATACTTTGTTACAGCCTCGAGTCATCTTGGGTATGACGCTACAAGCTTGCCACACCTGTATTTGGGGAGTTTCTCCCATTCTTCTCTGCAGATCCCCTCGAGCTCTGTCAGGTTGGATGGGGAGCGTCACTGCACTGCTATTTTCAGGTCTCTCCAGAGATGTTCAAGTCCGGGCTCTGGCTGGGCCATTCAAGGACATTGAGAGACTTGTCCCGAAGCCACTCCTGTGCTGTATTGGCTGTGTGCTTAGGGTTGTTGTCCTGTTGGAAGGTGAACCTTCGACCCAGTCTTAGGTCCAGAGCGCTCTAGAGCAGGTTTTCATCAAGGATCTCGCTGTACTTTGCTACATTCATCTTTCCCTCGATCCTGACTAGTCTCCCAGACCCTGCCGCTGAAAAACATACCCACAGCATGATGCTGCCACCACCATGCTTCACTGTAGGGATGGTGCCAGGTTTCCTCCAGACGTGACGCTTTGCATTCAGGCCAAAGAGTTCAATCTTGGTTTCATCAGACCAGAGAATCTTGTTTGTCATGGTCTGAGAGTCCTTCAGGTGCCTTTTGGCAAACTCCAAGCGGGCTGTCATGTGCCTTTTACTAAGGAGTGGCTTCCGTCTGGCCACTCTACCATAAAAGCCTGATTGGTAGAGTGCTGCAGAGATGGTTGTCCTTCTGGAAGGTTCTCCCATCTCCACTGAGGAACTCTGGAGCTCTGTCAGAGTGACCATCAGGTTCTTGGTCACTTCCCTGACCCAAGGCCCTTCTCCCCCGATTGCTCAGTTTGACCAGGTGGCCAGCTTTAGGAAGAGTCTTGGTGGTTCCAAACTTCTTCCATTTAAGAATGATGGAGGACAATGTGTTCTTGGGGACTTTCAATGCTGCAGACATTTTTTTGGTATCCTTCCCCAAATCTGTGTGTCGACACAATCCTGTCTCGGAGCTCTACGGACAATTCCTTCGACTTAATGGCTTGGTTTTTTCTCTGACATGCACTGTCAACTGTGGGACCTTATATAGACAGGTGTGTGGCTTTCCAAATCATGTCCAATCAATTGAATTAACCACAGGTGGACTCCAATCAGGTTGTAGAAACATCTCAAGGATGATCAATGGAAACAGGATGCACCTGAGTTCAATTTTGAGTCTCATAGCAAAGGGCCTAAATAGTTATGTAAATAAGGAATTTCTGTTTTTTATTTTTAACAAATTTGCAAAAATGTCTAAAAACCTGTTTTCGCTTTGTCATTATGGGGTATTGTGTGTAGGTTGATGAGGGGAAAAAATATTTAATCCATTGTAGAATAAGACTGTAACATAACAAAATGTGGAAAAAGTGACGGGGTCTGAATACTTTCCGAATGCACTGTAGACCAGAAGAACCCTGCACTCCTCCATATCCCTAGCTGTTGAGTACGCACAAATCCTTGGTGTCTGATCTGATTACAAATCTGTTACATACTTATTCTATGGAATGATGTACATTCCATAGAATAAGTGTGTATATCTAGACCGTGGTAGCATAATGTTCCGTTTCAATAGCAATCTGTCTCTTCAAACCAATGTGTATTCAATATATAGATCCAGTATTCATTGTTCAGTCTGATATTCAAATACAACACGTTTAATTCAAGCCTTGAGAACAAAATGTGCAGTCGACAGTAAACTAAATGAAAGTAATTTATGCCCTAAAAGCGTAGAGCAAAAATAAAGGAATGCTTTGGTTGTATGTTGTTGTTTTTTCTTTCTGACTTGATGATTGATGCCTCTTCCCGATGTCTGGTGAGTTGTTCTTTTGTAAATGTTGATGTCTGGTGAGTTGTTCTTTTGTAAATGTTGATGCCTGGTGAGTTGTTCTTTTGTAAATGTTGATGCTGGTGGTTGTTCTTTTGTAATTTGATTGCCTGGTGAGTTGTTTCTTTTGTAAATGTTGATGCCTGGGAGGTTGTCTATTTTGGAAAATGTTGATGCCTGGTGAGTTGTTTTTGGAAATGTTGATGTCCTGGTGAGTTGTTCTTTTGGAAATGTTGATGCCTGGTTGAGTTTGTTCTTTTGGAAATGTTGATGCCCTGGTGAGTTGTTCTTTGGAAATGTTGATGCTGGTGAGGTTGTTCTTTTGAAATGTTGATGCCTGGTGAGTTGTTCTTTTGGAAATGTTGATGCCTGGTGAGTTGTTCTTTTGGAAATGTTGATGCCTGGTGAGTTGTTCTTTAGTAAATGTTGATTACAATATTTACACAATCTTCCATCTTCACGAAATGCAACTAATGTTCCCAATGTCAGAGTTGAAAATAAACAACGTACAACCTAGAACATTGGTTGCATTTCGTGAAGATGGAAGATTGTGTAAATATTGTAATCAACATTTACAAAAGAACAACTCACCAGGCATCAACATTTACAAAATAACTATTTTGACTTGAAGCCAGTAAGGGTTGCAGTTACTCTCTATAAACACCTGGTGGCACTGCATATCAAATCAAACATCCCACTTCCCAGGCCACCAGTCATATTTATCTCCTCATCCTGAGTTGGATGAGCTCTCTGTGACTTGTGCAAACAGGACCACTTCCTGCATATTTCTGTTGCTCCCTAGACTCCGCTAACTACAGCAGCTGTTTCGCTTCCAACCGAACCAACCGCCATGAAAGCCAAGCCAGACGGCTCGGTGTCTTATCGGGTCAATGAGCGTTGAACGTTTACTACTGTTCTGTTCCTCTGTAGCTATGGTTATTCATTTGCATGCTGCTCTATATTGGAGGAACAGAATATGAAGTCCTACCAAAGCCCTCCGGACCAGTTCCTATTTCAGCAGCTCTGTCTGTGGTCTGAGGCCTGTCTTGTCCTGGAGACACTGTCTGGGGTTAAGACAGTGTGCCACTTACGAAAAAAGAGTGCAGTATAACCACAGTATGCGGAAACTACTGCGTCCAAAATACCACAGTCGACCGCAGTTGAAAGTGCAGTTTCAAAATTGCAATCTTTTTTTGTAAGGGGGGGTGTTGATGTGTCAGATGGTCCCCATTAAAGAGGAAGTCCCACTGGCAGAGCTGTCTTTTTGTGGTTCTGTTTAAATAACTAGACTATTGTGGTGTATTTATTTGCCTTCTAGTCGTGTTTTCAGTTCTGTACACTTATTGTCTCCATCGTAAAAAGTTCCTTCAAAAACAAAAATCTGCTTCTCGTAAATCTAGATATATTCCCGAAAGGGGAACAGTGTAACACGAAGAAGGAGAAGTGAGACTTAGAGATGAAAGATGGCTGTAGCTAAATGAGGTGAAATTAGGTAGCTACTGCAGGGCAGACATGCTACCTCAAGGCTACACACTCCCAACATGCATACACCACAGGGCTGCTCTGTTTCTGAAAAGGCCAGCGCTGTGGAGGAAAAAGCTAACGGGTCCAAAGTGATGACTCCCGTGTACAGTAAGTACTGCTGTGGCATGGCTTTTAAACACAGGACAGGCAGGGGGCTTTACAGATAGATAACAAGTGGAGGATGGCCTCGTTTGCCAAGTTCTTCCTCCAGTTCTCTTTCTCTGAAAGAGAGAGGGTGTGTGTTTGAGTGTGTGTCAGAGAGAGAGAGAAGGGAAGAGAAAGCAAGAGTGGGAGAAATCCTTTCATGTGAGTCAGTACTGAGTGACTCCTTAGTGACTGGCATTCTTCCCTATGAGCAGCTGCCAGTGGCTCTTGCCCAGGCATGTGGTGTTTTTCTAGGCAGAGGGACACTACGTATTCCCATATAAACACAACAGCATGGTTACACATAGGTCAGCTGATTTACAGTATCTCCCTCTCTCCAGGTGGGTGATTTCTCTGTCTCAGCCAGTGTCCCAAATGGCACCCTATTCTCTTTTTAGTGCACTGCTTTTGACCAGGGCCTTTACTGCAATAAACGGACCATGATACAAAGGCCCATAAAGTCACTGACTAAGATATCCGTACTTACAGAATTAACTACTTCCTGAAGCTCAGGGGGAAACAGAGAGAGGGGGTGTCTGGTATCAGTGCCACCTGAGCCCTATGGACGTATATTGATTGTGAATTAATGTTAGTAACACAGATCCTCAATTGTAACCTTATAACATGGAAGGAAAATTAAATGAATATGTGTGTCTAAAGAGTTTGAACATTTCATAACTTTATCATTTGCTATGCACTCCATTAAAGTGCTCTAATATTGAAGCTTTCTTCATGCTGTATATGAGGACAGGATCCATTTATTGCTGTAAATCATCCTACGTGAGAACACCCACATCTATTATATACGAGACAGACATGTTTTATTGATTGAGGTTATGTTAAGTAGTACGTTTCTTTTGGGAGAGAGCTAAACTTTAGTGCTGAAAATCTCTGATTGAAAAGCTGGTAATTTTGTCTTTTCCATTCAGCAAACCCATGAATTCAGTTGGGTCTCCTTCCAACGGTTCCCTTTGCTTCTGTCAGTAACTAAATGAAATATAACTCTATTGTTTTGAACGCCACATCCTGCATTCCAAAATTAGAAAGGAATGGATTTTCAGAGAGCAAAAAAAAGTATCAAAAAAACATCTGTGATTTTCTGCAACTGAAGGCTTTCACTTTCTAAAATCAGCCATTAAACGTGTCATTCAAAATACATAGCCCTGATACTGCTGTATGCTGTGACCTGTATGCTGTGACCTTGTTATCAGACAGATTCATATCATGAAATAACAACAACAATCTCCAGTCCTCATCGTCCCAGATAGATAAGGCAGCTACTAGCTAACACCGGCACGACCATATGTAGCCGTAGGGTAGGATGGAGTTGGTGTTAATGGTGGGGGTGGATGAAGTCTCTCACACTCCAGCTCTAGGTGGTCTCCCCCCTATCCCACCTATCCATCTCCCTTGACCTTGGGATCCCTGACCTGCCTGGCTGGCCCTAGCGTTGCTCCGTTGCCATGCCAATGCAGCTGTGGAGGGGCTCTGGGTAAACAGCAGCAGCTGGTTCCAATTGTGCTGCGTCACTGGGAGGGCATGTGTAGGCTCAGAATGGGAGTGAAGGGGTGGGGGAGGTAGGGGGTGAGGGTGGAGGGCGGTGGGGGGAGGGTGACTGCAGCAGCACCCCCACACACTCCAGTCATCTGTCTTGCAGTTCTGTTTCTCTGCATGCTGCTGCTGAGAGCTCTAGAACCAACGCAGGGTGTGATGGAGCATTGCAGTCTCAACACTGCGAACAGAGCTGAATAAGGACTTGCTTTTAGTGCTTGGATATCTGTGCACAACAGGGGAAAATATCCATGTAAATCAGATGATATCCTAGGCCTAGGAGGACACAACAGTGCCACTGACACATTGAAAATGCAAATAAATGAACCGGGAGGAACTATAGGACTGCTTGCTTTGGTAGCAGGATACACGATCTTTGCTCTCCTTTGAGTGAGATTGGTTTCAGCCGTTATAATTTGGAGTTCTTTATTTCAGTGTCAAGCCGTGTTTGAAGCTTATTAGTGCTCACCTGTCCCTCTGCAGCTGCAGAGTAAACAAAGGACCAAAGAGCCCAGTGGGCCACAGGCTAGGACGCAGGGGGACTCTCAAACACAATTGGCAGGAGACTAGATCTGAGGAGATTTAGAGTGAGATTTGGGGGTTGGGGAGGTGAATAATTCATGATGGTGGAGAAGAGAAGGGGACATTTTAGATGAAGCAGCGGTACTGTGCCCACAGACAGTCAGGATAGGAGACAAACAGAAGAAAGCTTCGGTTTGGGCCTGCCCATGGGCTTTTGATGTATGGGCGGGCATGACCATAGAAATGGAATTCAGCCTGATTGAGACTTGGGCTGGGCACTTCAATCTCTTTATCTCCCTCTCTGTGTCTGCTGCTGAAGGATGTGTGTGTCTGAGGCATGGGCCAGTGGTTGGGACGGAGAGAATGGAGGGGCTCACTGACGTTGCATCACCTCAGGGTTAAATTAAAAATACAACTTAGGTTGCTATAGTAATAGGTAGCAACTACACCATCAGCTCTCGAGGACATCTGCTTCTGTAACAGGACTTGCTGCGACCTGATAAAAGAAAAATCCAATACACCTTTATTTTGCCCAAAACTTAGTGTTGACTAAACACTGTACAGTACATCTATTCAAGGATATTTTTATTTGAGTGTTTGTTTGACAACCATTCAAGTCCATAGAAAGAGACAAAGCACACACTTGTTGTAAATTAAATCTCTATCTTCAAATGAATCTTTTACCCACACAGTCTGTTGATTATTCAGTGAGAGAGATCAGCTGGTACTCCTCTGGAAAAGAAACTGTGTTATAGTCACTGTTCTGTCACAGCAGGGGTGTCAAAGTCAAATGGACGGAGGGCCAAATAAAAAATTTAGCTACAAGCCGAGGGCCGGACTGTTCGAATGTTCATTGAAAATTTTTTAAATGACGCATATAGTCTAGTGAACCTAATTGAACCTACTGAAAACCTACGGCAATGGTGTTTCTGCTCAGACTCACATTTAAAAAGAGTTGCCTTTTTTCTGGGCAAACTTCGTCACAAACTTTAATCATGCAGTTTTTGATGAAATCCCCCTCCGTAAATGGCCGGCTGATTTAGCGATCTCTTCTGCAAAATAAAAGGCGCTTGACAGCAGCCTGGCCTTGTGATTTGGCTTTTTTTGAACAGAGCCTGTCGAGATTTGAGGCCTCGTTTTAATTCCTCTGCCTTTTGTAGCCTTTGTTCCATGTCCATATTCTGTTTTTTGTCCGCGTGTTTCGTTTCATAATGTCGTCTCAGATTATACTCTTTCAGTACCGCCACACTTTCTCCCCACAGAAGACACACAGGTTTTCCAGCTACCTCCGTGAACATATACTCCGACTCCCACTTTGTTTGAAACCCCCGGTTCTCAGTGTCCACCTTCCGTTTTGCCATTTTTGATGGGTATCTGAAAGTTAATTTTACTGTGATGCTGACGACTGCTGTGCCAATAAATATTGAAATGAGCACGCTACTGCTCGGTGCGTCACCGTTGCATTGTGGGAAATGTAGTATTGGTGCGTGTAAAAGATCTGCGGGCTGCCGGCTTGCTGCGGTCTGCGGGCCGGTTCTAATAATAAATCAAGATCATCCCAGGGGCCGTAAAAAACCTTCTCGCGGGCCGGATGTGGCCCGCGGGCCTTGACTCTGACATATGTGTGTCACAGCATTGCATTGCTGAATTCTCCCAGTCTGAATGAGGAGGACTGTTTGGCTAGTAGGGCATTGAAAGGCTCAACCAGATCAAGGTCTGCTGATAGACGATATTGACTCAATAGATTAAATTATTTCATGAAGGATTTCATAAAAAATATGGTCTGGATTCACTTAACTGTTTCACTAGTGATAGCAAGCAGGCAGCCCATACAGTATGATGTGTTTTGGGATGTTTTATGCCCTATTCTTGAGACAGATGACTGGACATTGTGATTATTAAGACAGATATGATGGTGGTGGTTATTCTCCCTTGTATAAAGCCTATTTTGTGTTTCAGCTAAAAAACTACTGTACTGTGTGTACTTTACTGGATGTCCCAAGAGAGGAAAACAGTAATAGATGAATCACCTCCATTTCCCCATCAGTCCCATAAAGATATAGCCTGTTGACTATTTTGAAACTTACGGAGATGATGCTTATACACTCTTAGAAAAAAAGGTGCTCTCTAGAGTCTTAAAGGGTTCTTTGGCTGTCCCCATAGGAAAACCCATTGAATAACCCTTTTAGGTTCCAGGAACCAAAAAGGGTTTTCCTGTAGGTACAGCCGAAGAACCCTATTTGGAACCTTTTTTTGTAAATGTCGACAAAAAATGACAAAGATTGACCAAAACCAGTATCACCCCAACACAAAGCTAGAGCGATTAATCAAGCTTTGTTTCCATTGTGAGACTATTTCCTCGGTTGAACACTAAATCAAATCAAATTATATATTTTTTTGTTGGCCACGCACAGGAAAAAACTTGGGGTGTATGGCTCAGCGTTGCGTCGTTGCGTACCACAGCCCTTAGCCGTGGTATATTGGACATATACCACACACCATGGGGACTTATTGCTTAAGTGAAGTCTCGCCTGACCTGCATACCTGCATGAAGACGCCATTGTCGTGAATTGAACACCAACCCTCACAGACAGACTTGAAGCTGGTAGAAGCTTCAGCCCTTAGTTCTTCTTCTTCCTTGCCATATAATTAAGCCAACTTAACATCAAAGGGTTGTTGTGAGTTGTTTTCATTGAGGTACTTTGCATTTACCTTACTATTTTGTAATCTGTTTCAAACATACAAAGCAGCAATGAATCCATATTGCAGGAGCAAGTTCACAAGATTATATAAAGCTTACATTTTATGATGCAGACTAAGACCTGTTACTGAAAATGACAGAACCATTTGGATGTTGTGAGTTTCCTCCACAGGGTGATGAGTCAGCATAGCAGACCTGTTGTTGGAATGGGAGATACCGTTGGTAGTAGCACTGCTGGTGACTAACCATGGCTGTGTCCCAATTGACACCCTATTCCTTATACACTGAGTATACCAAACATTAGGAACACCTTTCTAATATTGAGTTACACCCCCTGCCCTCAGAACAGACTCAATTTGTCGGCGCTCCACAATTTGAAGGCGTTCCACAGGGATGCTGGCCCTTTTAGGTGGTGGAGCATTCTTGATACACATGGGAAACTGTTGAGCGGGGAAAATCCAGAAGCGTTGCAGTTCTTGACACAAACCTACCTACTACCATACCTTGTTGTCACGTTCTGACCTTAGTTCCTTTGTTATGTCTTTATTTTAGTTTGGTCAGGGCGTGAGTTGGGGTGGGCATTCTATGTTGTTTTTCTATGTTTTGTTCTATGGTTATATTTCTATGTGTTTGGCCTTGTCACGATCGTTATATGGTGGAAGAGAGGAGGACCAAGGCGCAGCGTGAAGTGAATACATTTTCCTCGTTTAATGACACGAAACGAAGAACACTTTACAAACTACAAAACAACGAACGAACGTGACGCTATAATCCAAAATAGTGCTG
Organism: Salvelinus sp. IW2-2015; assembly: GCF_002910315.2. Lineage (NCBI taxonomy): Eukaryota > Metazoa > Chordata > Actinopteri > Salmoniformes > Salmonidae > Salvelinus > Salvelinus sp. IW2-2015. Next base: position 8,400,596 of record NC_036849.1, on the reverse strand, counting down.
ACACTAAACACTACACATAGACATAGACAATAACCCACGAAATACCTAATGAATATGGCTGCCTAAATATGGTTCCTAATCAGAGACAACGATAGACTGCTGTCTCTAATTGAGAACCAATCTAGGCAATCATAGACATACATACACCTAGACTAGACACTGCCCCATAAACATATAAAAAACCCTAGACAATTCAAAACACATACATCCCCCATGTCACACCCTGACCTAACTAAAATAATAAAGAAAACAAAGATAACTAAGGCCTAGGGCGTGACAGGCCTAGTATGGTTCCCAATCAGAGGCAGGTGTCAGTCGTTGTCTCTGATTGGGAGCCATATTTAGGTAGCCTGGTTTTCATTGTGTTTTGTGGGTGATTATTTTCTGTTTGCTGTTTCACCGTACAGGACTGTTCGTTTTGTCGTTTTATTGTTTTTGTTCAGTGTTCAGTTTCTTATTAAAACATTATGGACACTTACCACGCTGCGCATTGGTCCTCCTCTTCTTCCACCCACGACGAGCGTTACACTTGTTCAAAGGCACTTAAGTCTTTTGTCTTGCCCATTCACTTTCTGAATGGCACACATACACAATCCATGTCTCAATTGTTTCAAGGCTTAAAAATAATTGTTTAACCTGTCTCCTCCCCTTCATCTACACTGATTGAAGTGGATTTAACAACTGACATCAATAAGGGATCATATCTTTCACCTGGATTCACCTGGTCAGTCTATGTCATGGAAAGAGTAAGTGTTCTTAATGTTTGTATACTCAGTGTATAGTGCACTACTTTTGACCAGGGTCCATCTACTTTTGACCAGGGCCCAATGGTTCACTATACATGTATAGTGAATAGGGTGTAATTTGGGATGCAGGCCATGATATCACAGAGAAGATTAGGCTTAATAAACAAACACATCAATACACCCAAGCTTATTCACCACCCACTACCATTTTTCCATGCCTTTACAGTGATTGCAGTGCCATTGAGGCTTGTGGGAATGAACTGTGTAATAAATCTGCATGGTGTCGTGTTGAGAAATAATTTAGCTGACAGGCTGTCTTCACTGATGTTATCTCAGAATAATTTATTTTGTTGGCCATTTGCACTTTTTTCTGTAAGAAGCAAATTGCACGTGTATACTAGCAAATGACAAGTGCATACATTTCCAGTTCAACATGGGAGGCTGTCATTAAGGCCTTTTAACATTAGTATCTCCCATAGCCAGCTGTTTCATGCCTTCTGGAGGGCACCCCATAGAGCATGGAAAACCTCTCTCACACTGTGACCAACTAGTTTTCAATCAAAGAGGAATTAATTATTTCCCCTATGATATCAGACAGCGAACACTACCCACCATCATTGGCTTGAAGAGGGCCAAAAGCAGTTTGTCACAGTTTATTTAAAGGGTATACTGTAGGATTTCAAACATGTATAACCCATACATACCACATCCATAAGCAGGACATGAGCGTTTCATAACAAAGACAAAACAACAAAAATGTCAATCTGCAGTTGTTGACATGATGTATTTCTTATAATTGTGGTATGAAGGGTTATGAATGTGTTATGTAGACCTTAAGTAAATTTTTTGTAAGAGGTACCAATATGAGTAAAAGGTGAGCTGAGACTTTACTTTATTAAAGCGGTACAGTTGTATACCTGCAGTCCCTCTCTGGCAAGAGCAGAGACATTTTGCATATCGCTCTAGAGCAGGGGTGTCAAAGTCAAATGGACGGAGGGCCAAATAAAAAATTTAGCTACAAGCCGAGGGCCGGACTGTTCGAATGTTCATTGAAATTTTTTTAAATGACGCATATAGTCTAGTGAACCTAATTGAACCTACTGAAAACCTACGGCAATGGTGTTTCTGCTCAGACTCACATTTAAAAAGAGTTGCCTTTTTTCTGGGCAAACTTCGTCACAAACTTTAATCATGCAGTTTTTGATGAAATCCCCCTCCGTAAATGGCCGGGCTGATTTAGCGATCTCTTCTGCCAAAATAAAACTGGCCTTGACAGCAGCCTGGCCTGTGATTTGGCTTTTTTGAACAGAGCCTGTCGAGATTTGGGCCTCGTTTTATTCCTCTGCCTTTTGTAGCCTTTGTTCCATGTCCATATTCTTGTTTTTGTCCGCGTGTTTCGTTTCATAATGTCGTCTCAGATTATACTCTTTCAGTACCGCCACACTTTCTCCACACAGAAGACACACAGGTTTTCCAGCTACCTCCGTGAACATATACTCCGACTCCACCTTGTTTGAAACCCCGGTTCTCAGTGTCCACCTTCCGTTTTGCCATTTTTGATGGTATCTGAAAGTTAATTTTACTGTGATGCTGACGACCTGCTGTGCCAAATAATATTGAAATGAAGCAGCTCTACTGCTCGGTGCGTCACCGAGTTGCATTGTGGGAAATGTAGTATTGGTGCGTGTAAAAGATCTGCGGGCTGCCGGCTTGCTGCGGTCTGCGGCGGTTCTAATAATAAATCAAGATCATCCCAGGGGCCGTAAAAAACCTTCTCGCGGGCCGGATGTGGCCCGCGGGCCTTGACTCTGACATATGTGCTCTAGAGGATGCGATGTGATCAAAGAGACAACAGTGAAGCAAGTAGGGGCTCGACAGCACCTGATGCAACGGTAACAAACACTAGCAACGAGCTTTAACTTTATACACATCATCCACCCATACCCTCAGTATTTGCGCTCTGCTATAATGTCAATCGGATCTATACAACCGCTCAGTTCCGAGTTTGTCTTTTCATAAGGAAGCTTTTAGCAATAGATTTTTCCAACACCTTGTGACATTTATTGATCATAAGGGCTATGTTTGCATCCCAACTGGCACTATATTGATTGTGCAGGGCTGAAAGAGAATGCTATTACTAAGGAGGGTGTAAGGACCAATGGTTGAGATTCACAAACAACACTTACATTAGATGAGAACAGACACTACTGTCTGCTGCATCATGTCTATTTCCAGGTTGATACAGCATGATCTTCACACTTGCATGACATGGGAACCTCACACATTGTCTGCTCTTGGAACTGATTTGAATTTAACTATTGGCTTATAAAACAATGGTATTCAGTGTTATTCAGAGAGCGTCAGGTTACAAATAGGTTTCTGCTATCAGGTTTCTGGTAATCCATTGGATGCATAAAGTGCTCACAGATCACTGCACCTGTACATAGCCCATCTGTAAATAACCCATCCAACTACCCCATCCCCCATACTGTTATTTATTTTGCTCCTTTGTACCCCAGTATCTCTACTTGCACACTCATCTTCTGCACATCTATCACTCCAGTGTTTATTTGCTATATTGTAATTATTTCGCCACTATGGCCTATTTATTGCCTTACCTCCCTTATCCTACCTCATTTGCACACACTGTATATAGACTTTTTCTATTGCATTATTGACTGCATGTTTGTTTATTCCATGTGTAACTCTGTGTTGTTGTTTGTGTCGCACTGCTTTGCTTTATCTTGGCCAGGTCGCAGTTGTTTTTGAGAACTTGTTCTCAACTAGCCTACCTGGTTAAATAAAGGTTAAATAAATACAAATAAATTAAATAAATAAAGAATCGTGGTTTTGTTTTGAAAAGAGTAAAATCCGATTTTACTATTTCCCCATGACCTCTTCAATTAGAAACAAAACAGCAGGCATAATGACTCCAGGATCAAGTCTGTACTTAAAGTAAAAGCGTCATCCTTCTTTAGAAATATATTCTCTCCTCCTATTTTTACTACAAAACTTGTGCCAACAATGACACGGGGTTAAAGTTATGTTGATTGACCTTTGACATGTAAGCTGCAATGCTCTGAGCGAGCGAGATTGTGAGAGAGAGATATAGAGAGAGAGAGCTCTGAGTGTTTTAAGTTTGTAATGAACAGGCACTGATTCCAATGCCTTGTTCTTCATATTGACAGATGGAAAGGTGCCAATCCAGAACACTAGGATCCTGTGTGAAACAACTCCCACTTGTTCTCCACCATTCAGCGTTGGTTGGAAGAGAATGTGCACCTTCCCTAGAATATTTACGCTCTGTTTCAGTGTAGTTTGAAGGATAACATGAAAATATGAACACTGAAGCGACATAAACAATTGGACAAAGCTTCCTCAGCCTTCCTGCTCGTCCCTGGTGTTTTGTGTCACTACAATTGCAGAGGGACAGCTGAGCCTGAGCCCACACCCAAAACAGACCCAGACAATGGAGCTTGGACTCCTAGCTTCACTGTTAGAGATATTGCATTATGACTGACAACAAAACAGCACAGCAATGTTTGGATTTCCAACTCAATGTAGAAAAGGCTTGTCTTAAAGGGTTGATAACTTTGTGTCAGTTGTGAGTGACACATTTTCTTTGATACGATGATCAGTCCTCTCATAAACTTCCTAGCACATTTTAGCATTTTACATGTACATTACAACACGCAAGTTGACCATCACATACCATGATTGCATATGGATATTCTATCTACTAGCCGTCAATCCTTCTGGAAAGAACCAAATACATCAGTTTGAAATGAATTCTACAATGAATTTCCACTTCGATGACAAAAGAATCATCAACCGCAGACACACAAGTAGCAATGACACTAATGTGTATAGAACAGTGTATAGAAATATAGGCTATTGGTGAGTGAGAGACAAGCTGTAGTGGATTCCCCCTCCCCTCTAAGTCAAGATAAAAGCAAGAGCTTAGCAAACAAGGTTTGGCAAATCTGCTTAAAATCCACTAGCGGAGCATTGAAAGTAAAGGCCTTAGGGTGAGCAGCATACTATCTAGTATTAAAAACCTCGCATTGCATTGCTCCAGAGAGCTGCGCACTATCCTTGAAAGAAAATGTCTGTCATATAAAACCCTCATGGAATATTATTGTAATTCACATGGAATGTTAATGAAATTCTACAGATTGACTATTTCGTGTGTACATATCCCAATAATGAACATGTTATAACCATGTAATAACATGGTTTGGCTCCACGTTACAACATAACCGCCAATATGTGTCCGTAGCCTTAAAAAGTCTACTGTATTTTCAAGTAAGAAAATCAGACAGGCCAGGCTGATGCACCATTGAAAAATATACCGTATAAATGCTACAGTCTCAATGAATGAATATGTTTATTCTTGTTGACAATGTGCCGTCTCCTGGTGATGATCCCCAGTCCTCGGTATGTTATCAGTATCACACAAATAGGCACACCAAACATTCAGACATTAGTTAATACATTGAAATTCTTAATTTACACAATTACATAGCAACCATGCACGAGCGTCGCGCCCCCGCTTTGAGCACTAATGGAAAAGTTACTGAGAGCGATGGTGAGAGCATTATGTATCAGTCGCCATTACTGACTGGGATGAGAGGGGAGGGAGCAATGTCTCGGATTACACGCAGCTAACACCAATAACACTAAATATATGAAAACAATCACATTTTGAATAGAAAGAGTATACACCGAACGCTCCCTGTGATTTAAAGGACACGAGCCGTTGAGAAATCGAATTTGCTGGAGTAAAATAATACACTTGGAATGCTATCTTTTTTTCGTGGTCTCGGGAGCTGGGAGCGACCATGTTAGGTAGGGGAATGTAATTTGGAATGGACTGCATCGAGTTTCTTCATTAGCTACACTCTGGATAGCATTATCTGTGTCAAGTAAATTCCAAATGGTTATATTCACGATCAAGGGAGGTAACGAAATATTCCGGCAAGGTCCTTGTAGTTTATATTTTGCGCTCAGTGAAATGTATTGTTCGACTAACACTATCTTGCTAGCTAGCTAGCCAGCGTTAGCTACAGCTTGCTAGCTAACGTTAGCAGGCTAACCTCAGTCAGAGAGGACTGGAAGCGAGCATTTTTTTGCGTGGTTTCGGGGCAAGGCCCGCGAGCTGGCTAGTCATTCTTTCATGCAAATATCATTGATGGGTTGTCATTGTCATAGTTTCTGAATACAATGGCATAGTCAGACGGAGCCTTTTATTGCATGGGTTATTTTAATTGTACCAATATTGCGCAGATTAAGCACGTCAGCTAGGTCAATTATTAACTTGCAAGCTAACGTTACTGTCAAGCTAATGAACCTATCTATGATTGTTGCAAGATGATCGTTCATGTGTTGGTTACTCGCAAATTGTCTAGAACAGCGTTCTACTTTTAAATAACCTCTACATCTCCTGGTAGTGGATTGCTTCTAGTGAGTTTAACGTGTGCCTCTCCGGCGATGAAATTCTTGGTTGTATGTCATTATCATCAATGACGGGGGTTGAGTAGGGCTCACAGTTCAGAACGTAGTTAGCAGACCTTGAATGAAATGTAGCCAGGTACTAGCTACAACTCATAATGAAAGGAAGTCAACGACAGAGTGAAGGTGGCGATGGTTTGCTATTGGCTACCTTCTCACTTGGATACTGATATTAACATATCTCGCTAATAACTAGAACTGCAATAGCTATGTAATAATAGCTACATTCCTGTCTAATAAAAGCGTGGGGCCGTTGTAGCTATATTATTGTGTCGGACGTCAATTTGACTGATTTACTAGTCTGTTTGCTATGTAACATGTCATGATGGGGTGTGTTGCATGATTCTTACGACCGTACACAGTGGAACAAATAATAGCCAGTATTGTTGTCAAAATATTCAATAGATGGCAGGTGCAACAGTAACCTGCAACAATAGTATTGCTTGGAGTAAACTGACACGTAATCCATATTGAATGATGATGAATAGTAGTTTATTTCAAAGTTATTTGTGGGTCACTGGTCATTCAACTCAAAGTGGAAGAAATACGTTTTTTGTGGAGTTACCAATATTCTGTGGGGGAAAAATACACTATGAAAAGAGTCACTGAACATGGGGTTTATTTGTTGTTTAACTCTGACAGACAGTACAGGTTTTATCAAAAATTGTATTTGCTACTAACAGAGTCATTTCTGTAGGTTTGGCTTATGTGACACAGTCTCTAGAGAGGAAATAGCATACTGTTGCTGTTCAGATTTGATCATTAGGCCTGTGGACCGTTTGCACCTTGACAATGATTCACTGCAATAACACCAAATGCACCCTATTCCCTTCATAGTGCAAAAGTTGCGCACTATAGGGAATAGGGTGCCATTTCGTACGCAAACCATATTAGGCCTATGTAATCAGGTTTTTAGGGTTCCTATGTGTGTTTTTCAATAATACACTTTGTTTTTCAGGGAGGTGATAATAGGGGAGAACCAGCTTCCCTATCGCAGTACGAGGATCTAGGAGGAAAGAGGGATTCACCACTAAAGGGAAGAAGCCATGATTGTGCAACACTACCCTATCTAACCAATGGGAGTGGAATGGTAGCTGTGCTGGTAGAAACCTTTCCTGAAAGTGACAAAGCAATGACAGGGGGAATATAATGGCCAAGAACAAGGAGGCACGCCCCCTAACATATGCTGTCAGTGTTGTTGGCCTCTCAGGGACAGAGAAGGAGAAGGGCAACTGTGGCGTGGGCAAGTCCTGCCTATGCAACAGATATGTGCGCTCCAACGCGGACAGCTACTACACTGAGCACACTTCTGTGTTGAGCACAATTGACTTTGGAGGTCGCGTGGTGAACAATGATCATTTCCTCTACTGGGGTGAAGTGCCACACCGAAGTGATGACGGGCTCGAGTGCAAAATTCAAATCATTGAACAAACAGAGTTCATTGATGATCAGACTTTCTTGCCCCATCGCAGCACAAACCTGCAGCCCTATACTAAAAGGGCTGCAGCCTCCAAGATACAGTCTGCTGAAAAGCTGATGTACATTTGCACCGACCAGCTTGGCCTGGAGCAGGATTTTGATCAGAAGCAAATGGCCGATGGGAAACTGAATGTTGACGGTTTTATATTGTGTATAGACGTGAGCAAAGGCTGCAATAGGAAATTTGAAGATCAGATGAAATTTGTCAACAGCCTTTATTCTCAAATGGTCAAATCGAAAAAGCCTATCGTCATTGCTGCAACGAAATGTGACGAGTGCGTGGAGCAGTATCTAAGGGACCTTCAGGCATTCGCTGCAAGCAAAAAGAACCTCCTGGTGGTAGAAACGTCGGCTCGATCTAGCATCAATGTAGACCTGTGTTTTAATGCGTTAACCCAGCAGATGGACAAAACACGAGGCAAACCCAAAACCATTCCTTATTTGGAGGCCTACAAAGTTCATAGACAGTTAGTAGCCACAGTGTCCGACAAGTTTGAAAAGCGGATTGTACAAACCGTCAGAGATTATCACACAAGTTGGAAAATGGTGAGTAACACGTTGAAAAACCACCCTGACTATGAGGAATACATCAACCTGGAAGGCACCCGAAAAGCTAGAAACACCCTCAACAAGCACATAGAACAGCTGAAGCAGGAACATATCAGGAAAAGGAGGGAAGAATACTTCTTGAGCCTGCCAAAAATTCTCAATAACTTGCTCAACAACTTGGAAGAACTTGAGAACCTGAGCTGGTCAGAGGCTCAAAGCATCTTGAAGAGCAGGGCCGAGTTTCAATTCTGGTTTGTGTTGCTGGAGCACACCCCGTGGGATGAGACGGACCAAATTGACAAAGTCAATGACAGAAGAGTGCCCTTTGATCTCCTCAAAACGTCGGAAGGGGAAAAGATTTATCAGAACCATGTCCAACATCTGTTCTCAGAGAAAAGACGGTTAGAAATGAAGGATAGATTCAAGAAGACGTTGGATCGAGTCCATTTCATCAGCCCTGGACAACCCTGGGAAGAGGTCATGTGTTTTGTCATGGAGGACGAGGCCTACAAGTATATCAGTGAATCTGATCGCAGGGATGTTTACAGCCAGCATCAGCAGGAAATAGTTGAAAGGGCCAAAGAGGAATTTCAGGAAATGCTTTTTGAACACGCCGAGCTGTTTTATGACCTTGATTTAAACGCCACCCCAAGCTGTGACAAAATGAGCGAGATCCACACTGTGCTCAACGAGGAGCCCAGATACAGAGCCTGCAGAAACGGCCCCGGACAGGGAGTCGCTTCTCCTCAAGCACATCGGGTTCGTCTACCACCCACAAAGGAGACGTGTCTGAGTGGACAGAGCTGCGTTGACATGAATGTCGAGCAGGTACTGGCTAACAGGCTAGTTCAGCTGGACCACAGTCGCTCTAATCTCTACTATAACAGTGCCAACATTGATAAAGTTAATCTGTGTCTCTTGGGAAGGGAGGGTCTCGCACAAGAACTCGCAAATGAAATCCGAGCTCAGTCCACTGATGATGAGTACACCCTGGATGGGAAAATCTATGAACTGGAGCTTCGCCTGTTGATGTCAACTCAACGTTGCTCTTTAGCCATACATGGCGTCGACCTTCAAACCTCATGGAATCTTCTGTGTCTTCAGCTCCATAGAGTCGCTAAATTGTATTGGCGACTGCATAGGGCGAATCAGGGAGAGATTGCACAGAACAGGAGGGAGAGATACGCTCAGCCATTGCCATTCATTCTAATCCTAGCAAACCAGAGAGACAGTGTTTGCAAAAATATGCCTATCTTGAGGCATCAGGGCCAACAGCTTGCAAATAAGCTACAGTGCACCTTTGTAGACATACCCTCTGATACTTTTCCGCGGAAGTTTAATGAGTTACAAATAAACAGGCTCTCAGAGGAGTATTAGAAGGACTAAAGCACACACTTTGATGTGATGAGCCCTCTGCCTTCATCAAAGACATGTCAGAGACCGACTTGAGGATCGTTATGTGTGCCGTGTGTGGGATCCATTCAGCGTGGACCTCATCCTTTCACCTTTCCTGGATTCACATTCGCAGCGCAGGGCACCTGGCCAAAGTAACACTCTGATCCTCAACAAAATCATCGGCGACAGTCGCAGAAGAATACAGGTCACAGTCCTCTCCTACCACTCCTCCATCGGAATCAGGAAGGACGAGCTTGTCCACGGATACATCCTGGTCTACTCGGCTAAACGCAAGTCCTCCATGGCGATGCTCAGAGCTTTCCTGGCAGAGGTCCAAGACGTCATCCCTGTTCAAATGGTGGCCATCACAGACAGTCAAGCCGACTTCTTTGAGAACGACGAAATCAAAGAGCTCATGACTGAAGGGGAGCACATCGCTACGGAGATAACCGCCAAATTCACAGCTCTATACTCTCTGTCTCAGTACCATCGGCAGACGGAAGTCTTCACACCGTTCTTCAACGAGGTGCTAGAGAAGAAGAGCAGTATCGAGAGCGCCTTCATGTACGACAGCTCTCGAGACTGCATGGGTGCGAGCGAAGATGTCTTCCCCCAGTCTCCCCACAGTCATTCCCCTGCTTACAATTACTACCCTGACTCAGAGGATGACACCGAGGCTCCTCCACCTTACAGCCCCATCGGGGATGACGTGCAGCTTCTTCCAACGCCTAGCGAACGTGCTAAGTACAGGATCGATCTGGAGGGAAACGAGTACCCTGTCCATAGCACACCTCTAAGTGACCACGAGCGCAACCACAGAGTGCCTCCCCCGGTTAGGCCCAAGCCTATACTACCCAAGTCCAACGTCAAGAAGCTGGACCCCAATCTCTTGAAGACCATCGAGGCTGGGATGAGGAGCAACAGACGACAACGCGGCCCCATGGCCCACGGTGAAGACGTTGAGGCGTCCGACAATTACGCAGACCCCATAGACACTCTCCTGAAATCAAAAGGCTTCAGCGACGACATCTACGCTGTCCCGGAGGACACCCAGAGCAGGATTGTCAAAATGCGCAACTCGTTTGGAGGGCTTCACGTCTTGCACGGGGATGAGGAGAACGGCTTCGACCGCAAGGCACAGGCCAGCAGGAGGCCCTCCAAGTATAAGCACCGCTCAAAAATACTCTTCAGCAAAACCAAGATGTACCACAGACGTGTCCACTCCGACGTCAGCGACGATGAGTCTGGGCCGGCCATGCAGAAGAAGAAGAAGGGCAGGGCCCATCGGGGCAGTGAGGAGGACCCCCTGCTCTCTCCTGCTGACCCCTGGAAGGGAGGGATAGACAACCCTGCAATCACCTCGGATCCAGAGCAGGATGACATGAAGAAGAAAAAGAAGAAAACGCCAAAGACAAAGGAACCTAAAAAGGTAAGTGTTCTGAATCTTCATGTTCTGTGTAATCGTTTCTTATATCATTTTTTTGAATGTTGTTTTAGATAGGCCTAATACTTACTGTAAAGAGAAATCAAAGCTATTGTACATGCTATATGTAATTGTACATTGTCTACCAGCTGGTCATACAGTCCAGTGATCTCAAGCACTACACATGATTACTATGAAAGAGATTCAGAATCGTCTGCACTCATGCAGTGAAGCAAGTCGATGTTTTATCTATCACACAGAGCAAACGTGACTTGCAATTTCTGTTCAATATTGCAACATCACATATTCCTGGCCAAACATGCACTCCCATTCCTCAGCAGTTAAGACAAGCTACAACACAAGCAGTGACAAGATAATCACGGTTAAATATGACTGCCATATTGTGGATAGCCCCTTCTGTTGTCATAGTTGAGGAGTGAGAGGAGATGTATGCAGTTGAAGAATATCTGGGCATCCCACTGTATTGTAGTCTGGTCTGGCTACAGTTGGCCAGGTGTTAAAGGCATTTGGAGGCAGGCAGGGTTCCCAGGGCTTGGAGGAAGTGTACTGAGGCATGAATCAGTGGACAGCGATTATGTTCAAAATGGCACCCTATTCCCAATTTAGTGCACTACTTTGACCAGAGCCCTATGGACTCTGGCCAAAAGTTGCGCAATATATAGGGAATAGGGTGACATTTGGGACATAAGGGAGAGATTGGCCTGTTAGACTATATTCTCCCAAACTTTATATTTTCACAGAAATACAGTAGGTAAACCATCACAATTACGTTTCAAAGAGCTTGCTTCATTCTTAATTTTGTAAATTATTTTGTCTGCATATAACAGGGCAATCTATCATACAAAAATGTTTTGGCTAAAAGCCAAACTTCATATATTACAATCATGAATCGGTGACAGTACAGTAGCACTACTGCCATGAAGAATACTCTCATTGTTTGAACATTTTGCTTCCTTTGATAATCAGGCAACAGAACATTAAACAAAGAACAAAATATTATTTCTTGCAAGGTGTTTTACACTTGTGGAGGATGACAACTCTTGAAGAATTGAAATTCAAAGGATTTACTTTTTTCTCTCTCTTGAAAACAATGCTGTAATGTTTTCTTTCACTTTGTGTTTTTGTGTTATTCACAGCCAAAATCCAAGCCCCCAAAGCCTTTGTACCCACCCACACGGAGGAACTGGGACAGCAACTACTTTGGTGTTCCCCTGCAGAACCTGGTCACCCCGGACCGGCCAATCCCCTTGTTCATTGAGAAGTGTGTGGACTACATTGAACGCACTGGTAGGTTACTTTTTATCAGTTCTCCCTCATCTCTGTTTTGGGTTGTTGTTACTATTTGAGTGTGTGAGCATGACGCTGTAGTAGTGTGTGTGGGCGTGCCTTCCATTTCTCTCTTGATCATAGGCAACCCCAAGTACTGTATGTTTTGCTATTTGGTTGGAATTCACTTGAACTTTTTGTGACCGCTGCTAACAAAATGTGGGATTTATTCCTGCTGCCTTTTCACTACTAGCTGACAGTTCTTGGGAGTTCAGTTCTATGATAATACGATAAGTCCTCTCCCCCAACAGACTGGCATGACCTTTATGACAGACCATCATTGGGGTTTTGGTTATTGTTCAGTGTTTCCCCTATATTTATTTAGCAGCGGCACACCGCCACTGTTAAATCAGTCGCCACTGAAAAAAATAGACAAAAAAACGAATATATACATATATAGAGAGATTTTTTAAATTCTGCTGAGACGTGCTTTTAAGATCAGTGACAAGTTACAACATCCGATCCTCCGAGAAACCGCCAAGGTAACTAGCTAGCTAAATCAAATCAAATTGTATTGGTACCATACACATATTTTAGCAGATGTTATTGCGGGTGTAGCTAGCTGTAATCCTGGAAGTGTAGCCAACCCTATTAATAGATGTATAAATGTATGCCCCAGGAAGACCAAAGCCATCAACCCACCGCTGCTTCAAAAAATCCTAGGGGAAAGACTGCCGTTATTGCATTACAAACCACTGAATTCCAGGAAGAAGAGAGGATGGATTTATTAGAGCTATGGTGTAGTTCCTTGTAAGGGTCCCCTCCTGTTTGTATTGACTTAACCTTGCTTAAGATCTTCTGAAGCGCTTACTTAGCTCACTTGATCCTTTTAATTGTTGGATCTCATATAATGTTAGGGGTTAGTCTAGTGATTAATTAATTTGGCCCATGGGTTTTAAACAAGCTTATTCACTGAGATGCCCAGCTACATTTGTTCATAATCCTTTAGTAGTCAAACGTAGCATTGTAGCAATATTGTTTCCCTTTGCAATGAAACAAAGGTCTTGACCCGCCTTAATTTCTGCAACGTGTATCAGTCACCAGCTACAAGCAATGACTGGGGAAAGAAGACTGCTAACTGCTTACACACTCAATCGCGGTTTGTCCTTTTTCCTCAGTAATAAATTGCGTTTCAAGGGGGGCATAAGAGGGGAGGGCAAGCGACTGGGCATGGTGAATGATTAAATGGAATTTGATGTTGATGCATTTGGAAATCTCATTGGCCATTATTGTCTAAGCACTTAGCCTAATGCGAGAGAGGGCAATATTTTGAAGGCAGCAGCAGAAATCTCCCTCTAGGGTATTGGTTATGATATCTGATTTGTAAATCTGCAGTTCACAGTAGTGTCTGGAACTGGAAACGATATCCTCTCTGAGCTTAGTGAACCCGCCAAGCAGCATTCGTTTTTTCCCTAGATATAAGAAAGTGCTTTTCCATAAATTTTGAGGGGTTGAACGTAATCTCAGAGCATATGTTAACCCAAACTGGGTAAAAAAGCGGATTATTTTTGTTTGCTTTGAAGTCAATGGAGTAGAGTAAAAGTCTGAATTAATTGAAGTAGTAGTCATTGGAAACTGCCTGCTATTGCTTTCAGGGGCGTCGTACCCCCCTACTTCCCTTTACCATGCTTTGTAGCTGACCACCATATTCAATGGAAACATTGACTGGTAGGCCTACTAATCAATACCCAGTGAGTGAGTAGCTTAGTAGTCGGTCTCAAACAAACCAACATGGTGGTGAATTTCACACGGGTCCGAGTAGCCTAGTTTGTGGCCAAAATAGTTTGGTTTCTGTTGGTTTCTTATGACAATTGTGATGAGACTCAGACAGGGCCTGAATTTAGCTCTGGGGACCTTGGTTTCCACTGGACTGGAAGTCCTGTGCTAAGAAAATAGTTATAATAGGTGGCAGACTAACATCGGATCACTGAACATAACATACAACAGCACAGTGCTGCAGAGTGCAGGAAGAGAGTGGCTGGTTTCATCAAGAGCCTGAAGAATGCTGAAACAAAATGAGCAATCACATTCAATTAACAGACACCCATGGCAGCCCATTTTCTCTCGCCATCTCTCCTCTCTCTCTCTCACCCTTTCTCTCCCCTGTTGCTATGGGCCCTCTCATCTCTCCACATCACAAAATGGAGGAAAGAAAATGAAAGAATTAATGACATGCTGCATAAAGAAGCATGTTCAGACTGGCTTGCTGACTAGTAGCTAATCTTGGGTTATATATACAGTTCCAGTCAAAAGTTTGGAAGCACCTACTCATTCCAGGGTTTTTCTTAATTTTGTACTATTCTGAAGACATAAAAACTATGAAATAACACATATGGAATCATGTAGTAACCAAAAAAGTGTTAAACAAATTAAAATATATTTTATATTTGAGTAGCCACCCTTTGCCTTGATGACAGATTTGCACACTCTTGGATTCTCCTCAACCAGCTTCATGAGGTAGTCACCTGGAATGGATTTCAATTAACAGGTGTGCCTTGTTAATTTGTGAAATGTCTTTCCTTAATGCTTTTGGGCCAATCAGTTGTGTTGTGACAAGGTAGGGGTGGTATACAGAAGATAGCCCTATTTGGTAAAAGACCAAGTCCATTATATGGCAAGAACAGCTCATAAAGCAAAGAGAAACAACAGTCCATCATAACTTTAAGACATGAAGGTCAGTCAATCCGGAAAATGTCAAGAACTTTGAAAGTTTCTTCAAGTGCAGTCACAAAAACCATCAAGCGCTATGATGCAACTGGCTCTCGTGAGGACCGCCACAGGAAAGGAAGACCCAGAGTTACCTCTGCTGCAGAGGATAAGTTCATTAGAGTTACCAGCCTCAGAAATTGCAGCCCAGATAAATGCGTCACAGAGTTCAAGTAACAGACACATCTCAACATCAACTGTTCAGAGGAGACTGTGTGAATCAGGCCTTCATGGTCAAATTGCTGCAAAGAAACCACTACTAAAGGACACCAATGAGAAGAAGAGACTTGCTTGGGCCAAGAAACACAAGCAGTGGAGATTAGACCAGTGGAAATCAGAGTACAAATTGGAGATTTTTGGTTCCAACCGCGGTATCTTTGTGAGACGCAGCCGTGTCTTTGTGAGACGCAGAGTAGGTGAACGGATGATCTCTGCATGTGTGGTTCCCACCGGGAAGCGTGGAGGAGGAGGTGTGGTGGTGCTTTGCTGGTGACACCGTCTGATTTATTTAGACTTCAAGGCACATTTAACCAGCATGGCTACCACAGTGTTCTGCAGCGATACGCCATCCCATCTGGTTTGCGCTTAGTCCCACTATAATTTGTTTTTCAACAGGACAATGACCTCCTGGCTGTGTAAGAGCTATTTGACCAAGAAGAAGAGTCATGGATTGCTGCATCAGATGACCTGGCCATGACAATCAGCTGACCTCCATCCAGTTGAGATGGTTTGGGATGAGTTGGACCGCAGAGTGAAGGAAAAGCAGCCAACAAGTACTCAGCATATGTGGGAACTCCTTCAATACTGTTGGAAAAGCATTCAAAGTGAAGCTGGTTGTGAGAATGCCAAGATTGTGCAAAGCTGTCATCAAGGCAAAGAGTGGGAAATGGTAAAAATAAAGAAAAACCATTGAATGAGTAGGTGTGTCCAAACTTTTGACTGGTACTAGTACTGGTACGAGAGAGGGATTTGTTTCCCCAGGGATTCACAATAGTAAGGAAGGAGTAGCCTGCTCCCTTGATGCACTTTTTCCATTAGTGGCAATGGAGGCCTGTGATGTTCACAAACAGCCATGGGCAGATAAAGCCGTCTCACTGGATCACAGAGAAAGTCAACAGTCAAGTTAACTCACACCAGATGGATGAGGGGGGTCACAATAAGGGATGACTGTCATCTCTGAGTGACATTTGTGTACATAAAATGTAGGCTATACAGTAAGTAAAGGAGATTAATGCATTGGTATTCTATGAGCAAACCAGTATTTACTCGTAGCTACACTGAACAAAATATAAAAGCAACATTCAACATTTTCAAAGATTTTACTGAGTTACAGTTCATATAAGGAAACAAGTCAATTTAAATAAATTCATTAGGCTCTAATCTATGGATTTCACATGACTGGGAATACAGATATGCATCTGTTGGTCACAGATACCTTAAAAACAAGGATCAGAAAACCAGTCAGTATCTGGTGTGACCACCATTTGCCTCATGCAGCGCGACATGCATCTCCTTCGCATAGTTGATCAGGCTGTTGATTGTGGCCTGTGGAATGTTTTTCCACTCCTTTTCAATGGCTGTGCGAAGTTGCTGGATATTGGCGGGAACTGGAACAAGCTGTTGTACACGTCGATCCAGAGTATCACAAACATGCTCAATGGGTGACATGTCTGGAAGAACTGGGACATTTTCAGCTTCCAGAAATTGTGGACAGATCCTTGCGACGTGGGGCAGTGCAATATCATCCTGAAACATGAGGTGATGCCGGCGGATGAATGGCACGACAATTATCCTCAGAATCTCATCACGGTATCTCTGCATTCAAATTGCCATAGATAAAATGCATTTGTGTTTGTTGTCTGTAGTTTATGCCTGCCTATACCATAACCCCACCGCCACCATGGGCCACTCTGTTCACAACGTTGACATCAGGAAACCGCTCACCCACACAACACCATACACGCTTTCTGCCATCTGTCCTATACAGTTGATTTGTCCGTGAAGCGCACACTTCTCCAATGTGCCAGTGGCCATCGGAGGTGAGCATTTGCCTACTGAAGTCGGTTACGACGCCGAACTGCAGTCAGGTCAAGACCCTGGTGAGGATGACGAGCACACAGATTAGCTTCCCTGAGACGGTTTCTGACAGTTTGTGCAGAAATTCTTTGGTTGTGCAAACCCACAGTTTCATCAGCTCTCCGGGTGGCTGGTCTCCAATGATCCCGCAGGTGAAGAAGCCTGATGTGGAGGTCCTGGGCTGGCATGGTTACACGTGGTCTGCGGTTGTAAGGCCGGTGGACGTACTGCTAAATTCTCTAAAACGACGTTGGAGGCGGCTTTTGGTAGAGAAATTAACATGACATTCTCTGGCAACAGCTCTGTTGGACATTCCCGCAGTCAGCAGGCCAATTACATTCTCCCTCAAGACTTGAGACATCTGTGGCATTGTGTTGTGACAAAACTGCACATTTTAGTGACATTTTAATATCCCCAGAACAAGGTGCACCTGTGTAATGAGCGTGCTGTTTAATCAGATTCTTGATATGCCACACCTGTCAGGTGGATGGATTATCTTGGCAAAGGTGAAATTTGTGCACAAAATTTGAAATGAATAAGATTGTTGTGTGTATGGAAAATTTCTGGGATGTTTTATTTCAGCTCATGAAACATGGGACCAACACTTTACATGTTGCGTTTATATTTTTCTTCAGTATACATTTGTTAGACACCCAAGTAACTGAGACCAAATGATATTTTGCAATACTGACCTGCTTAACACTTTTGTATCAGCCTGCATGTTAAGCCGTCAACCCTCAGTATGTGTCCAGATTAGTTGGTTTTCCAATCGGACCACCGCTGCTGTACAGATACCAGGCAAGAGKGAGCAGAGAGAGGACTCAGACCAACTCAGTGGGGATGCAGTTACAATAGCCATGAGCTTTTTCAGCATTCAAAGTGACTTTATGTTGAGTGGAAAAGCATCCGTCAGCTCTGTCCCAGCAGTGTGTGTGTGTGTGTGTGCATGTTTAGCCCCTGGATCTGAAGATTGGGAGGGTGGGGGTGGCGACTGAGCCACGGCGTCCTGTTTATCATTCTCCTCAGTCTCAGGGATTACTCTGCTCCTCAATGGGCCAATGATTGTCAGGCGCCAGCCATGCTAGTTTGAATTACTCGCGCTAGCCGTCAATGTCAACCAAGACGAGGAAACGGATCTCGCTCTCGAGAATACTCACTGTACCACAGTCAATATTGAGTAGGAAAAAGTAAAATATTTGTTGACGTATTCTAACTTTGATTAGGCCTCTTCTATTCTTATCTAGGTTTGTTTGTATGTGTTTATTACCTTTGTTTTGTTGAAGTCTTTTTCTGAGTGTCAGTTGAGAGGGAGGGATAAGGTGGTACTGCGACAGTAACAGTAGCGGCCATAATTAATCATCTTTCCCTTGTTCTTTTGAAGTGTCATCTCTGGTGAGCTGTGATACTGCATTGAAGTGTTGCCATCTCTTTCTTTCTCTGTCTCCGTCTGTGTGTGTGTGTGTATAATGCCCTGAGGTCAGTCACAGCCTGTTGTTCAGGTGATTTGTTAAGGTCAATCCAGGCAGGAGCTTTTAGCCAGGGCCTCAGTGAGCCAGGCCCAGGGGGAAAGCTCAGAGCTGGGTGGAGGTGCAGTAGTAGGGCCATGATCAGATGTACAGTATTAGTCAAGCCTCTTTTCAATCCAGCTCCAGCAGTAGTTTCGGGGTGGATGGGCGTCATTGCAGGCCCTGTGGCCCTGTGCTGTGTACTACTGGGGCATGACTTTGCCTTGTGGGGTTGGGCATGACATGGCAGGCCCTGTGCTCCAGCTAGCAGCCTCTGGGGCATGGCTCTGCCCTGTGATGTGCCTCTAACTACCACCTGCCTGGCTCTCTCCCCTCCAGTCAGATGAACTATGAATCACTTACCCCCCCCCCCATGACAATGGGGATCTGTGTCCCTCCAGACTGACTGAATGATTCGTCAGTTCACACAAACAACAATCAGTTATGCATGGGACTTTGGGACACGCTCTTCTCTTTCTACAGCAATACTGGAACTGAGGGTCTGACCTCTGCTGTGCTGCTGTTGTGTTCTACTCTTCCTGCTCCACTCCCCTGACCGTTGTGACTCAAGCACCTTGCTGGAGGCCAGCTGCAACTGGGGAATTCTGTGATGATGTGGCAGACTGCTTTTTCAAGGTCTCCACGGACGGGGCGAACGCTTAGCGGTCCATGTTGAACAAGACAAAGTCCTGTTATTCCCTTTGGCAGCTTGCTCTGCTCCGCTCTCTCCCCTCAGTCTGGGGCCAGAGGATGTCACAGAGGGAGCTTGAGTGAGTTGGATATGACAGAGCTGTCGACTCGACACACATCAGGTCCTGTTCTTCTCTAGCTGTGGCTGCAAGCAGGCTGGGCTGGGTGGTATTAAGCACTCTTCTTCATCCTACGCCTCTTGCTCTTCTTCCTTTTCCACCTCCTACTCCACCTCTTCCTCCTCCACCTCATCTTGCCTGGTGCTGGCCCTAAGAGGCCCCAGTGTTTTTGGGTCTGTGTATAACAGCAGGCCTGGGTCTTGTTCAGTAGAACACAGTGTTTGCAACGCAAAACAAAAATCTGTATTCTTATTGGAAAAGCTTAGGTAGTGCCGTCCTGTTTCACTCCGATTCCAAACGTTTTCTCACTACGCAACATGACCCTGTTCTGAGCTGCCTGCCAGTGCCACCGACCCTCCCTAGTGAGTCCCCACCACAGGCACCAGGGGTGGCCCTCCCCTTCCTCTTCTGCTGGCAGTCATGTCACATCAGCCTCACAATGGAAGAACAACACAACACAGCCTGAACAGAACACTCTCTGCCAACAGGCCCTAAACACTGTACTGGTTCCATCAACCATCAGCCAGCCCTACCCACCCCATAGCAAGGAGCTCAGAAGAGTTCCTCTTTTCTGTTTATCAACACTTAACTGTTGGTATGGTAACCAGGGTCAAATTACCCTGAGTAATGCACTACTGACACACACCATAGGACATTACTTCTTGTTTATGTAACAGTTTTCATGGCTCTAGGCTGGCAGTTGATCGGCGCTGGCATAGTGGCTTGGCTTGTAATCCTCCCCACATCACAACGTCGTTAGTATGACAGCGTTAACCAGCGTAGCTACTACACCTTAGGTATTAATACTTCTCAGGGCTGCTGGAGTGAAGTGTTTGAATGAGCGGATCATTGTGTTAAGCCTCTCTAACACTCCTAGCGTGATTAGCCTGTGTGTGTGTGTGTGAGCATATACTTGGTACTTTTCAGAAACATTTTCTAGGCTGCCAGCAAAAACGAAAAGTATTGAAAAAGTTTTATTAAAAGAATGTAGGTAGCTAGCTGTTCCAATGTGTCATCACCATCAATAGTTTTGGCTGATGTCATCAAAGCCTGAAAAAGTCCATTTTTAAGAGTAGAATATCAGCACGGCCTTATCATATACACTGTGTTCCTATTAGTTAAACTTTAAACCGAATTCTTATTACAAGCCTGTTTTTGTTGCTGGCATAATCCATCACATTTATCTCATTATATTCAGGCCAGGATTTTTAATGGGCCTCGCAGCTGTTAATCTTTTACAATAAGGCAACTAATGTAGCTTTGCTCTGCTGCTGCTGTCCCTGGTGAGAGAAGAGAACGAGAGCGAGAGGAAACAAAAGGGAAAGGGGCAGGTGGGTGTAGGGAAAGTGATGTACATCTTTCTCATTTACTGTCACATGCACAGATATATCAACTATAAACTCAGCAAAAAAAGAAACGTCCTCTCACTGTCAACTGTGTTTATTTTCAGCAAACTTAACATGTGTAAATATTTGTATGAACATAACCAGATTCAACAACTGAGACATAAACTGAACAAGTTCCACAGACATGTGACTAACAGAAATTGAATAATGTGTCCCTGAACAAAGGGGGGGGTCAAAATAAAAAATAACAGTCAGTATCTGGTGTAGCCACCAGCAGCATTAAGTACTGCAGAGCATCTCCTCCTCATGGACTGCACCAGATTTGCCAGTTCTTGCTGTGAGATGTTAACCCACGCTTCCACCAAGGCAACTGCAATTCCGGACATTTCTGGGGGGAATGGCTCTAGCCCTAATCTACACACATTACCCCATAATGATAAAGCAAAAACAGTTTCAGACATTTTTGCTAATTTATAACACTGAAATATCACATTATACATAAGTATTCAGACCCTTTACTCAGTACTTTGTTTTAGCACCTTTGAAAGCGATACAGTCTCGAGTGTTCTTGGATATGACGCTACAAGTTTGGCACACCTGTATTTGGGGAGTTTCTTCCATTCTCTGCAGACCCTCTCAAGCTTTGTCAGGTTGGATGTGGAGCTTCGCTGCACAGCTATTTTCATGTCTCTCCAGAGATGTTTGATCAGGTTCATGTCCGTACTCTGGCTGGGCCACTCAAGGAGATTCAGAAACTTGTCCCGAAGGCACTCTTGCGTTGTCTTGGCTGTGTGCTTAGGGTCGTTGTCCTGTTGGAAGGTGAACCTTTGCCCCAATCTAAAGTCCTGAGTGCTCTGGAGCAGGTTTTCATCAAGGATCTCTCTGTACTTTGCTCCGTTCATCTTTCCCTCGATCCTGACTAGTCTCCCAGTCCCTGCCACTGAAAAACATCCCCACAGCATGATGCTTCCACCACCATGCTTCACTGTAGGGATGGTGCCAGGTTTGCTCCAAACGTGACGCTTGGCGTTCAGGCCAAAGAGTTCAATCTTGGTTTCATCAGACCAGAGAATCTTGTTTGTCATGGTCTGAGAGTCCTTTAGATGCTTTTGGCAAACTCCAAACGGGCTGTCATGTGCCTTTTACTAAGGAGTGGCTTCCGTCTGGTCACTCTACCATAAAGGCCTGATTGGTGGCGTGCTGCAGAGATGGTTGTCCTTCTGGAAGGTTCTCCCATCTCCACAGAGGAACTCTGGAGCTTTGTCAGAGTGACCATCAGGTTCTTGGTCACCTCCCTGACCAAGGCCCTTCTACCCCGATTGCTTAGTTTGGCCGGGCGACCAGCTCTAGAAAGAGTCTTGGTGGTTCCAAACTTCTTCCACTTAAGAATGATGGAGGCAACTGTGTTCTCGGGGACCTTCAATGTTAGTATCTCGACACAATTCTGTGTCGGAGCTCTATGGACAATTCCTTCGACCTCATGGCTTGGTTTTTGTTCGGACATGCACTGTCAACTGTGGGACCTTATATATAGCAGGTTGAGAGCTTCAAGTTCCTTGGTGTCCACATCACCAGCAAACTAACATGGTCCAAGCACACTAAGACAGTCGAGAAGAGGGCACGACAAAACCTATTCCCCCTCAAGAGACTGAAAAGATTTGGCATGGGTCCTCAGATCCTCAAAAGGTTCTACAGCTGCACCATTTAGAGCATCCTAACGGGTCGCATCACTGCCTGGTATGGCAGCTGCTTGGCCTCCGACCGCATGGCACTACAGATGCTGGAGGAAACGGGTACAAAAGTATCTATATCCACAGTAAAACGAGTCCGATATCGACATTACCTGAAAGGCCGCTCAGCAATGAAGAAGCCACTGCTCCAAAACCGCCATAAAAAAGCCAGACTACGGTTCGCAACTGCACATGGGGACAAAGATAGTACTTTTTGGAGAAATGTCCTCTGGTCTGATGAAACAAAAATAGAACTGTTTGGCCATAATGACCATTGTTATGTTTGGAGGAAAAAAGGGGAGGCTTGCAAGCCCGAAGAACACCATCCCAACCGTGAAGCACGGGGGTGGCAGCATCATGTTGTGGGGGTGCTTTGCTGCAGGAGGGACTGGTGCACTTCACAAAATAGATGACTTCATGAGGGAGGAAAATTATGTGGATATATTGAAGAAACATCTCAAGACATCAGTCAGGAAGTTAAAGCTTGGTCGCAAATGGGTGTTCCAAATGGACAATGACCCCAAGCATACTTCCAAAGTTGTGGCAAAATGGCTTAAGGACAACAAAGTCAAGGTATTGGAGTTGCCATCACAAAGCCCTGACCTCAATCCTATAGAAAATGTGGGCGGAACTTAAAAAGCGTGTGCAAGCAAGGAGGCCTACAAACCTGACTCAGTTACACCAGCTCTGTCAGGATGAATGGGCCAAAATTCACCCAACTTATTGTGGGAAGCTTGTGGAAGGCTACCCGAAACGTTTGACCCAAGTTAAACAATTTAAAGGCAATGCTACCAAATACTAATTGAGTGTATGTAAACTTCTGACCCACTGGGAATGTGATGAAAGAAATAAAAGATGAAATAAATTATTCTCTCTACTATTATTCTGACATTTCACATTCTTAAAATAAAGTGGTGATCCCAACTGACCTAAGACAGGGAATTTTTACTAGTATTAAATGTCGTGAATTGTGAAAAACTGAGTTGAAATGTATCTGGCTAAGGTGTATGTAAACTTCTGACTTCAACTATAGGGGAAAATGTATGTCTAGGAGCTGATTGGTCGTCAGAATTGTGGAATAATACTAATGTTAAGGTAGGATTTGAATGGAGAAAGCTGATCCGAGAGCATCGCTGCCTTTTTTCATCCTATCTGTATCGACACATGCGCCAACGACAGACTTAATGAATGTTCTCTCCGCGAGGTGTTCTTGTGACCCTAGGTAACATGATCAGCTTGTCAAACTTGTCATTATGGATTCCAATACCTATGTCTCTGTTCCTTCCTCTCATAATTAGCCCGGTTCTGCACAGGTATGCTGTGTGGCAGTTAATACAGTCAGCCTGGCTACAATCCAGTCAGCACTGGAAGAGGAGGAGGGAGGTAGAGAGGGATGAGTGAGAAGGAGTTCATGTTAATGACTGTCCTCTAGTCAGTGTAGTAGCAGTGTTAGGCCTCAGTTGCCGTGCCTCCTCGGTCTTCTCGAGTACCAGGGGAGCTGCTTCTTACTGTCTGCTCTAGGTGTACACATTCTTGATGGCACCTTATGTCCACAGACAGACCGATACACAGACAGACTCCGCTCTGCCAACTGGGCTTGATGTCTATGAGCTCATCCTTCACTCTTTTACTCCTGGCCCAAATGCCTCTGCATGAAGGTAGTGCACTATATAGGGAATAGGGTGCCATTTGGGATGAACCCTGGGTCAGTGTGCTCACTCAGCCCCAGAGAAGAGAGGAGCAGTTATGTGTCTTGTCTAGAGTATCTACCTAAGCTTGTCATCAACGTTTACAGTATAATTGTTTAAACCCTGGCCTGCTGGCTTAAAGTTCATAGAAGGAAATCAGTCACTTGGAAGCCAGGCCCAGCCAATCAGAATTAGTTTCCCCCCACAAAAGGGCTTTATTACAGACAATTTTAGAGTGGCCTTTTATTGTCCCCAACACAAGGTGCACCTGTGTATTAATCCGCTTGTTGATATGCCACACCTGTCAGGTGGATGGATTATTTTGGCAATGAAGAAATGCTCACTAACAGGGATGTAAACAAATTTGCGCACAACATTTTAGAGGAAATGAGCTTTTTGTGCATATGAAACATTTCTGGAATCTTTTATTTCAGCTCATGGTACACTTTTCATATTTTTATATTTTTGTTCAGTATGGTTAGCGATGGTATCCTACTGTATTATGTATTTCTCCCAAATGCCTACCTATTTCCTTTTCTTTATTAAATGTTTTCATTTTTTTACCCCTTTTTCTCCCCAATTTCGTGATATCCAATTGTTAGTTACGGTCTTGTCCCATCGCTGCAACTCCCGTATGGACTCAGGAGAGGTGGAGGTCGACGCAATGCGTCTTCTGAAACATGACCCTGCCAAGCCACAATGCTTCTTGACACACTGCTCACTTAACCCGGAAGCCAGCCGCACCAATGTGTCGGAGAAAACACCATACAGCTGGCGACCGGAGTCAGCGTGCATGCGCCCGGCCTGTCACAAGGAGTCGCTAGAGCGCGATGGGACAAGGACATCCCGGCCGGCCAAACCCTCCGCTAACCTGGCCGACGCTGAGCCAATTGTGCGCCGCCTCATAGGTCTCCCGGTTGCGCCCGGGTTAAAACAGCCTGGGATCGAACCGGGGTCTATAGTGACGCCTCTAGCACTGCAATGCAGTGCCTTAGACCGCTGCGCCACTCGGGAGACCCTTCTAGTGCACTACTTTTGACCTCGGCCCATAGGGTGGGCTATTTGGGATACAGACTAGTAAACCCGTCCCATCTCCTTTCCTCCCGCATTGCATGGGGCTGGTGATTTATGGGCACAGAGGGCTGCAAGGAAGGACAATTATTAATACACTAGGCTGGAAATGTATGAGTTGGCTAGGATGCTCTGGTCTCTTAATACAATGTAGTTAGTTACTGTTACCACTGCATCCCAAATGAGACCCTATTCCCTACATAGTGCACTATTCTGTGCTGTTGTCAAAAGCCGTGCACTATGTAAGGAATAGGGTGCCATTTGGGAAGTAAGCAAGCACTGGCCTGAGCCTCAATCTCCCTCCACTGAAGATGGAATAGCGCCCTAGACTCCAGTTCAGACAGAGTAGGTACTAGTTACAAACGACCAGAACATTTCACCACCACAACAGTCAAGTTCATTTTGGCGATATTAGCTTCCTTCTTTTATTTCTCTGACTGAATTAGTCCTTGTCATGATCAATGGGTTTAATAAAACACTGTTTATTTTGTTATTTTTGTGGAATATGGATGGGAATCTATGGCCTACTGTAGATACTGATGTAGGATAGCATTAGGTCAGGAGGATTGTGAAGATGGGCAATGATGGTGAAGTTCTCAACTCTCTCAGCTCTGCCACCTGACTGGTTTAACACGGCATATTTCTCATGCCATTGTTGCCTAGAAGAGTTTGGCTTCTATTTGGTTTCAATTGACAATTTTGATGCCAGAGGTCCTCAATGTTATTTAGCCTGGAAATTAAACTATGGGAAATACTGCCTACAGCAGGGTTCCCCAACTAGCATCAGCTCCAAGTGATTTTAATTTAGCAAATCTGTTCAAAAAGTATTCCCATGCATAATATATATGATTATATACAAATGTAAGCAAGGTTTGAATTAAAATGTTTTAGTCAAACATATATGTTAGGGCTTCTTGCGGTCAATTTGCAGTCTACAAATTATTTGTAATTATGTTTTGGCCACCTGACCATCCGCTCAAGAAAAAAAATTGGCGACGTGGCTGAATCTAGTTGATGATCCCTGGCCTGCAGGTTACCATATCTAAGCCTAAACTTGATCTTTGTGTTCAACAACACTGTTAAATCTGATAACTAGCTAACTGCTGACCTTTTTGGACTGTCATCATGGGACAACCAGAGGCCAGGTGGAAGAGGTTTTTATTCAGTTATTGGATTTTATTGTTGCCATGGTAATAAAATGATCCTGGCAGCTGTCCAGCAGTTAAACTGAACACTGTAGTGGATCGTTCCACAGTTTCTATGGGGTTATGACTTCTGAGGAACTAACTGTCACACCCATCCAAAAGGATATCAGAAAAATGTATCTACCGCTGGAGGTTCCATTTAATCAGATTTTGAAATGCAAAGATTCCAGTGCTGCCATCAGTCTCCTCAGGTATTTCCTGAAGTTGTAGTTGTAGGGTGAGCCTATGTTCTGTACTAGCCTGGTCCCAGATCTATTTCTGCTGTCTTGCACCTGCAAACTCCATAGGAGTTGGCATTGACAAGACTGCACAAACAGATCTGGGTCCAGGCTAGCTCCAACTTCCAGACCCAGACAGAGTGAGTGTAGTGTTGGTGGAGATGGTGGTGCTGAGTTAGAGTATTTAGGGAGGAGGACAATAGAACATCCGGCTTGTAGAACACATCTAAATTCGGATCACTTCCCCGTAGCACTTCCCTCCCTCACTCATTTGAGTTCATTTTGTTCTTATTGTCTTTGGCTGCAACCTTCCTCCCAGTCATTCGACTAAATAAAGCAGGAAGGGTCACGTCCAGTCAAAAGCCTCGACCCGTCGGCATACACACACACTAACACACTAACACGCAATAACTAAAGCTGCATCCTGGTACAGATGAACTGGTGTCTAAATTACAACCATGAGGCGTGTGCATATATCAGCTCGACAGGACTGTTTGCTTGCCAGTCCCACAGTTTGAGGTCCGTTTCTCCTTAAAACCAGGGTCACACTCTTCTGTGAGTGTTGTTTCAACGATGGCATGGCAACAGTCAGAAAAGCCATGATGTGGGGTGGAACTAACAGGCGCTGTGACCATAGAAATAGAATGACTAGAACAATTAGGCTACATTCTATTTCTATGACTGAGACCTGTGTCTATGTACAGTGCCTTCTCGAAAGTATTCACTCCCCTTTACTTTTTCCATTTTTTGTTGTTACAAAGTGGGATAAAAATTGATTGTAATTTTTTTTGTCAACGATATACATAAAATACTCTGTCAAAGTGGAAGAAAAATGTGAACGTTTGTAAAAATGAAAAACTCTTGATTAGATAAGTATTCACCCCTGAGTCAATACATGTTAGAATCACCTTTGACAGCAATTAGTGTCTTTCTGGGTAAGTCTCTAAGAGCTTTGCACAGCTGCATAGTACAATATTTGCACATTATTTTCAAAATTCTTCAAGCTCTGTCAAGTTGGTTGTTATCATTGCTAGACAGACATTTTCAAGTCTTGCCATAGATTTTCAACCAGATTTAAGTCAAAACTGTAGCTTAGCCCTCAGGAACATGCAATGTTGTCTTGGTAAGCAACTCCATTGTATATTTGACCTTGTGTTTTAGGTTATGAAAGGTGAATTTGTCTCCCAGTGTCTATTGGAAAGCAGACTGAACCAGGTTTTCCTCTAGGATTTTGCCTGGACTTAGCTCTATTCCGTTTTATTTTTATCATACAAAACTCCCTAGTCCTTGTCGATGACAAGCATGCCCATAACATGATACAGCCACCACCATGCTTGAAAATATGAAGAGTGGTACTCAGGGGTGTGTTGTTGGATTTGCCCCAAACATAACGCTTTCTATTCAGGAATAAAGTACATTTCTTTGTTACATTTTTTTTGCTGTTTTACTTTAGTGCCTTATTGCAAACAGGTTGCATGTTTTGGAATATTTGTATATCATGTTAAACACCATTATTGCACACAGAGTGAATCCATGCAACTTATTTTGTGATTTGTTAAGCACAATTTTACTCCTGAACTTATTTAGGCTTGCCATAACAAAGGGGTTGAATACCTACAGCTTTTAAATTTTAACGTTACAGCCTGAATTTAAAATCGATTACATTTAGATATTCTGTCACTGGCCTACACACAATAACACATAATGTCAAAGTGGAATTATGTTTTTAAACATTTTTACAAATCCATTAACTTCTTACGGCTGAAAATCCATTAACGGGATCGATTTGACAACAGCCAGTGAAAGTGCAGGGCGCCAAATTCAAACAACAGAAATCTCATAATTAAAATTCCTCTAACATACAAGTGTTATACACCATTTTAAAGATAAACTTGTTGTTAATCCCACCACAGTGTCCGATTTCAAAAAGACTTTACGACGAAAGCATACCATGCGATTATGTTAGGTCAGTGCCTAGTCACAAAAAACACAGCCATTTTCCAGCCAAAGAGAGGAGTCACAAAAAGCAGAAATAGAGATAAAATGAATCACTAACCTTTGATGATCTTCATCAGATGGCACTCATAGGACTTCATGTTACACAATACATGTATGTTTTGTTCGATGAAGTTCATATCCAAAAATCTCAGTTTACATTGGCGCGTTATGTTCAGTAATGTTTTGCCTCCAAAACATCCAGTGATTTTGCAGAGAGCCACATCAATTTACAGGAATACTCATCATAAACGTTGATGAAAGATACAAGTGTTATGCATAGAATTAAAATATATACTTCTCCTTAATGCAACCGCTGTGTCAGATTTCAAAAAAGCTTTATGGCAAAAGCACATAATCTGAGTACAGCGCTCAGATACCCGCCATGTTGTGGAGTTAACAAAAGTCAGAAATAGCATTATAAATATTCACTTACCTTTGATGATCTTCATCGGAATGCACTCCCAGGAATCCCAGTTCCACAATAAATGTTAATTTTGTTCGATAAAGTCCATCATTTGTCCAAATACCTCCTTTTTGTTTGCGTGTTTAGTCCAGTAATCCAAATGCACAAGGCGCGCGCATTAAGTCCAGACGAAAAGTCAAAAACGTTCTATTACAGTTCGTAGAAACATGTCAAACGATGTATAGAATCAATCTTTAGGATGTTTTTATCATAAATCTTCAATAATATTCCAACCGGACAATTTCTTTGTCTTTAGAAATGAAAAGGAACGGATCTCGCGCTTACGGCGCGTGACTAAACGAATGGCTTTCTGCCAGACCCGATTCAAACAGCTCGTATTTTCTCTCCCTTCACAGTAGAAGCCTGAAACAACGTTCCTAAGACTGTTGACATCTAGTGGAAGCCTTAGGAAGTGCAATCGGACCAAATTTACACTGTATATTGGATAGGCAATCACTTGAAATACTGCAAACCTCAGATTTCCCACTTCCTGGTTGGATTTTTCTCAGGTTTTCGCCTGCCATATGAGTTCTGTTATACTCACAGACATCATTCAAACAGTTTTAGAAACGTTAGAGTGTTTTCTATCCAAATCTACTAATACTATGCATATCTTAGCTTCTGGGCCTGAGTAGCAGGCAGTTTACTTTGGGCACACTTTTCAACCGGACGTGAAAATAACGCCGCCAAGCCATAAGAAGTTAACATAACAAAATGTGGAAAGTCAAGGTGTGTGAATACTTTCTGAAGGGACTGGATGTAGAGCGAGTCATTAGACTGTGGTATTTAGCTTACCGCTGTCTTAGCATGCCTTCGGTCACCTCTCAGAATAGATCCTAACTTACATTGAGTGGCTTTTTAAATGGCTTCTAATGGTGGTTACAGGAAACATTATCTTCACATGAACGAGTGGTTAGAGGAAATCAGAGCATAAGTCAGGAATCAGTGGGAGTCAGTGTTACGCTCTATAAAATGGAAGCTCTTATCTCTATCTTATCATGCCATGGAAATGTCCTCAGTGCTGCTCTTGTGCAGTGTTTTCTGTGTGTGTGTGTGTGTGTGTAGCACGCTTGTGTTGATGCTCCTGCCCTGCCTGTGAGCTTACAATCTGCTGACAGTGTCAGGAGGGGCCTTACACCGCCGACCAGACTCACACACAAATTGCACAAGGACCAATTGGGAAAGGAAATGAATACTTTCCATAAGACATTAATGTCATAACTAAGCTAGAGCTGTGTCCCAAATGGCCCTATGGGTTCTGGGGCACTATATATGGACTTTGGGACGGAGCCTAGTCAGTCCTGTGCAGTGTGTGATTCACCTGGATTGCCACCTGCCATTTATCTGGCTGCCGGTGAGCAAGAAATTCAGCTCCTACCTGTTCCTCTGCACCTGTACTGCTGTGCTACAGTATTATAGAGTATGAACCCAGTGTGTCATCACATCAGTCTCACCTTGAGTGCTGTAAGAAAGGACCTGCTCTGACATGTTACAGCGTCTCAGGAATATATAAGCCCACGCTGTGTGTGTGTGTGAGTGGGAGCGCCCGGCTATAGTATGAACTGCCTCAGTGCTGCTGCTCAGTGTATGTGCTGCAAGGTCACACCCACTGCAGTTTGTCATTGCAGCGAGCACGGACAGAGTGCACATTTACTGCTTATACACACACACCCACAGAGCTTGCATTATTATGCAGCTGATTAGATGCTCCCCAAGCGCTGTCCTCAGATCAGCTGGTGTGATCTGAGGACATCCATACAACTGGAAAACCGATCAGGGTAGCCGCTAGGCTGCTTGTTGCTGCCTCCTCAAAGCATGGCCTCAGGATCCACAAGCTTTAACTGTGTCTGTCCCTTCCTCCCTGTCAACGTACACACGTGTGTGTTTGTGTGTGTGTGTGTGTGTGTGTGTGTGTGTGTAAGATGGTTCAGCCATGCTTAATGTGGCTGTGTCTGCATTTACATTTTTCTCTGATCTGAAATCACTGCTGGAGGGAAAACTGCTTTAGACTACTCCTACCCTTTTCCCAGTGGAAATCAAACTATGTTGATAGCAGGTCAGCCTAGTAGGCAGTTTTTTTCTACTTCATAATATCTCTAAATATCTCTTATTTTGTCTTCCAGGACTTAATACAGAGGGCCTGTATCGTGTGAGTGGAAACAAGACTGATCAAGACAATATTCAGAAGCAGTTTGATCAAGGTAAAACACGTCTGCAACTGTCAATTCTCTTTAACTGTCAACTGCTCTTACATTATTTTCTCTTTTAAAAGCTAATTTTTCCCTTATCGTCTTCAAAATACCATTGTCCTGTCGATTATTGTTACAATGTCCGTTGGTTCGTGTGAGTACCTGTGCTGTGTGTTTTGGGCTTTCGTGCCCTTGTGGATTGCGCAGATGATTACGGCTCTCGTCCCGTGTGTTATTTATTGGAAGTACTCCTCGCTCTTTTGTTTGGGTATCAACCCTGTGTTTTTGTTACGTGTTTGTTTAGTCCCCGTGCCTTTACACGGCACACCGTAATTTGGGTACAATAAAAAAAACTATTACGCATTCCTGCGTCTGTCTCCCGATCCCTTCATACCCACGTGACATTTTTGCCCTTAGTCTTTTTCTCTTGTTATTTATAAACTGAACACACATTTAAATCAAACTGGTTCATTAAGATGTCAGAAGGAAAGGGATTGGTTGAGAAAACCAATAATGACTGTTCCCAAGGACTTTAAATTTCCCTCCTAATTGTTTAAATTCAGCCACAAGTATTATGGATGTTTGTCCATGAAAGAGCTGGACTAGGTACAGTATTTGAGTGATTTACTGTGAATCAATGGGAGTCTTAAAACACACAGGGGAAGGCTGATTGTATTAACCTGCCAATTAGGGATGGATGGGGTATGTTGCTTAATATGATTTAGAGTAGATGTTGATATAGTCACCACTAGGCTGCATAGAGATCCTTCTGCTCCCTTCTCTCGCTTGCTTGAAAAATACTGGTATATATATAGTGCAATTTGACCTGGACCGGATCAAATTGACTTACACAAGCAATCAATTAATTGCATTTTTATTTTCTGTCTGGAATTGAATTACTGCATAGGCCCATCGGTTGGTTGTATTTCCCTGAGGGGAATGATGGCCATAGATTTAGTTTCTCCCGTCTGTAGCCCCATTGTAAGACCCGTTTCCCTTTTTGTTTTCATCCATCTTTCAAATCCAATACCAGTCAATCTGAGCCATCGAGCTGTGCAAAGGGGCTGGGTGGAAAAAATCTTCCTTCCACTGAGTGGCCAAATGACTTCCTATCCATGAGACACAGTTTGCCCAAAAGAGACACTATGGGCATCAATCTGCCTGCTGGCCCGGAACCATTAGTCCTCCTTCCACCCGCTCTTCTTCTTCCTGTCTCACCCGCCCCTCTCTCTATTTCTCTTCCTCTCTCTCCTTCTTCTCTTCTCTCTTTCCACCACAGGAATTTGTGAATTAAGTGCATTTTTCTCCCTCTCTTGCCCTTTCTGCTGTCTGGGAGAGAGATCTACTCTGACAGCTGTCAGTTCACCTTAGGCCCTGTCCTGCCCTCACTAGCGCTTTCTCTCTCTCGGCCTCTTCCTCCTCTCACCACTCTCTTATCTCACCCCCCCTCTCTCCTCTCTCTTACTCCCCCGCTCTCCTTCACTCGCTCCCTCTCTCTAATAATAATAATAAGTATTAATACATGATTTTTTTGTGTTTTTCTAAAACCCAAAGACGCTTTATGAGTACTGTTAACTTTCTCCCCCTCACCAATCAAACCCTGTCCCTCTCTCTCTCCCCCCTGCAGACCACAGTGTGGACCTGATAGTGATGGACGTGGCTGTGAATGCTGTGGCGGGGGCTCTGAAGGCCTTTTTTTCTGACCTACCTGACCCTCTCATCCCCTACACCCTGCACCCAGAGCTGGTGGAGGCAGCCAGTGAGTACTATCCTGTACTGTTAGCTACACATTCTCTGGAGGGCTGACCTGGGTTCAGATAGTATTGTGTCTCTTTCAAATGCTTTTAGCTACGCTTGGTTAAGCTTGCCCAGTGCACAACTCCCAACCGTGGCAGTACAAACCCTGCCCATCTGGCATTCTCAGGCAGGCTCAACAAAATGCTATTGAAAGAAAAAACATCTTATATCAACCCATGTCTGGTCTGTAGAGGCCAGTGTCCTAACTCACTAACTACCAGCTGTGGGGAGGGTTGACACCCAGCGCCTCAGACCCCCTTAAATCACACACAGCAGCTAGAGAAGAGGGGTTCAACCAGTTCTCTATCTCTGTCTCTCTTCTATCTCCCTCTCTCTCCATCTCTGTCTATCTCCCCCCCTCTCTCTCTAAAGTACTGCTAAATAGAAGGTATTTTACTCTACAGTGCCCCAGTCTGTCCTTGTCCTGCTCTGTTCATTTCTGTGTTGTTTATTTTACTGTAGGGCTGACCTCATTTAGTTGATTGGTTGATTGTTTAATCAATATGCTGTTGGTCGACCAAGATTTTTTTAGTCAAGCATTATCCCAATTTTTTTTTTTAATGAATGGTGTACAAGACACCTGTGTGATTGGAGCCTGTCTGAGTGGACTGATCCATTGTGGAGGCCGTGGGGATGGCAACACTAATATCACACTTACATAAGTACTCAGACCCTTTACTTTGTTGAAGCACCTTTGGCAGTGATTACAGCATTGAGTCTTCATGGGTATGAAGCTACAAGCTTGGCACACCTGTATTTGGGGAGTTTCTCCCATTCTTCTCTGTTGATCCTCTCAAGCTCTGTCAGGTTGGATGGGTAGTGTTGCTGCACAGCTATTTTCAGGTCTCTCCAGAGATGTTCGATCGGATTCAAGTCCGGGCTCTGGCTGGGCCACTCAAGGACATTCAGAGATTTGTCCCGAAGACACTCCTGCATTGTCTTGGCTGTGTGCTTAGGGTCGTTGTCTTGTTGGAAGGTGAACCTTCGCCCCAGTCTGAATGCACTGTATATAATGTATATAAATTAGGATTAGCTCTGTCCCCNATTTCCCACTTCCTGGTTGGATTTTTCTCAGGTTTTCGCCTGCCATATGAGTTCTGTTATACTCACAGACATCATTCAAACAGTTTTAGAAACGTTAGAGTGTTTTCTATCCAAATCTACTAATACTATGCATATCTTAGCTTCTGGGCCTGAGTAGCAGGCAGTTTACTTTGGGCACACTTTTCAACCGGACGTGAAAATAACGCCGCCAAGCCATAAGAAGTTAACATAACAAAATGTGGAAAGTCAAGGTGTGTGAATACTTTCTGAAGGGACTGGATGTAGAGCGAGTCATTAGACTGTGGTATTTAGCTTACCGCTGTCTTAGCATGCCTTCGGTCACCTCTCAGAATAGATCCTAACTTACATTGAGTGGCTTTTTAAATGGCTTCTAATGGTGGTTACAGGAAACATTATCTTCACATGAACGAGTGGTTAGAGGAAATCAGAGCATAAGTCAGGAATCAGTGGGAGTCAGTGTTACGCTCTATAAAATGGAAGCTCTTATCTCTATCTTATCATGCCATGGAAATGTCCTCAGTGCTGCTCTTGTGCAGTGTTTTCTGTGTGTGTGTGTGTGTGTGTAGCACGCTTGTGTTGATGCTCCTGCCCTGCCTGTGAGCTTACAATCTGCTGACAGTGTCAGGAG
Organism: Salvelinus sp. IW2-2015; assembly: GCF_002910315.2. Taxonomy (NCBI): domain Eukaryota; kingdom Metazoa; phylum Chordata; class Actinopteri; order Salmoniformes; family Salmonidae; genus Salvelinus; species Salvelinus sp. IW2-2015. Next base: position 8,365,652 of record NC_036849.1, on the reverse strand, counting down.
GGGCCTTACACCGCCGACCAGACTCACACACAAATTGCACAAGGACCAATTGGGAAAGGAAATGAATACTTTCCATAAGACATTAATGTCATAACTAAGCTAGAGCTGTGTCCCAAATGGCCCTATGGGTTCTGGGGCACTATATATGGACTTTGGGACGGAGCCTAGTCAGTCCTGTGCAGTGTGTGATTCACCTGGATTGCCACCTGCCATTTATCTGGCTGCCGGTGAGCAAGAAATTCAGCTCCTACCTGTTCCTCTGCACCTGTACTGCTGTGCTACAGTATTATAGAGTATGAACCCAGTGTGTCATCACATCAGTCTCACCTTGAGTGCTGTAAGAAAGGACCTGCTCTGACATGTTACAGCGTCTCAGGAATATATAAGCCCACGCTGTGTGTGTGTGTGAGTGGGAGCGCCCGGCTATAGTATGAACTGCCTCAGTGCTGCTGCTCAGTGTATGTGCTGCAAGGTCACACCCACTGCAGTTTGTCATTGCAGCGAGCACGGACAGAGTGCACATTTACTGCTTATACACACACACCCACAGAGCTTGCATTATTATGCAGCTGATTAGATGCTCCCCAAGCGCTGTCCTCAGATCAGCTGGTGTGATCTGAGGACATCCATACAACTGGAAAACCGATCAGGGTAGCCGCTAGGCTGCTTGTTGCTGCCTCCTCAAAGCATGGCCTCAGGATCCACAAGCTTTAACTGTGTCTGTCCCTTCCTCCCTGTCAACGTACACACGTGTGTGTTTGTGTGTGTGTGTGTGTGTGTGTGTGTGTGTGTAAGATGGTTCAGCCATGCTTAATGTGGCTGTGTCTGCATTTACATTTTTCTCTGATCTGAAATCACTGCTGGAGGGAAAACTGCTTTAGACTACTCCTACCCTTTTCCCAGTGGAAATCAAACTATGTTGATAGCAGGTCAGCCTAGTAGGCAGTTTTTTTCTACTTCATAATATCTCTAAATATCTCTTATTTTGTCTTCCAGGACTTAATACAGAGGGCCTGTATCGTGTGAGTGGAAACAAGACTGATCAAGACAATATTCAGAAGCAGTTTGATCAAGGTAAAACACGTCTGCAACTGTCAATTCTCTTTAACTGTCAACTGCTCTTACATTATTTTCTCTTTTAAAAGCTAATTTTTCCCTTATCGTCTTCAAAATACCATTGTCCTGTCGATTATTGTTACAATGTCCGTTGGTTCGTGTGAGTACCTGTGCTGTGTGTTTTGGGCTTTCGTGCCCTTGTGGATTGCGCAGATGATTACGGCTCTCGTCCCGTGTGTTATTTATTGGAAGTACTCCTCGCTCTTTTGTTTGGGTATCAACCCTGTGTTTTTGTTACGTGTTTGTTTAGTCCCCGTGCCTTTACACGGCACACCGTAATTTGGGTACAATAAAAAAAACTATTACGCATTCCTGCGTCTGTCTCCCGATCCCTTCATACCCACGTGACATTTTTGCCCTTAGTCTTTTTCTCTTGTTATTTATAAACTGAACACACATTTAAATCAAACTGGTTCATTAAGATGTCAGAAGGAAAGGGATTGGTTGAGAAAACCAATAATGACTGTTCCCAAGGACTTTAAATTTCCCTCCTAATTGTTTAAATTCAGCCACAAGTATTATGGATGTTTGTCCATGAAAGAGCTGGACTAGGTACAGTATTTGAGTGATTTACTGTGAATCAATGGGAGTCTTAAAACACACAGGGGAAGGCTGATTGTATTAACCTGCCAATTAGGGATGGATGGGGTATGTTGCTTAATATGATTTAGAGTAGATGTTGATATAGTCACCACTAGGCTGCATAGAGATCCTTCTGCTCCCTTCTCTCGCTTGCTTGAAAAATACTGGTATATATATAGTGCAATTTGACCTGGACCGGATCAAATTGACTTACACAAGCAATCAATTAATTGCATTTTTATTTTCTGTCTGGAATTGAATTACTGCATAGGCCCATCGGTTGGTTGTATTTCCCTGAGGGGAATGATGGCCATAGATTTAGTTTCTCCCGTCTGTAGCCCCATTGTAAGACCCGTTTCCCTTTTTGTTTTCATCCATCTTTCAAATCCAATACCAGTCAATCTGAGCCATCGAGCTGTGCAAAGGGGCTGGGTGGAAAAAATCTTCCTTCCACTGAGTGGCCAAATGACTTCCTATCCATGAGACACAGTTTGCCCAAAAGAGACACTATGGGCATCAATCTGCCTGCTGGCCCGGAACCATTAGTCCTCCTTCCACCCGCTCTTCTTCTTCCTGTCTCACCCGCCCCTCTCTCTATTTCTCTTCCTCTCTCTCCTTCTTCTCTTCTCTCTTTCCACCACAGGAATTTGTGAATTAAGTGCATTTTTCTCCCTCTCTTGCCCTTTCTGCTGTCTGGGAGAGAGATCTACTCTGACAGCTGTCAGTTCACCTTAGGCCCTGTCCTGCCCTCACTAGCGCTTTCTCTCTCTCGGCCTCTTCCTCCTCTCACCACTCTCTTATCTCACCCCCCCTCTCTCCTCTCTCTTACTCCCCCGCTCTCCTTCACTCGCTCCCTCTCTCTAATAATAATAATAAGTATTAATACATGATTTTTTTGTGTTTTTCTAAAACCCAAAGACGCTTTATGAGTACTGTTAACTTTCTCCCCCTCACCAATCAAACCCTGTCCCTCTCTCTCTCCCCCCTGCAGACCACAGTGTGGACCTGATAGTGATGGACGTGGCTGTGAATGCTGTGGCGGGGGCTCTGAAGGCCTTCTTCGCTGACCTTCCTGATCCTCTCATCCCCTACATCCTGCACCCGGAGCTGGTGGAGGCAGCCAGTGAGTACTGCACTGTTAGTTACACATGCTCTGTCTGTCAGTCTGGAGAGCTGACCTGGGTTCAGATACTATTTAGTTTCTTTCAAATGCTTTTAGCTACGCTTGGTTGAGCTTGCCTAATTCAATACTCCCAAAAGTGGCAGAGCAAACCCCGCCAATCTGGCACTCTCAGGCAGGCTAAATTAAATGCGATTCAAAGAAAACAAATCTTATATATCAACCCATGTCTGGTCTGTAGAGGCCAGTGTCCTAACTCAGTAACTAACAGCTGTGGGGAGGGTTGACACCCAGCACCTCAGCCCTCCTCCCCTCAAATCACACCCAGCAGCTAGAGAAGACGAGGTCAGCCAGTTCTCTCTCTCTCTCTCTCTCTGTCGATGGGTTTTAACAGTACCCCAGTTTTTCCTTTTGTCCTGCTCAGTTCATTGTGTCGTTTATTTTACTGTCACATTTCAGGTGCAGCCTGTTCTGTTTTTGAACCTCAAGTGTACTTTAGCTGGTAGAATGTAGCAACGCATCATGATGTTGGATGTTTGCCAGGAAGAGTGATGGTGCTATATTCCACAGTTTATAACTACAAGCAGATGTGAACGAAACTTAGTATTACCCCGTGGCGTATATGCTTTATATTACGTCTCAGGCAGTGTTTCTCCTACCATTATACACTGAGTGTACAAAACCTACTCTTTCCATGACAGACTGACCAGGTGAATCCAGGTGAAAGCTATGATCCCTTATTGATGTCACTTGTTAAATCCACTTCAATCAGTGTAGATGAAGGGGAGGAGACAGCGGCAGGCCAGTGGTCGAAAACGGTCATTGATGAAAGAAAAGGAGGCTGCCACGAATTGTTCAGAGCAACAGACGGGCTACAGTTGAACTGCCAGTCCAGTACAACATTGGTGCCCAATGACTTATAAAAGAATGCACAACTCGTCGTACCTTGACACGAATGGGGTATGGCAGCTGACGACCTTACAGAGTTCCACTACTTTGAGCAAAAAAACAAGAAACTGCAGTTGCAGTGGGCTAAGGAACGAAAACGCATGACACTGGAAAATTGGAAAAACATTGCCTGGTCTGATGAATCCCAGTTCCTGCTGTTTCACGCTGATGGGAGGACTAGGGTATGGAGAACCACATGAGTACATGCATCCATCATGCTGCATGTCAACATTGTAGGCTGGTGGTGTGGTGGGATGTGTTTTCATGGCACACATTGGGCCCCTTGATAAAAGTAGAGCAATAATTAAATGCCACAGGATATCTGAACAACATTGCCAATTAGATGCATCCCTTCATGGCAGCAGTGTATCCATTTGCTAATTTACTTTTTCTGCAGGATAATGCCCCATGCCACAAGGCTAGGATTGTCTAGGAATGGTTCCACGAACATGACAGTGAATTCAGCTTAGTGCAGTGGCCTGCCCAGTCACCAGATCTCAATCCAATTGAGCATCTGTGGGATGAGATGGAACGAGCTATTCGGAGTAGAGATCTACTACCAGCCAACTTGACACGACTGTTGGAAGCATTGGAGTCAACGTGGGACAACATCCCTGTGGAAGGCTTTCGACACCTTGTAGAGTACATGCCCCGACAAATTGAGGCTGTTCTGAGGGCAAAATGGGTGCAACTCGGTTTTAGGAAGGTGTTCCTAATGTTTTGTACACTCAACATATATTAGGATTACCTCTGTCCCTTCCTCTCCCACCGAAAAGCTTTTGCCTTCAGTTGAACATTTTGGTTGAAGAGGCATTAGATGTTGATTTGGGGACCTTTGCAGCGTGTTTGCAAAATTATCAAGGTGAAAAACTGGTGCCAGGGCAGGGTATTTCACTACATTCGCAATAACATCTGCTAACCATGTGTATGTGACCAATTAAATTTGATTTGGTAGGGCAGGTCTGTGCCCCTTGAAGAACTAGTTGGTGAGTGGGTGTGGTTTCCTCCATGCCCCTCATAGTGTCTCCCTTAGTACCATCCAGTCACCTTCTCTCATAAAGTCAGCTGGAAGGAAAGCAAGAGATAAATAAGAGATGCTGCTGAGATACTCGCCCTTTCCTGTCAGTACAAACCACTCACCTTCTCTCTGAATGGATGTATACACACTTGTCTCAGTGTTTCTGCTGTAGAACTACATGCCTGCATTAATATTCTAACCCCAGTTATAATTCACACCTTTAAGTCGCATCACACTCAGCTCACAGCCGTCTTTCCTGAAAGACGAATTCCTGCCCAAGGATGCCAAAAGATTTTCATGCATCTGCATTATTTCCCCCCTGCCTGGTTGTTTCTGGGCGGCCCAAATGGCACCCTAGTCTCTATATAGTGCACTACTTTTGATAGGTCCTGGTCAAAAGTAGTGCACTAAATAGGGAATAGGGTGCCATTTGAGCCCTATACTGTGTGTTGCTGTAGGGTATCATCCTTGCTTGAGTCATCTAATCCTGGGCCTGCAGTAATGTATTACTGATCACTGTTGAAACCAACCCAGCAGCCTCCTTCCTCACTGTCTGTCTCGCTGCTGCAGATTAATGTCCCAGAAATAGGTCCCCTCCCTCCCTCCCTCCAGGGGAGAGGAGAGAGAGGGAGGGAGGAGAGAGATAGAGGCCATTGGTTGGTTTCAATGAGGGGGGAAGATGGAAGTAGACAGACCTGGAGCTTGTCTCTCGGGGGTTTGAGCAGCTCTGCAGAACTGAGCGTTTCCCTCTGATAATTGTGCAAGCAGCGTAATGTGGAGGTGTTTGGAGGACCTCCAAGTAAATAGCACCCTTTCCCCTATGTAGTGTACTACTTTTGACCAGGACCATAGGGTAGTAGTATCACTATATAGGGAATAGGGTGCCATTTGTTATGCAGCCTGTCTCAGTCCGGGCCAGCCTTGGTGCACCACGCTCAGTTCTGGGGCAAGTAGCACACACACTCATTCCTTTTGTGACGTTCTGACTTAGGGATCTTAACGGTTAACCACTAATCGGTTAGCTGCCAAAAAGTACATTTGACCGGTCATGCTTTTCAGTCTAGGTTAATTTGCATAATTCAGTGGAATTAAATTGGCTCGTGTGTATTTTTGCTAGTCTAGTCTGAGGAGCGGAATGGCCTATCAGCTGTCAGACAGCGCGAGACCAGCTGGTACTGGAGTGAAACGTGCTTTTATGAGCCCAGTCATTGCGCAACAAATAACAGTTCTAAATGCAGTTGCGTGTTAAGAATTGTTTTGATGGCCATGATTAAAAAGAGCTACTATTTCTCAATCTCAGCTCATAGTTAAAACACATTTGCCATGAGTGCATAGGCTATAGTCAACGGTAGGCAGCCTATCAGCAGGTCACCCACCACTTTAAAATGGGAGCTTGAGGCTGTATAAATGTTTGAAACCTGAACTTAACTTCAAATAATGAGGAATGTCTTACCTTGCTTCAAAGTAGCCTAGTCCAAATCCAACCAGAGAAATGTGGACGCAAGACTTCCTCATGCAATTTACCAACATTTCGCTCCTGTTTTATTGGTTTTCATATCAACTTTATTTTGTTGTCCAGAAGCCAAAGGCACCATCCTAGTCATATTAGCAGCCCATCCTAGTTGTTGCTATTAGATCAAATCAAATGTAATTTGTCACATGTGCCGAATCCAACAGGTCACCTTACAGTGAGTGACATGCTTACTTACAAGCCCTTAACCAACAATGCAGTTAAGAAAAATACCTAAAAAAGTAAGAAATAAAAGTAAGAAATAATTAAAGAGCAGCAGTAAAATAACAATAGCGAGGGGTACCGGTTAATTGAGGTAATATGTACATGTAGGTAGAGTTATTAAAGTGACTATGCATAGATAATAACAGAGTAGCAGCAGTGTAAAGGGGGGGGGGGGGGGGGGGGGGCAATGCAAATAGTCTGGGTAGCCATTTCATTAGATGTTCAGGAGTCTTATTGCTTGGGGGTAGAAGCTGTTTAGAAGCCTCTTGGACCTAGACTTGGCGCTCCGGTACCGCTTGCCGTGCGGTAGCAGAGAGAACAGTCTATGACTAGGGTGCTGGAGTCTTTGACAATTTTTAGGGCCTTCCTCTGACACCGCCTGGTATAGAGGTCCTGGATGGCAGGAAGCTTGGCCCGGTGATGTACTGGGCCGTACGCACAACCCTCTGTAGTGCTTCAGTCGGAGGCCGAGCAGTTGCCATACCAGGCAGCGATGCAACCCTTTAAGATACTCTCGATGGTTAGCTGTAGAACCTTTGAGGATCTGAGGACCCATGCCAAATATTTTCAATCTCCTGAGGGGGAATAGTTTTGTCGTGCCCTCTTCACGACTGCCTTGGTGTGCTTGGACCATGATAGTTTGTTGGTGATGTGGACGCCAAGGAACTTGAAGCTCTCAACCTGCTCCACTACAGCCCCACTACAGCCTCCACTACAGCCCCACTACAGCCCCAGCTCCTTTTCCTGTAGTCCACAATCATCTCCTTTGTCTTGATCACGTTGAGGAAGAGGTTGTTGTCCTTGCACCACATGGTCAGGTCTCTGACCTCTTCCCTATAGGCTGTCTCGTCGTTGTCGGTGATGAGTCATGAGTGAACAGGGAGTACAGGAGGGGACAGAGCAAGCACCCTTGAGGGGCCCCATGTTGAGGATCAGCGTGGCGGATGTGTTGTTACCTACCCTTACCACCTGGGGGCGGCCCGTCAGGAAGTCCAGGATCCAGTTGCAGAGGGGGTGTTTAGTCCGGGTCTTTAGCTTAGTGTGATGAGCTTTGAGGGCACTATGGTGTGTGAACACTGAGCTGTAGTCAATGAATAGCATTCTCACATAGGTGTTCCTTTTGTCTAGTTGTGAATGGGCACTGTGGAGTGCAATAGAGATAGCATTCATCTGTGGATCTGTTGGAGCAGTATGCAAATTGGAGTGGGTCTAAGGTTTCTGGGATAATGGTGTTGATGTGAGCCATGACCAACCTTTCAAAGCACTTCATGGCTACAGACGTGAGTGCTACGGGTCGGTAGTCATTTAGGCATCTTACCTTAGTGTTCTTGGGCACAGGGGACTATGGTGGTCTGCTTGAAACATGTTGGTATTACAAACTCGGACAGGAGAGGGTTGAAAATGTCAGTGAAGACACTTGCCCGTTGGTCAGCGCATGCTCGGAGTACACGTCCTGGTAATCCGTCTGGCCCTGCGGCCTTGTGAAAGTTGACCTGTTTAAAGGTAGTTCTTGACCAGGGTTGCACACACTGCAGCAGGGATTTTGGCCCTCCTCCCTACAGATCTTCTCCAGATCCTTCAGGTTTCGGGGCTGTCGCGAGACAATACGGACTTTCAGCTCCCTCCAAAGATTTTCTATTGGGGTTCAGGTCTGGAGACTGGCTAGGCCACTCCAGGACCTTGAGATGCTTTTTACGGAGCCACTCCTTAGTTGCCCTGGCTGTGTGTTTTGGGTCGTTGTCATGCTGGAAGACCCAGCCACGACCCATCTTTCAATGCTCTTACTGAGGGAAGGAGGTTGTTGGCCAAGATCTCGCGATACATGGCCCCATCCATCCTCCCCTCAATACGGTGCAGTCGTCCTGTCCCCTTTGCAGAAAAGCATCCCCAAAGAATGATGTTTCCACCTCCATGCTTCACGGTTGGGATGGTGTTCTTGGGGTTGTACTCATCCTTCTTCTTCCTCCAAACACGGCGAGTGAAGTTTAGACCAAAAAGCTCTATTTTTGTCTCATCAGACCACATGACCTTCTCCCATTCCTCCTCTGGATCATCCAGATGGTCATTGGCAAACTTCAGACGGGCCTGGACATGCGCTGGCTTGAGCAGGGGGACCTTTGCGTGCGCTGCAGGATTTTAATCCATGACGGCGTAGTGTGTTACTAATGGTTTTCTTTGAGACTGTGGTCCCAGCTTTCTTCAGGTCATTGACCAGGTCCTGCCGTGTAGTTCTGGGCTGATCCCTCACCTTCCTCATGATCATTGATGCCCCACGAGGTGAGATCTTGCACGGAGCCCCAGACCGAGGGGAATTGACCCGTCATCTTGAACTTCTTCCATTTTCTAATAATTGCGCCAACAGTTGTTGCTTCTCACCAAGCTGCTTGCCTATTGTCCTGTAGCCCATCCCAGCCTTGTGCAGGTCTACAATTTTATCCCTGATGTCCTTACACAGCTCTCTGGTCTTGACCATTGTGGAGAGGTTGGAGTCTGTTTGATTGAGTGTGTGGACAGGTGTCTTTTATACAGGTAACAAGTTCAAACAGGTGCAGTTAATACAGGTAATGAGTGGAGAACAGGAGGGCTTCTTAAAGAAAAACTAACAGGTCTGTGAGAGCCGGAATTCTTACTGGTTGGTAGGTGATCGAATACTTATGTCATGCAATAAAATGCAAATTAATTACTTAAAAATCATACAATGTGATTTTCTGGATTTTTGTTTTAGATTCCATCTCTCGCAGTTTAAGTGTACCTATGATAAAAAATTACAGACCTCTACATGCTTTGTAAGTAGGAAAACCTGCAAAATCGGCAGTGTATCAAATACTTGTTCTCCCCACTGTATATCTGAAAGGTCTAATATTAGACTTTATGTTAAATGCTTTTTTAAAGGTTTGATATGCTAATGCTTGGTTTGTCCCTACGTCTTTTATTACTTGCCAATATTACATGGGAGTTAGGCCCACTTATCTAAGATAGTGCTGCTATTATTAAACAGATAGTGACAAGAAAATCACTGAGACATTGTGCCCCCAGATGATACGGACAATGCTGTATCTGCTTAAGGCCCTAGCTAGTGTTTTAGTGTGTTTGTTGTGTGGGTGGTTATTGGCAACCCCGTCGCCTTTGTGCTATTCCTTTTCTTTTTTTCTTCTCCCGAAAGAAGGAATTAGTAAAAAGCTAACTCTGTTCTCCTCATTTCAGAAATTGTGGACCACATAGAAAGACTTCAAGTGCTGAAAGAAATAGTGAGGAAGTTCCCTGCCGTGAACTATGAGGTGTTTAAATACGTCATCACTCATCTGAGCAGGTAAGAGACAACACTGTGAAACTGGATCAGAAAGTGTCTCAGGCTGCCTTTAACTGACTGATACTGGGTGGAATCTGAAGTAAGCTTTGAAGTATACACGATGTTAGTTACGTGACAGTAATCATGAAAACAACCATGTCATGTAGTTGGACCGAGTCGTGTTCAGTGGGGAGAATTTAGTTTGAAACGGAGAGATACTACCTGAACATCTGTTTTCCGCTGTGATACACTATATGACCAAAAGTATGTGGACATCTGCTCGTTGAACATCTCATTCAAAAATCATGAGCATTAATATGGAGTTGGTCCCCCCTCTGCTGCTATAACAGCCTCCTCTCTACTGGGAAGGCTTTCCACTAGATGTTGGAATATTGCTGTGGGGACTTGCTTCCATTCAGCCACAAGAGCATTAGTGAGGTCGGGCATTGATGTTGAGCGATTAGGCCTGGCTTGCTGTTGGCGTTCTAATTCATGCCAAAGATGTTCACGTCTGGGCTCTGTGCAGGCCAGTCAAGTTCTTCCACACCGATCTCGACAAACCATTTCTGTATGGACCTCGCTTTGTGCATGGGGGTATTGTCATACTGAAACAGGAAAGTGCCTTCCCCAAACTATTGCCACAAAGTTGGAAGCACAGAATCCTCTAGAATGTCATTGTATACTGTAGCGTTAAGATTTCCCTTCACTGGAACTAAGATGTCTAGACCGAACCATGAAAAACAACCCCAGACGATTAATTATCCTCCACCAAACTTTACAGTTGGCATTATGCATTGGGGCAGGTAGCGTTCTACGCCAAACCCAGATTCGTGAAGCATGATTCATCACTCCAGAGAATGTGTTTACACTGCTACAGAGTCCAATGGCGGCGAGCTTTACACCTCTCCAGACGACGCTTGGCATTGCGCATGGTGATCTTAGGCTTGTGTGCAGCTGCTCGGCCATTGAAACCCATTTCACGAAACTCCCGACGAACAGTTCTTGTGCTGACGTTGCTACCAGAGGCAGTTTGGAACTCGGTTGTTTGGAACTCGGTTGTGAGTGTTGCAACCAAGGACAGGCGATTTGTACGCTCTTCAGCACTCGGCGGTCACGTTCCGTGAGCTTGTGGCTTGTGTGGCCTAACTCTTCATGGCTGAGCCGTTGTTGCTACTAGACGTTTCCACTTCACAATAACAGCACTTGCAGTTGACTGGGGCAGATCTAGCAGGGCAGAAATTTGACAACTGACTTGTTGGAAAGGTGGCATCCTATGCCGGTGCCACGTTGAAAGTCACTGAGCTCTTCAGTAAGGCCTTTCTACTGCCAATGTTTGTCTATGGAGATTGCACGGCTGTGTGCTCGATTTTAAATACCTGTCAGCAACAGGTGTGGCTGAAATAGCCGAATCCACTAATTTGAAGGGGTGTCGAGATACTTTTGTATATATCATGTATATATTGTTCCGGAGACCAGGGTTCACTTCTCTCTATCCCACTCTAATTCTGTACCTGTCTAAATAAAGTACAACATAAGTAAGGTTGGAATAAATCAATGAAATTGTGTTTCCCCAGGGTGAGCCAGCAGAGTAAGACCACCCTGATGACGGCCGACAATCTATCCATCTGCTTCTGGCCCACATTGATGCGTCCCGACTTTGAGAACAAGGACACACTCTCTACCACCAAGCTCAACCAGTCGGTCATCGAGTCTTTCATCCAGCAGAGCCACTACTTTTTCTACGGCGGAGACATCCAGGAGAGCTCCAGCACCGAGAGCACCCCACCACCCCATCACTGTCACAGCATGGTGGAGGCCCTGCTGCCCCTGCAGCTGCCCCCTCCTCTCCAGCCCCAACAGATCCAGCACAGTATGTCCCTGCAGCCTGACCCACTCATATAGACCCCCCAGAGCACCAGAGCCCAGGCCCCACCACCCAGGCCTCGAGCCCCAGGATCGGAGGACCCAGGTGGGGTAGGGAGTAGGCTTGGCTGGGAGTGGTGCTGCCTGGTGGGGTTGCATGGGGTGACGTGTCCTCCCTTCCCCCTCTCTATGGAGTCCCTCTGACTACAAAACAACAACATTACATTATCACTTTTGTTTTCTGCTCCCTTTGACTGACTGGATTCAGGGGTGACTAACTGATATAGCTATCCCCCAGGAATAAATAAAAAATAGCATTTTTCTTCTTTCAGTGCCATACCCGGTTTCAGACAGATATGACATTGAGGGTTGAGACTGTCCACCCGTTACTCTGGTGATGAACACTTACCTTAATAAAGACACTGTATGCCTCCAGGAGAGGGGGGCACAAACATGTGATGCGGAAATGATTTGTTCAACTCTACACCTTGCAAAATATGAGGAAAATATATTTATGATAGTTGTTTTTTTGTTTTTGTTTATTCGATTAAAAAAAGAAAGTCTGACTGTCAAAAACCCTCCATTCATTCAAGTGAACTTGACATTACATGATGCACAATCTGTTATAATGCTTCTACCAGTGTAGACATTTGGCCATGATGATGATGGATTCTTGTTTTTTAGCAGTATGATTTTTGTTTTTAAAGGGTTCGAGGGAAAGAAAGACAGTGAAAGTTAGCAGGCTGGTGCTGTGGTCTTTGTCTCTCACCTGGCTCTCAATGCCTCGTAGGGGACTCTACGTGAAAGACTGACGGTGTCACTGATGCTGTACTGCACCAGGCTGGGACATAACAGACAGACAGACTGCCTGGCCTCCTCTCTATCTCCTATTGGAGCAGAACTCATGCAATTCCTGAAGCTTATGAAGGGAGCATCCCACTACTAGAACCCTAATGGCACATCTCTGCGTTAACTCTGAAACAAACGCATTACAAAGCAGTTTGGGGTCTTTTTCTTGTTCTGTTCTTTTCTAGGTAATTGTTTGTTTGTTTAATTGATTGAATGTCTCCGTGGTGGTGCTACCCACCGAAAAGAGACATTTGTGTTGTTCTTCTGTTTGTTGAAAATAATGTGCATGTCTTTTTTGTCACTTAAAAATGACGATGATGAACGATTAAAAAAAGAAAAAAGACTGAACTTACAACTCAAGATTAACAGCTTTCATTCAGATCATATTTTTTATCTAACTTGATTGAGGGAACATTGAAACGGGGGTCAAATTGTATGTATTGTTAATTCATTATTTTTGTCATGCAAAGATGTCAATTCTTAATATCATATTTTGGTTATGTCTAATTGTTTCTCTTAAACAAGGGGGAAAGTATATATATTTATCAGCAAATAAGGTTGCTGATATAGCAAAATACCACGGGGTACTGAAATTCTGTATAATCTTGTAAAACCTACTATAATCAGATTTCTTTGTTATGATAAACAAACATTTTGGGTTAGATTAATTGTACTTAATTCCCTTCATTTTATGAATACAGACTCATTGCTTCTTTGTAGATGGTACTGCATTTTGTTTTGCTGTAAGTAAAAGATGCTGCTTAGAAAGTTCTGGAAAGGAAAAGTTTAAGTTTTGTGATGGAGTGAAACAGATTGACAGATAGAAGACATCTTCAAGACTATGCCTGTGACTGAAATGGCACACTATTCCCTACGTAGTGCACTACTTTTCACTAGAGCCCTATGGACCCTGGTCAAAAGAAGTGCACTATATAGGGAAGAGGGTGCCATTTCAGACGCATCCGATTGTTATTTTTCTCTATAGAGACACTCCAGATCTGGGGTTGGGGAGAGAAGGGATGGCGTAAAGAAGTGTGAAGCAGCTGCTAGGTAGAATATACCTTTTGTGTAGTTTCAATAAAAAGCAACTTTATTTGTTCATAAGATCTGCCTCATTCAAGCCAGTGTACAAACTCTTAAGATTTTAACATCTGCTATGTATTATAGTAAATAAATGATTTTGAGAGAAAAAAAATCAAGAGTTTTGTTTCATTTTTCCCCATTTTTTCAAATGGTGTTGAAATATGCTTTTATGTTTCTAATACAGCTGGGAATATTATTACAGGGTTTGGTCAGTGCTGGACTGACATGCTATAGTATGAAGGTCATATTTGGTAGCTGAAGAGCAATGCAACACAATCAACATATGACAGGACTGGAGTTATATTCATTCATTCTTCAAGCTGATATCTGTTTACTGCAGTGAGTATTGAGTTCAGCTGGTTCAGCCTAATTATTTTGATGTCCCGGTCACACAGCTCCCCAGGTGAGAAGTGATGAAAGTACGCCACCTAGTGGGGAAACATGTATTATATGTATTTTACAATCAAATAAAGTTTGATTTTCTCAGATGTAAAATATGTATTTTACAATAAAATAAAGTTTGATTTTCTCAGATTTAAATGTCTATTTTAATAGAATGATCACAAAAAATAAAATGAAAATAAAAACTAGCAGCAACATGCACAATCTGTCTTTCTGGTAAACAGGTCAGTTTGGAAAGGTCATTTCCATGTAAATTGACTGAACAGTTCTCAGTTACATCAACAACCTGGGGAATAGTTACAGGGGATTTAGTCATAACACATTTTACTAGGCAAGTCAGTTAAGAACAAATTCTTATTTTCATTGAAGGCCTGGAAACAGTGGGTTAACTGCCTTGTTCGGGGGCAGAAAGACAGATTTTTACTGGCCCAACGCTCTAACCACTAGGCTACCTGCCGCATAACAAGCTTCTAGTCAACATTCCATAGCAGTCTGAACGGTAGCTACTATTGTGCCCCCTACAGTCTCCCTCCCTCCACTTCTCCACAACAGTCTTCCAAAGAAGTTTGCAATGAAATGTCCACTTACAATCGTCCACTCTCCTCCCCTTAGCAGTCGTCACTTCCGGTTCTCGTTCCAGTCTTCCAATAATCACTATTTTTCAGCATTGCCTTGTCAGTTGTTAGTTGAATATTACATTTTACAATCGAGGTATAGACACGTATAATGCCTCGTAAGGGAGGAAAAGGCAAACAAGAGGGATTCTCCAAAAGGGTTCAGCTGTGACATCATCTCTCAGAGCAGTCATCCCTCAGGGTCTCTATGCTGCCACCTACTGATATGTCATCTCTCAGAGCAGTCATCCCCCAGATCTCTCTATGCAGCCACCTACTGATATGTCATCTCTCAGAGCGGTCATCCCTCAGCGGTCTCTATGCTGCCACCTGACTGATATGCTGCAGTCTCCCTCAGGGTCTCTATGCTGCCACCTACTGATATGTCATCTCTCAGAGCAGTCATCCCCAGGTGCTCTTATGCTGCCACCTACTGATATGTCATCTCTCAGAGCAGTCATCCCTCAGGGTCTCTATGCTGCCACCTACTGATATGTCATCTCTCAGAGCAGTCATCCCTCAGGGTCTCTATGCTGCCACCTACTGATATGTCATCTCTCAGAGCAGTCATCCCTCAGGGTCTCTATGCTGCCACCTACTGATATGTCATCTCTCAGAGCAGTCATCCCTCGGGAAAAGTAAGCACTGGAAGAGCACAGAAGCACTGGAAGATAACTACTAGAACCGCCATGACTTGATATTTCAATTATTAGTATTATTTCAAATATTCGACCAAAAATAAAACATTGTAAAATGAATGCATTTTTTATAAGTGAAGGTAGCTAAGATTAGCTAGCGTTTCCATTTACGAAAAACGTAACGTTACATACATGGCTAGCGTTACCGGTAGGTAACGTTCAAAGACACAGCTCAAAATTTGTGAATATATATTTTTTTGAAATTCCTTACTGTCATCTCTGCAGACCATGCCTAACGTCCGATAACCCAAACGACGTCTTGATTGGCACCTTTCGAAACCCCACTTTACCTGAGCGATGCAGTGTACTGAGCGATGACATATCCGTAGCTGGCAGCATACAGACCCTGAAAGATGACTGCCCTGAGAGCTGATGTCGCAACTGGACCCCTCGGATAACCGGGCCCAAAATCTGTCTTCTCCATCAGGTGGCGTTTTTTTTTGTTGCTCACCAAGCGAGGAGTTTTTGTATGGAGGTTAATGAGAGTGTCGAATTGGGTTAAGTTGTTAAGAGTGTACTGATATAAGTAGGACACGTGACATCCTGGCAACTTCGAGAAAAACATAACTTTATATGGAGTTGGGCCTGGTCGCCACTAGTTACCAAAAGCGTAAAGTCATAAACCCAGCATATTTAAAAAATGTCCCTTCTTTAAAATGTGATTTCAAACCTAACCGTAACCACCCTGCTAACATTGTGCCTAACCCTAAATTAACACCAAAAAGCACATTTTGGTTTTCATTCATGTTTAGGATGTAGGCAATTTGGACTTTGTGGCTGTGGTAACTAGTGGCAACCGCTGCGCCTGTTTTCCCCAAACGTTTAACTGCCCTCTCATTGGCTAGAATGGTCCCACCTAATTTGAAGACATTTCTTTTCATTATTAAATAGGTCACTAGAGTATCTGGTCAATATAATGTATATGTTATGTATTGTATTAATGTTATGTATTGGCCAATGAGAAGCTTTGAAGTAACCCGTCGGCCCTATTGGCACACTTCAGAAAAGCATAGGAATGAATGGAATTCTACAGTATTTCATTTAAATGTTTCAATGACAAAATTACATGTTTTTAAGTATTTGTTGTTGTTGTAGTGGTGGACAGTAACATTAGTACTTTCTCAAAATGATCCTTTAAAGAAAAAACATGTATATATGTTTTTTATGTTTAGCTCACATAATATAATTTAAAGTATGCATTGAGGTGTCTGTAATACAATAAATGTGGCAAAGACAAATGTAGAATTTAATAAATGCATTTCTATAGCTTCCAAAATACTTTTACAATGGTGAGGTGTCAAGATGGAGGCGCGGGGGCTTCAAAACTGCGCCCCCCTTCCCCCCCAAAAAAACAGCGCACTTCGAGCTATAAAAAACGAAGCAAAATTGTAGTGAGTTTGCTGTTTTAATTCTAATGAGAGAAGTGTAAGAAAGGCACAGCTATAGTATTGTAACGACCCTGGGTTTATAAGCGCGGAATGTATGATAGCCAACATTTCTAATGTGCAGTTGACAATCCTTTTTCAGTCTTTATCGAGTGCGTGACAAGTTTTAAATATCGCCTAGCAGTAGTCCAACGTATGCAACATGAACCTTACGGTACAACAAGCAGGTAAATGGATTTAGACTTGTGTCCAAGTACAGGTAAGGATGGTTGATACAAAATGTTACAGTTATAAAATGCAAGTATGTTACAGGAATAAAATGCAATTATACATATTTCATCGACACTGTAAAAGCCAACTCCACTTTTGAAATGTAAACCATGAACCACAAGCAGCATGATGGAAGCTTCTCTGAACAGTTGTTCCCTATGATATTTCTTGACGATAGCACATGTCCGCCATCTTGTGTATTGGCCTGGTATTGCCTCATCATTAGGGTATGAATCATGAATTGAAAAGCTTGATGCTTTTAGGATGAATATAAAATATAGAATACAGAATA
The DNA here is from genome assembly GCF_002910315.2 of Salvelinus sp. IW2-2015. NCBI lineage: Eukaryota > Metazoa > Chordata > Actinopteri > Salmoniformes > Salmonidae > Salvelinus > Salvelinus sp. IW2-2015. Next base: position 8,348,388 of record NC_036849.1, on the reverse strand, counting down.
GATATAGTAGACTAGAATAGATTTGTGATAATTTTGCAATGAATACATTTTTTTTATTTAAAAAAAGCATTATGTTCCATCGCATTCTATGTCAATTATCACAGAATATGGTAATGTACAAATTAATCCTACATTACCAAGGAGATACAAAAAATAATCATATGTTGAACTAATATTATATATTTTTTACATCAATGTTTTTTGCAGATAAACTGTTATTTTGCTGCATATGACAATATTTGATTCAAAATAAAATCCTTATACTGTAAATAGAAAAATAGCATCCCAAGTCGATCTGTAATATCTGTCATAAACTATCTTTATCTTATTGTTCTAACGTAGGTCTATTGCACAGTGCAATTGGCAAACATAATTGCTCCTTTCATAATTCAACAGTTACGTTAGACACATAATAACACATTTTAATGTATAATTTAGATAAATCAATCTATGCTTACTTTGAATAAGTGTTAGAAACAAGAACCATTCACCAGTGTTGTGTTCCATGCTGCTGTTACAGAGACAGGTGAGATAAGAGGAGGGGAGATGTGTTGTATTGTCTGTGCTGCTGCTAGATGAGGTTGTTGTTTTTACCAGAGAGATCACTTCCTCCTCTGACTAAAAAACCCAGCTCTTTTTATTACTCAGCCTGCTCTGTTTCTCTCCTCTATAGCCCCTCCCACCCCCAACCAGGGAGCTCCTGTGGGAGGGGGAAGCACAAGCACCACACTGCCTGGACCAATCATCATGCAGCACCACCTCTCCATTACATCTTAGTTTCCAAGGCGACAGGCAGGGCCTTTCTCCTGAAAGGCACCGCATCATCACCATCCATCCACCCAGGGCTGGTCGAGAGGCAGCAGTAGCAGGCAGCAAGCAGCAGCCCCGCAGTGGGTCACATCAGGCACCTCCCTCCTCCCTCTCTCTCGCCTCATGTCGCGCTGCAAATCTGTCTCCACCAACACTCAGGAAAAGGAAAATGGAGTAAGAAGAGAAGAGGAATGTGGTAGGTAGGTGCTGGATTTTTTGTTATGTCTGTGTTTAGCTATTTGTGTTGCGTTAGTGCTGTGTTTTACAGCGAGGCAGTGGGGAGGGTTTGTGTGCCTAATCCTCTCTAGCAGGCTGATTTAATGGGCTGTTTGCCGTTAGAATGAGAGAAGGAGGCAGTGGAGAAGGGGGAGCCCCTCTGCTTTGTTAAAGGGGCCTGGCCTGCAGAGCTAGGAGGCTGCCTGCCGCATACACAAACACCCCTGTCCCAGCCCTAGCCCCAGCCCTTGTCCCCAGCTGGGATGGACAATAGACTGATCATTACCTCCTTTGACCAGCTACAGGCTGTAGCTATAGGCACTAGGTATATGTGTGTATGGTAGTTGCCCTACCCTTCCCTTCCTTTCTGCAGCTGTATTGGAGTGTGTGTGTGTGTTTTGAGCATGACGAAACAAAACTCCCAGTGAGCGTTATTTAGTTAGTTAATACCCCCGGATCCACCACCCTTTCCTCTCCTCTTGCCTCGCTGCTTTTCAATCCCACCCTGAAAGGGGGAAGAAGAGAAAGGTTTGGCTGAATGTTGCTGCCCAGTAAATGCTGAGCATAGTGGGGTGGGGAGGGGATGCCTCGGTATCTTCATCATCATGGCTCTGGCTTGGCTAGCCTCAGACCTGGGCTCGTTTTTATAAACCATCTCATCCGGCTCACCTAGGATCAGGTTCCTCCTGTACAAATAATCATATTTATTATGATCTAAAAGGCTAAACTGATCCTTGATCAGCACACCTTTTCGAGACACTTTATTAATACAGACCCAGACCAATACAGACCCAGACTGTAGCATCTGTCATCCATCATCCAGCCACAGCCAGCACAGCCAAAGAGATCTGAGAGGAAGGATGTCCATGTTCACTGTCAGATTCATTATCACAGCATGGGATTAGTACAGCCAGGTCACCCGTGATACAAGTCAGTATTTGATGTCCGTCCATGTCTGAGGATGTCGGGAGAAGACGTAGAAACCGGCCACTAGGTTTTGGTTTTGCTAGGGCGTTGTGGACTGCAATGGTGAATGGGCATAAGCATCTGCCTCTGATTCCACAGGTTGCAAGTTCAAATCCAGCAATAGAAAGTTGTTTTTGATATATTTTTTAAGCCTATCCCAAACCTTAACCGTTACCTTAAAACCACTTGGAGTTAATGCTTAACCTTAAGAATTTGAAGTTAATGCCTGAACTTAACCCTCACCTTAAAAATTAGAGTTAATGGTTAAACTTAATCTTAAACACTTCAAAATTTGACGTTTGGAACAACTTTGAAATTTGATGTTTGAGAAACATGGATGAACGTCTAATTCTGACGTGAGAGAGTGAGAGCTGGTAGAATTAGTATGGGGCCTGGCTCACTATACATGCTAGGATGCTGGGTTATTATTAGCCTAGCCCGTTGCGCCTTCAGTATGTGCTGCAGCTCCTACGTTGTCAATGTTACAGCCTGGTACAGGACTCGACTGTATGATGTGATTTGGAGGTGTGGTGTCAGATTCAGGAACCATTACCGGAGCGAGTCCCCTGTGTCCTTTTCTCCACCTCCTTCCTTCCTCACACCTCTGTTCACCACAGGATGGGAATTAAGTGTGTGTGTGTCGCCTGTGTCTGTGTGTTGGGGTGGGGTCTCACTTGAGGTGGGCTCTCTCTCTGTCTGTTTCCACCAGCCCCAGAATCCTATTTGATCCTTTCTGTTGTTGTTATTGTTGCTTCAGTCATGACAGGAAAGAGATTAGAGAATGAGTCTGCCATACTGTCTCCTCATCCTGTTGTAACTCTGTTTCCAGTAGCCTTTATCCTCTCCATCGTTAATTTATCAGATCACTGGGACTGGGCTGATAATGGACAACATTTAATATAAATAGCACCTAGGGTGTGGCAGTCACCACTGATCACCTTCCTACCCTTTTTACACTATCGTGCTGACCCAAACCAAACCCTGCTGGCTTGCATATTCTCTTGACTTTTTCCTTTTCCAGCATATATGTTGCATGCGTAACTAGGCCAGCTCAGTACATTTTGATTTGGCTTGACTCAGTTAGGTTAATCACGTGATATGTGTCAGGACACACTAGAATATTAATAGATGGATAGTAGCCTAAAGGAAGGGCGTGATTGATTGATTGGCTGATTGATTGATTGATGAGGTCAGGGGTTAACAAACTATTGATTGAGATGAATGAAGTAAAGTTTAGACCTCGGGCCATACTATAAAACAACAGCCTGGTGACATTCTGTCAGAATATATACACACAGTGGTGGAAAAAGTAGCCAATTAAAGTAACAGTAAAGATACCCTAATAGAAAATGACTCAAGTAAAAGTGAAAGTCACCCAGTAAAATACTACTTGAGTAAAAGTCAAAAAGTATTTGGTTTTGAATATACTTAAGAATCATATTTAAGAATGCCCTGCAAAGCATTCAGAATGTAATGAGTACTTTTGGGTGTCAGGGAAAATGTATAGAGTAAAAAGTACATTATTATTGTTAAATATAAATAGTAAAGTACAGACACCCCAAAACACTACTTAAGTAGCACATATTTTTACTTAACTTTACACCATTCCATACACAATATAAGTAGTATAGAAGAGTAACAGATTATCTGATTAAAAAATACATTAACACAATGCAAATTATGAGTAAGTAAATATGGTGTCTAGTGAGTATCTAGCCAATCTACTATTTGAGTCAGATTTGTCTGGTTCTGGTCAGTATTTTGGTCAAGTATTCACTAAGATATGTTGTATTTATATTTGGAGCTCTACACTGAAACAGTGAGAGTGGGTCTAATCAGTGATTCCAAAATAGCACCAGTCAGTCAGAGAGGGAGGAAGGACTGACTGGCCACCATTATCTCTGACTAATGAATTATTGAACAGTGACTGACTGATCCTGCACAAAGCAAAGCAGGCAAGCAGATCTCTGGTTGAGCCAAGCCTTGAAATAGCAGATCTGTGTGCATGCGAGTCTGTATGTGTGTGTATACATGTGTGTGTGAGAGAGAGATAGATCTCTAAAATCATATTTGAAATTGTGACTTCCATGCGGTCTCCTCTCCTCCATGTCACAGTGAGCCACTCCCTCCTCCTACTCCTCCACTTCCTCTCTCAGCCAGCCTGGCTCCCTCTCTCAGCCAGCCTGGCTCCCTCTCTCAGCCAGCCTGGCTCCCTCTCTCAGCCAGCCTGGCTCCCTCTCTCAGCCAGCCTGGCTCCCTCTGCTAAGCTGAGCCCTGCTGGGAGGCTGAAGGGGTTTATACTGTACTGTTGAATGCTGCTGTACCACGACTTCAATTATCCATATGAGGTTACCTTATCTCTGCAACCGAGAACCACATCTTGTTCCTCAGAACCCTCTTATATTACTCCCATGTAACATTTCAATGCTTTTTGTTTGTTAGGAGAGACAACCTTAAGAGATTGCTCGTCATCCAAATATACAGTGCATTCGGAAAGTATTCAGACCCCTTCCCCACATTACATTACAGCCTTATTCTAAAATTAAATAAATAGAACTTCTCATCAATCTACACACAATACCCCATAATGAAAGTGAAAACCGATTTTTATACATTTGTGCTAAGGTATTAATATATAAAACAGAAATACCTTATTTACATAGGTATCCTGTTTCCATTGATCATCCTTGAGATGTTTCTACAACTTGGAGTCCACCAGTGGTAAATTCAATTGATTGGACAAGATTTGGAAAGGCACACACCCGTCTATATAAGGTCCCACAGTTGACAGTGCATGTCAGAGCAAAAACCAAGCTTTGAGGTCGAAGGAATTGTCCGTAGAGCTCCGAGACAGGATTGTGTCGAGGCACAGATCTGGGGAAGGGTACCAAAACATTTCTGCAGCATTGAAGGTCCCCAAAAACACAGTGGCCTCCATCATATTTAAATGGAAGAGTGTTGGTACCACGAATACTCTTCCTAAAGCTGGCCTCTCAGGTGACCAAGGGAGGGGACCAAGAACCCGATTGTCACTCTGACAGAGCTCCAGAGTTCCTCTGTGGAGATGGGAGAACCTTCCAGAAGGACAACCATCTTTGCAACACTCCACCAATCAGGCCTTTATGCTAGAGTGGCCAGACAGAAGCCACTCCTCAGTAAAAGGCACATGACATCCCGCTTAGAGTTTGCCAAAAGGCACCTAAAGACTCTCAGACCATGATAAACAAAATTCTCTGGTCTGATGAAACAAAGATTGAACTCTTTGGCCTGAACGCCAAGCGTCACATCTGGAGGAAACATGGCACCATCCCTACGGTGAAGCATGGTGGTGACCGCATCATGCTGTGGGAATGTTTTTCAGCGGCAGGGACTGGGAGACTAGTCAGGGTCGAGGGAAAGATGAATGTAGCAAAGTACAGAGAGATCCTTGATGAAAACCTGCTCCAGAGTGTTCAGGACCTCAGACTGGGGTGGAGATTCACCTTCCAACAGGACAACAGCACTAAGCACACAGCCAAGACAACACAGGAGTGGCTTTGGGACAAGTCTCTGAATGTCCTTGAGTGGCCCAGCCAGAGCCTGGACTTGAACCCGATCGAACATCTCTGGAGAGACCTGAAAATAGCGGTGCAGTGACGCTCCCCATCCAACCTGACAGAGCTTGAGAGGATTTGCAGAGAAGAATGTGAGAAACTCCCCAAATACAGGTGTGCCAAGCTTGTAACGTCATACCCAAGACAACTCTAGGCTGCAATCGATTCCAAAGGTGCTTCAACAAAGTATTGAGTAAAGGGTCTGAATACTTATGTAAATGTGATATTTCCATTTTTTTATTATGAATTTGCTTTGTCATTGTGGGGTACTGTGTGTAGATTGATAAGGGATTTTTTAAATATTCAATTTTAGAATAAGGCTGTAACGTAACAAAATGTGGAAAAAGTCAAGGGGTCTGAATACTTTCCGAATGCACTATATACAATATTACTATCCAAGAAATGTGAACATGCATTTCAAACATGGACTGGCTTAGACTCATCATTCAGTGATGCCAAGCCAGAGAAAACAACGGTGTGCCACATAAAAGGAGAACTATACTGCGTGCATTGTACAATCTATTCACAAGCAATAATGATGTCAGAGAGAGCTCTCAAGGTTAAAGCCTGCCCTAGCTAACCCATTGTCTTTGTACAGTATCTAGAGATACCACTCTTCATACAGAGAAATGTGCCATAATGACCTCAGCCTTTCGCCCCTAGGTCCCTGATCAGAAGAGATCTATATGTCCGTCTGTAGAGAGAGAGAAGCAGGGAGGGAGAAAGGGAGAGAGAGAGACTGGAGAGAGAGAGACGGAAAGAGAGCGAGAGAGAAGCTGGAACTACTCTACCTGAACCAGTGTGGGGGAGAACACAGCTTCCAACAGAGCTGCTGTTCCTGCTAGAACTAGGGTGTGATGTAGGTCACAGAGAGAATGACCTTTCCCATCACTAGCTACGCTAGCTACACACAAAAGTATGTGGACACCCCTTTAAATGAGTGGATTCAGCTATTTCAGCTACACCCGTTGATGACAGATGTATAAAATCGAGCACACAGCCATGCAATCTCCATAGACAACAAATCCGCAGTAGAAAGGCCTGCACTGAAGAGCTCAGTGACTTTCAACGTGGCACCGTCATAGGATACCACCTTTCCAACAAGTCAGAGCTGCCCCTGTCAACTGTAAGTGCTATTATTGTGAAGTGAAAATGTCTAGGAGCAACAACGGCTCAGCCTTGAAGTGGTAGGCCACACAAGCTCACAGAATGTCACCGCCGAGTGCTGAAGCACGTAGCACATAAAAATCGTCTGTCATCCGTTGCAACACTCCCTACCGAGATCCAAACTGCCTCTGGAAGAACAATAACTGGTCGTCGGGAGCTTCATGAAATGGGTTTCTATGGCAGAGCAGCCGCACACAAGCCTAAGATCACAATGCGTAATGCCAAGCATCGGCTGGAGTGGTGTAAAGCTTGCCACCATTGGTCTCTGGCGCAGTGGAAACGTGTTCTCTGGAGTGATGAATTGCGGACAAATCTGGTTTTGGCGGATGCCATGAGAACGCTACATGCCCCAATGCATAGTGCCAACTGTAAAGTTAGGTCGAGGAGGAATAATGGTCTGGGGTTGTTTTTCATGGTTTGGGCTAGGCACCTTAGTTCAGGTGAAGGGAAATCCTAACACAATCACATTCTAGATGATTCTGTGCCTCTAACTTTGTGGAAACAGTTTGTGGAAGGCCCTTTCCTGTTTCAGCATGACAATGCCCCCGTGCATAAAGCGAGGTCCATACAGAAATGGTTTGTCAAGATCGGTGTGGAAGAACTTGACTGGCCTGCACAGAGCCATGAACTCAACTCCATCAAACACCTTTTGGATGAATTGGAACGCCGACAGCGAGTAGTGTATCACGACCTGTGGCCCCCAGTATTAATCATAACCGCGGGAACAAACATTGGATTCTACAATGACATTGCAGGGGCACAATCGTTTTGTTGTTCTTTAAATAACTTCAATTTCAATAGCTCTCCTATATTAGTATAATTCATTTTCATCGGTACTGCCAAACTATCCTGACCTATTTATAAGGAAAAGGAAACTTAGATTTTCCAAAATGTAGGAATAATAGTTCAAATCACCAACTTTATAGTAACCAATGCAAAGTAATTGAAGTTGCTAATGTTTTGCCCTCAACAATTGACATTGAATGAATCCTCTGTATTTGTTTAGGTGTTGGCCTACACAGCTGATGATCCAACCATACCAGTAGCTAGTGAGTGACAACAGTACTGGGACCCAGCTAGTACATTTGGTTCCTTGGAAGCTGTGGGAACGTATGTTTTTGGTTTCCAATTGGTTCTGGGGACGAAGCCATAAGTTTCCTGACCAGTAAAACTGAATGTTTTTTTAAACGTTCTGAGAATGGAAGTGAAAAATGTTGCCTAAAACATGACTTTTAGGTAGTAGGGAGGTTCTGAGAACATTTTACTATCGTTCTCTAAATGTTTTCCTGGAAGGTATTATTAACGTTCTGAGAACAGAAATTATAGGATTTTGACATTTTTAATAACTTCCTTTAGCTTTCACTGAATGTTTTAAAAATACTTTTAATAATACTGCTAGCTTATGTTAACTGTTTTGAACTCCAAGCACAGATAGGACACCTGGAAATTAATTTGCTTCGGCATTAATTCATGCATAAACCTCTATTTTTTATTGTGGCACAGCGTCAGTAAGATTCAACCCTATGATCTTCTGGTAAAAATAAAATCCATATGTGATAAGGAAACTAACTTAATCCACCCAAATAAAAACAGTACACTGACAAAACAAAACTCCTACTGCTTCCAATTCTCCATATCTACCTTCTCAGGCTCTGGGCCTAGGGCCTGATAGGGTGGTACAGCTTATGACAATATTCCATGTAACTCCTTCGCCGAGAAATCTTTCAGCCCCAGGAAACGCTCCACAGCTTCCACAATGATTTGTATCTTCCTGGACTTTCTCTCCACCTTGGCAGTGCCATTTATCACCATAGCTATGAAGGCCACAAAGTCAACCTTCCTAACCTTTAAAAATGTCAGGATTCTGCTGGTGAAAGGCAACCCCTGCAGCGTGCAGTGAAGGCCTATCCACCACCATGGACTTCAAGTGCACCATTCAAACCCTCAACCTGGATAGCCTGGACTTTGGCCACTTCATTCTCTTTCCCCCTTGTGAGGCACTTGAAAGACGTGGCTTTGTGGTTCCCACCACAATTGCAACATGTCACATTTTCATCACTTTTATAACACGTGATATTTTCCACAACTTGAACATCTCGGCTTCTCCCTTCTGCAAACACTTGATACATGACCAAAAGCTTTACAATGATCACACTGCATTGGTCTTGGGATGAATGCTCTGACTCTGTAGTTAATAGACCCTAACTGCACTTGAGTAGGGAGACTCCATATCAAAAAAAAAAATAGAAAAAAAAAAGTAAGACAAAACACTTTTTCTTCATTCACCACACGATTCATCCGACATGCATCAAACACTCCAGGAATATTTTTCATCTCTTCAACATCTACTTCCCATGAGACTCCAGATATAACCCCCTTGAGGAGTACCCTGTTCCTAACACACACACACACACACACACACACACACACACACACACACACACACACACACACACACACAACACTTCAAACTTATCAAATCGGTTGAGACACAACACACGTTTCTTTTGATCCTCAGAAGCACAAAAAATCAAAACCAACCCGCCTCTCGTGATCCTCACAGCCTTCACTCTACCCAGCACTCTCTCCACCAGTTTGGATATCTCAAATGGATTCCTCAAGATGGGTAATTCGATCAGCTGCTCCTCATTTACAAACCGTACTCCTACAAGATACGTTGTGACATTCTCATCACTGTACTCTACTTTGCTCAGTTTTCCTTTCTTTTGGACAATATTCCAATTCCCCTTGATTCTACCGCCATTAGATTCAGAATCCACTCCATCATCCGCTTCCGCCATCTTTTTTCCTATCCGAGCCATGTTCCTGTTTTTCATTTAAGTCTATTCAAACAGACCCCATTTCAAAGTAAACAAGCACTCATTAAGATCAGGTGTGGCCAATTAGTGGGCACGGCTAACACACCTGAACACACTTAACAAGATAGAGGCTAGAGAGAGTCTGGTGACGCTGAGAACGGAATGTATATGTTTTTAAATAGCATTCTTAGGATTTTACTAATGTTTTCTTGTGGTTTTTATAGAAAGTTGTCTTAATGTTCTGAGAATATGACTTTAAAAAGAACCATGAGGAAACCTGCAGAAAACGTTATACTGAAGTGCTGAAGTGCCCACAAAAGAACGTTGTTTCTTAACATTCGCTGAACGTTCTGAGAACATGACTTTAAATAGAACCATGAGGAAACCTGTAGGAAATGTTATGCTGAAGTACTGAAATTCCCACCTAAGAAACATATGGTTTTCAGAACATTATGAGCTAGAAGGTTCCCAGAACCTTTTGGGAAGGTTGTATGCAAAATAACCCTAGGGCAACCATGCTCTCACCAAGCTCTAAGAAACATATGGGAACGTTTTGTGCTAGCTGGTTAGTAACTATACATGCATTAGCTTTGAAACAGTTATGCTCTGTACTGTGTTCAGCTATATTATAGCAAGCTACTGAAATTGAATTTAAAGGAGCAACAAAACAACTGTGCCCTTGCATTGTCATTGTAGAATCCAGTGTTTGTTCCCTCTGAATGTTATGATTAATTTTGGGTGCCATAGGACATGTAACATATCTTCCTCATGAATAGTAAATGATGAATCTGTCCTGGACTGCCTGGGCCACAGAGAGATCCTGACAGGATAATAGTCACATTGTTCCCTGTGGGATCCCTATTCCCAACAGCTTGTGACCGGGTTGTGTTCAGTAGAGAGATCGTTTCGAAACGTAGTGAAACGAGGAGGTACTGCATGAATTGTCCAATGCAAATTGTTTTCTATTGCAAAATATTTCTCTACATTGTGGCCTACTGAACATGAGCCTGGTGTTACTCTCCAAGTCTGCAACAGTGTTCACTAGCTATTTTATTTGAAGGGGAACTGATGCCCCCCCAAATATCAATATCTTTGAATTCATTATGCATAAAATAAAATAAAATGTGTGGCCTTATTTCCATATTACCTCTATAGTTAGATGTATCACCCATAAGTTTCAGTGTACTATTGGATAATAGGTCATGATGTGCCTGCTTGCTCACCACCATACTGAGCCATAGTCTCCTCTGCCTTGTCATACCCACTATGGCCTATACATCTCTGGGTGATGCTCTGGGAATCAGCCCCATATTACGTAACCCAAGTGATGCTGTAGCCATGCATTTGTGAATCATGGGTGGACTGGAAATCGGTTTTAAATGCAATTAAAGGGGCTTAATGTCAATGTTAAAGGCTTTACTGTAACTGCACTCTGCCGCTATTAAAGTCACCAGAGACATGGGTGATTCAACTCCGACCAAGGTGCTTTGGTGTAGGGTTTCTCTCATGACTCCAGGGTGGTTTTATGCTGCTAGAACCTATAGAGTAGAGGAAAAGATTCTGAATGCGTCCCTGATGGCACCATATTCCCTGAATAGTGCACTACTTTTGACCCTGTGGGCCCTGGTTGAAAGTTGTACACTATAAAGGGAATAGGGTGGTATTTGGGACAGCTTATGGCTGTTTGATGTGCAGCTGTGCTTATTAATGGTATATACTGAACAAAAATATAAACCCAACATGTAAAGTATTGGTCACATGTTTCATGAGCTGAAATAAAATATCCCAAAAGGTTTATTTCTCTAAAATGTTGTGCACAAATGTATTTACATCCCTGTTAGGTAGCATTTCTCCTTTACCAAGATAATCCATCCACCTGACAGGTGTGGCAGATCAATAAGCTGATAAAAAAAAAAAAAAAAATCATGATCAGTACATAGGTGCACCTTGTGCTGGGTACAATACAATTCCACTCTAAAATGTGCATTACAAGCATTTCTAGGCATGTTAGAGAGCTTGCTGGACCTACATTTGTTCTCTATAGACTAAATCTGATCATATCCTGGTTATTGCTCTTGATTCAGTGTTAAATAGTCTAATACATGTGTGTGAAAGGTGTTTCAAGCAACCTTCTCTGTCACAGGGGTAATGAGTTATGATGATAGGCTTGTCTATTCCAACGCTGCAGTATACTGTTATTGTTATTGTTGGCACGTTGTTGTTTTACCCCTCGGCTGATTCCATGTCACTGCATGAACACTGAACATGACAGGCCTGTCATTTGCATTTGGCAGAAGCCAGGGGAACGAGAGGGTGACAAATTTAGGGACTGCTAATTGAATCATTAAGGGACAGAGTTTTGCAGATTAATCAGAAATGGTGATTAGGCCTAGTTTACAGTGACTGTCACAAAGAATAGTACTCTCACACTCACTCACTCACTCACTCACTCACTCACTCACTCACTCACTCACTCACTCACTCACTCACTCACTCACTCACTCACTCACTCACTCACTCTCTCACTCTCTCACTCACAAAGATTGTTGTTAGTTTTGGATGATTTGTAGCCTATGAAAGCGTACACATTAAATTAATAACTATGAAATTGTAGTTTGTTCAAGATGTGAGGGCAACATAAGCAGAAACAAAAGCCTTATTGTATTCTTAATGAGACTTGGTAATTGTTAGTACCATGCCCACTGACTGCCCTGAAGGCTAATATGCTGCAGTGCTAACACTGGTTCTATCTATGTCCTCCTTTGTCTTTATGGCTGGCATTGGCAATCCTACTATACAGTAGTAAAACGAAGTTGCCTTTTAGATGCTGATCTAAGATCAGCTTTTGTTTTTAGTCCTTAACGGTTCAGATTTAGATTGGTGTTAAGGTAATCTAATACTAAATCTGTGGTTATGAGCCCTTTAAGAAGCTGAGGCTGGTAATTTCCTGACCCTGCCAGGCAGCATACAGCTCATAGCCCAGAGTGAGACAGGGCCTCATTCAGCAAATCAAGCGTAGTGATGATGATGATGGTGGTGGTGATGATACAAGGCTTAGCTCATAGACATCCATATGAATCACAGGGATGGAGTCAAAGTGGTCCAATTCTCATCCGGCCCAGTAAGACAGTAATAAAATGACTTAAATGATGAGGTTCTGCAGGCAGACAGGATGTCGGTGCCTGACCAATGATTAGCTAATAGGCTCTGATTTACAGACTCTATTTACTTTGACCCCCTTCCATGTTCTCGCTCCCAGTCAATATCTAGCTTAGGCTAAGGCTACCCCCATAACAACACAAAGCCTGGTGTTTTTAGTAGGTCAACTATACAGAGAGAGGAGGAGAAAAGACAGGTATACATGAATAACAGTGAGTTCCATACTGTCCCCCTCAGCATCATCTCAGGAGTGTCATAATAAAGGCCTCGGCAGAAACCTTTGACATGGGCTGTTACTGTCAAGAGGCAGGGGAGGAGAGCGAGATGGAGAGAGATGGAGAGAGAGAGATGGAGAGAGGAAGCAGGGAGGTTTCAAATGGGAGTGGCTTGGATTTGCAGAGATTCTCTTTCTCTCACTCACTCACACTCACACGACCACATGGCTGAGGGCAGTGCTAAGCGATGTTTGTCACTCTGGCCTGGCAGAGAGGCAGGCTGACTGTCAGTCTGACAAACAGGGGGATTGGATACTCTTATCTGGAACCTGATGTTGCCTGGCCTCTCTTTATCCTCACATGGAACTCGGTGAGCTCTGCTCGACTTCTCATGGGATTTCCTTTTTTGGGCCGAGGATTTGAAATGAGGTATGCTGGGCCATATGGTCTGTGGACTTAGCACATCTGTGGTATGTGATCCCTCATTGTCGGCCTGGAATTCTTTTGTCAGGAGAGTGTGTAACCCGTGAACGGGATTGTGTCAGCTGCACTGCCTCTGGATGTTATTATGTGTGTGTGTGTGACTGTGTTTTAGCTAAGTGCTATTCTAGCTGCCAGTAGTATGTGTTAACATGTGATGCTCAGTCGGGAAGGAGCGTTTCTCAAGGTGCTTTACTAATGTCCACATTGTAGATGAACCTCAGGGTGGAATGAAGAGCAAAATGGATGCTGTCAGACCAGAGGCATAAATTGCTGCCTGTGCAGTTTTTCGCGCATGAACAGGAGTGTTAGTATTGTCTGTGTGAGAGATTGATGAGAGATGGAGGGGGTTAGACAGATCGTTAGAGAAAGAGAGAGGGAGAGAGAAGGAGAGAGGGAGAGAGAGAAGGGGAGGGAGAGAGAGAAGGAGAGGGAGAGCGAGAAGGAGAGAGAATGGAGGGAGAAAGATAGGGAGAGAGAGAGAATAGAGAGAGAGGGAGAAGGTGAGCGAGAATAGAGAATGAGCAGAGTGGATGGAATTGATTATATTTACAAGGTCTCTCTGTCTGGCCCTGTGTGTGTGTGTGTGTGTGTGTGTGTGTGTGTGGTGTGTGTGTGGTGTGTGTGTGTGTGTGTGGGTGTGTGTGTTGTGTGGTGTGTGTGTGTGTGTGTGTGTGTGTGTGTGTGTGTGTGTGTGTGTGTGTGTGTGTGTGGTGCATCATGTGTGCACGCGTTTGTGTATGTGCATTCGTGTGTGTGCTTGTGTGCCGGCGCCCGCGCGTGTGTATCAGTAGCAGCGCAGTAATAAAAAAAGGCTTTGTCATCTCCAGAATGAGCAGAGTGATATTTCCAGATGAGCCTGAAAGGTCAGGAGGGTAAAACAGATTGCAGAATTGAGTCATTCTTTTATCGTGCGAGCCACTTCTTATTGGTAGGCTTGAGCCATCAGTCAGCGTATAATGACTTCTCATTGGTAGATGGGAGCCTCTCACTGTAATAGGTTCATAATAAAGCAGCAGGATGCGTCTCCTCATCCAAGCCATTGATTTCCAGTGACGTACTGTAATGTTCTCTATTCTTATTAACTAATGTTGTTTCCAATCACACTGCTCTGCTGTACTGGTAGAGGAAAGTCTACCTTTTGGGCAATATTTTAATCAATGCAACATGGACTGATGTGATCAGTCCATATAATATTAGTTGTACATACACGTGATATAATTGACGCTAGAGGATGTAGGGTCTCTGCTGTTTGTTGATGACCCACTATGTGAGGTTATGTACAGAGTTAGGAGCGTGCGTTTAAGGTGGGTTTAATACAAGAAGAAATGAGTCATATACAGGAGCACATTGTTCAGGATGACTGGGATATCATTTAGTGCCTTCTAAGGTCAAATATATTAGGTATTTAGATGTTAAGCCTAGAAATAAATTGAGAGAGATGAGGGTCATTAGACCACTGAAGGAATGTACCTTCCATGTAGGGATGTGCATCCTTTCCCTTTCAAGATGATTCGATGCTTATCTAGATACACGGCTCCGACACGATACAGGAACGATACGTTTTAGTTTGAAGTGATTTGGTTGAATAGAGGAACGAAACGATGCGATTAATATAGCGACTAACATTTGTTGCATAAACACATTCATTTCCATTCTAAATTCAAATATTCGCTCAGTGGATGTGTGTGGTGTTGTGTGTGTGTGTGTGTGTGTGTGTGGGTGTGTGTGTGTGGTGTGTGTGTGGTGTGTGTGTGTGTGTGTGTGTGTGTTGGTGTGTGGTGTGTGTGTGTTGTGTTGTGTGGGTGGGCTGTGTAGCGGATCGCGTGTGTGTGAGTTGAAGGCTTTGCTTCTGCAGAGCCCTGTGGTGTGTTATAATGCTGCTACGTTTCGATACAGTATGAAAGTTCGACGAAGGCCAATAGAGAAGATATACATATTGATACTGATTACGCCCACCCGGATGCCGCCAGAGGCAACATATCTACCCAAATATCACACTCAGGTATGCTGATGGTTGAAAGCTTGAAACAATCATCAACTGAAAGCCTGTATTTCCACGCCAAGTTGCGCCTCAGAGAACCAAAGCATAGAGTTCACACAGATCCGCTTATGTGATATCTTAGCAAGTGACTCATAGAGCGACATTAAAGAAAGAACAACAACATAATCACAACCTAACTCCAGCATTGTCCTGTGACGTTCTCGTCTGTTTCTCGCGTCGTCTGTTCTGATCATGCACAGTCTGTGTCTGTGATCTGCCCTGTTCGCACACGGAAAGGTTGGAGAGCATTGGTTATGGCGGCTTGTCTCTGGTGTATAGCATGTAGTTCTGCGTTGTTCCTGTTGTATATGCTAGGTTTAGGGTGGTGGGCCTTCCTATAGCCATGTAGCCGTGTCCGATGATAGAGGTAGCCTGTTCGTGTAGTAGTGACATGTAGCGCCTTCCGTGGAGGAGTCCACCTTAGTCTTTCGACTCAGAGTACCGCCCATAAGTGTCTCTTCGAGAAGGAGCCACTCGGATAGCCTTCCGTTAGCCTCGTGAGCAGCGGTGGATTAGCCTTCGCACTAGCAATGGGGTCCATTTGTGGCGTCTTTCTCATCGCTCTTCTCGGCCTTTTGGCATCAGGATTACAAGTGCTATGTAGCCTTCCTATAGCATGTAGCCTACCTATCGCCAGATGAGAGTTGTGTCTCTGGTGGTAGCTTAGGCTACTTTTATTCCGGAAAACATAATTTTCAACAGTGCATTTGATAAAAAATAACCTGGCAAATTATATTGGTTGTCGCTCAAGGAATAAAGCCTACTATTGCACAAGCCATTTTACAAACATTTGTATGCTGAAGGTGATGCGCAGATGTGCCAGATCAGGAATATGCCGACCTCTCGTTGGTCCGTGTTTGACTAAGCTACTGATATTGCCTGGGGTTCTTCGGCATGCAAAATGACTTGTAGATCAATGATGTCAACATAATTGCATGCTTAGTTCAACACTGAAGGAGAGGACACAGTTGTCACAAAAGATGAGAGGTATTTTCAAATGGTAGAAAGTACGTTTATTTTATTATTTTTTAATTAAAAAATAAATAATTCTCCCCAATTTCGTGGTATCCAATTGGTAGTTACATTCTTGTATCATCTCTGCAACTCCCGTACGGACTCGGGAGATGCAAAGGTCGATTTCCGTGCGTCCCCCGAAACACAACCCAACCAAGCCGCACTGCTTCTTTACACAATGCCCACTTAACCCGGAAGCCAGCCGCACCAATGTGTCGGAGGAAACACCGTACACCTGGCGACCGTGTCAGCGTGCACTGCGCCCGGCCTGCTGCAGGAGTCGCTAGTGCGTGATGGGACAAGGACATGCCTGGCGGCCGAACCCTCCCCTAACCCGGACGATGCTGGGCCAATTGTATGCTGCCCCATGGGTCTCCCGGTTGCGGCCAGCTACGACGGTAGAAAGTCATTTGAGCAAAAAAACTTTTGTAACGTTTGAATCGATTTTCAGACTGATGCATGCTACATTTGGATCAGTTTGAGGTCCCACAGTCTGATGCACTCATCTTAAACACTTAAACCGGGACCGATGCTTATCAGTGAATGTGATATCCCTACAGGGATTTTCTTGGGCTTCGACATTGTGTGATATAAGAGATGGTGATCTGAATGAACACTGACTGTGATTCAATCTCACATTCTCACTGCCTTTGATTCACCAACATTCATAGAAAGAGGCCTGAACCCATGATGTCACAGGTTCTTCAATGCCAGAGAACCAGAGATGCTTGAAGGGCACACCAACTCCCAACTAAGCTTTTCTTTAGATAGCATAGTTTTGCTTCAAGAAGCAGGGAGAAGCACTCATCAATTCTAGTATACCATTACCAAATGTATTATCTGTTGAAGAACCACTGCCACTGCAGTACATCTAGGATGTGGTTTGGGAAACAAACGTTGGTGCCAGTAGTGAGGGGGTGAGGATGAAGTACTAGATCAAATGTCAATCAAATTTATTTAGAAAGTCCTTCTTACATCAGCTGATGTCACAAAGTGCTGTACAGAAACCCAGCCTAAAACCTCAAACAGCAAGCAATGCAGGTGTAGAAGCGCGGATTAAGGCGTCCGCATGCTTCCCAGCCGTAACATTTTGGAAGAGTTTGTACATTATGACGACATTTTGTGACGTTTTTGTTAGTTTCGGTTGTTCTGGCACATTACATTTTTGCTTGAGGCAAGCCGAAGTCGGTAGCCGAAGTCTACGCCCCTTCGTCAGTGATTGGTCAACAGTAAGGATTCTTCAGTAAAGTCTTTGTTGTCATTCAACGAGAGACGACTCGTTTTCGTGCACGTTTTTTCACTGAGAAATACTGCACCAAACATCTTAGTTAGATGTAAAATTGCTCGACTATGATCTCCTCGGCAACAACGTCAAAATTAATGACAGATTTCTTGAGTTATCTTAGATTAATTGACTTTTGAGGAAATGTATAATGGCTATGGCGTCTCAAAATGGACAAACAGCACTATTTACGCTTTTTTCTAGTTTTTCAAGCAAAGGTGTTTAAAGGGAGTATGAGAGCACACTCTTTCGGTTTGCCTAGCCGACTTTGGCTAGCCGCCAGCCGAACTGAAGCTTGCTGACGCCTTTACAGAGGAGGAACAGGAACCGGAATCTTCCCCTTATCCTGTCGATGCTTCTCCTCTCCTCCTAACAGCTGGGCACTTCGTAGCCATCTTAAACAGCTGGGGAGCAGGACAGTTACTGACTGACTGACTGACTAACTGTTTTTGCTGCCAGTACAATCAAAGAGAATTATAGAGGGGACAGTGATTAAAGATGCAGTCAAGGATCTTAAGCACAACAAATTCATAACATATTGTACGTATTGGATTTGTAACATAGCATACGAATTGCAAAACATATATATATATACAGTATACAGTGCCTTGCAAAAGTATTCATACCCCTTGGAATTCTTCACATTTCATTGTGGGATTAAATTGGATTTAATTGTAATTTTTTTGTCAACAATCTACACAAAATACTCTAATGTTAAAGTGGAAGAAAATTAGATTTTTTAAAAGATTGATAGAAATTAAATAAGTATTCAGCTCCCTGAGTCAATACACGTTAGAATCATCTTTGGCAGTGATTACAGCTGTGAGCTTCTTGGGTAAGTCTCTAAGAGCTTTACACACCTGGATTGTGCAATATTAGACCATTATTCTTTTCATCATTCTTCAAGCTCTGTCAAGGTGTTGGGTTGGAGATCATGGCTATAGACAGCAATTCAAGTCTTGCCATAGATTTTCAAGCAGATTAAGTCAAAACTGTAACTTGGCATCTCACTGTCTTCTTTGTAAGCAACTCCAGTGTAGATTTGGCCTTGTGTTGTAGGTTACTGTCCTGCTGAAAGGTGAGAATGCTGATCATTGACTACAGCTCAGCGTTCAACACCATAATGCCCACAAAGCTCATTACTAGGCTAAGGATCCTGGGACTAAACACCTCCCTCTTCAACTGGTTCCTGGACTTCCTGACGGGCTGCCTCCAGGTGGTAAGGGTAGGCAACAACACATCTGCCACGCTGGTCCTCAACACTGGAGCCCCTCAGGGGTGCGTGCTCAGTCACCTTCTGTACTCCTGTTCACCCACGACTGAGTGGCCAAGCACGACTCCAACACTATCATTAAGTTTGCTAACGACACAATGATGAGACAGCCTATAGGGAGGAGGTCAGAGACTGCCAGGACAACAACCTCTCTCTCAATGTGAGCAAGACAAAGGAGCTGATCATGGATAGGAAAAGGAGGGCCGAACAGGCCCCCCATTAACATCGACAGGACTGAAGTGGAGTGGGTCGAGAGTTTCAAGTTCCTTGGTGTCCACATCATCAACGAACTGTCATGGTCCAAACATACCAAGACAGTTGTGAAGAGGGCACAACAACACCTTTTTCCCCTCAGGAGACTGAAAAGATTTAGCATGGGTCCTCAGATCCTCAAACAGTTCTACAGCTGCACCATCGAGAACATCCTGACCGGTTGCATCACCGCCTGGTATGGCAACTGCTCAGCATCTGATAATAAGGAGCTAAAGAGGGTAGTGCGTGTGGCCCAGTACATCACTGGGGCCAAGCTTCCTGACATCCAGGACCTATATACTAGGCGGTGTCAGAGGAAGGCCCCAAAAATTGTCCAAGACTCCAGTCACCCAAGTTATAGACTGTTCTCTCTGCTACCGCACGGCCGGTCTAGGACCAAAAGGCTCCTTAATAGCTTCTACCCCCAAGCCATAAGACTCCTGAACAACTGAACTAATCAAATGGCAAACCACACGTTTTACATTGACCCCCCCCCCCCAGCATATGTGGGAGGTCCTTCAAGACTGTTGGAAAAGCATTCCAGGTGAAGCTGGTTGAGAGAATGTCAAGAGTGTGCAAAGCTGTCATCAAGGCAAAGGGTGGAGTCTACTGGCTGAAATTATACAAAAGTTCTGGAGCATCACTTTAAGCATAGGGTGTGACATAGCAGGGATACTGTGTCCAACCAGACAGACAGACAGTCAGACAGTTAGACAGTTAATGTGGGTGTTTTGTGCACATTGTTGGGTCTAACTTTTCCTATGTCTTAAGATAATATTTGAATATGGTCATACGTTCCCCCACAAGACAGCGAGCTGAGCTGTCTGATTAAGAAGCTCTCATTGGTATCTGTAGCTCTGCTAATATTAGACGTCTGGCCATAGAATGATGGCTGATTTATTCCCCAGCAGAGCATGAAAGGAACTGCTTATGGATTTGCATCTGAAATTACCCAATTGGCTTCTCTCAGTATAAATTAAACATTCTCTGGCAGCTCTACAGTTACTAATGAATGTTTCTGTCCTTTCTTCCTTCCCTCCTTCCTTCCGCCCTGTCCTCCCTCCCTCCCGTCATCCATCTCTTCCGCTCTGTCTCTCTGCA
Source organism: Salvelinus sp. IW2-2015 (assembly GCF_002910315.2). Classification (NCBI taxonomy): domain Eukaryota; kingdom Metazoa; phylum Chordata; class Actinopteri; order Salmoniformes; family Salmonidae; genus Salvelinus; species Salvelinus sp. IW2-2015. The sequence continues at coordinate 8,327,997 of NC_036849.1, read as the reverse complement.
GCTTATTGAGAACGAATCTAGCTGTTATTCACCATGAACGCTGCTGTGTCTCCCATGGCCTGTGAGGCTGTCTCGCCCATGATCACCTCCGTCACGCCCACCCTGGAGTCCATCCCTAAGGAGGAGGAGGAGGCAGGCCTCAGCCCCAGCCAGGGTGGTCTCTGTGGGGAAGGTCTGGCCAAGGAGAGGGACCCGGCCCAGAGGTATCAGAACAAAAAGCCCCCTCCCCTGCACACGGGGGCGGACTGGAAGGTGGTGCTGCACCTGCCTGAGATCGAGACGTGGCTGAGGGCCACTACTGACAGGGTCCGGGACCTCACATACTCTGTCCACCAGGACTCAGTCAACAAACACGTGGACGTGCATCTAGTGCAGCTGAAGGTGAGTGGGCCTCCACACACGATATACTCTCATCTCATATTCTGGTTTCAGACGGCCTAGTAGCAAGGAACTACCCTGGGCCCGTGGTCACAAAGTGTCTCAGAAAAGCAATGGTGATCTATGGTTGATTTTCCCTTTTGAATAAGATTATATGGACAGGGTTTGACCGGCAGGGATGTCCTTGTCCCAACGCGCATTAGCGACTCCAGTGGCTGGCCGGGTGCAGTGCACACTGACACGGTCGCCAGGTGTAGGGTGTTTCCTCAGACACATTGGCTTCCGGGTTAAGTGGGCATTGTGTCAAGAAGAAGTGCGACTTGGTTGGGTTGTGTTTTGGAGGATGCACGGCTCTCGACCTTCGCCTCTCCCGAGTCTGTACAGGAGTTGCAGAGATGAGACAAGACAGTAACCACCAATTGGATACCAAGAAAAAGGGGTAAAAAATTAAATTAAAAATGATTTCTCCAACATCATGTCCCAGTATAATGACCCTGTAGGAGGAAGATGTGATTAGATGTAATGAGGGGAGCTGTACCTTCTCAATAGCCTTGGAGCTGGACTGGTGGAGCACTATGTAGGGAATAGGATGCCATTTGGGACGTAGCCTCAGATCAATGTTGAGAATCCCTTCTCCCTCCCTCCCACCCCAGCACAGCCAGTCCAGGCTGGGGCTGTGGTTGATGTGTGCTGATGATTTTGCAGATAGCAGCTATTTTGAAGAAGGTTTTACGTGCAATGATTGTTGTGTGGTTGTTTTATCTGCCTTAGTTGAATGCATTGATTGTAAGTTGCTATGGTTTCATGACTAAAATATAAGGGTGAAAGTAGGCTACTGGTCTGATCAGTGACTGGCTGATCAATCAGCCAATGGTCTTATTGGATTCTGTTAGAAGGTCAGGGTGGACCAGCCCTCAGCCCTCTAATTAAACAGGAAATGGAGGAACAGAATTAGTTCAGCCAGCCAGCCTCAAAGCACTGGGAAGACTCAATGTGAGTCTCAAATGGCACCCTATTCCCTAGTGCACTATGGGCCCTGGTGAAAAGCAGTGTACTAAAAAGGAATAGGTTGCCTGTTGGGACATATCCTCAGTGAACATGGTGTGGTACTGTAAGAACTTGTTTTTAGGGATCAGTTTGGGATGAGATACTCAGTACTGAAAACCCTCTTAGTGTAAACAGCAAACCTCTAGTGAAGTATTGATGTGAACATACAGTACCAGTCAAAAGTTTGGACACACCTACTCATTCAAGGGGTTTTCTTTATTTTTACTATTTTCTACATTGTAGATTAATAGTGAAGACATCAAAACTATGAAATAACACATATGGAATCATGTAGTAACCAAAAGTGTTGAACAAATCAAAATAGCCACCCTTTGACTTGATGCCAGCTTTGCACACTCTTGGCATTCTCTCAACCAGCTTCACCTGGAATGCTTTTCCAACAGTCTTGAAGGAGTTCCCACATATGCGGAGCAGTTGTTGGCTGCTTTTCCTTCAGTGATGGTTGCTGATAATGGGCCTCTATGTAGATATTCCATAAAGAAATCTGCCATTTCCAGCTACAATAGTCATTTACAACATTAACAATGTCTACACTGTATTTCTGATCAATTTTATATTATTTTAATGGACAAAAAATGTGCTTTTCTTTCAAAAACAAGGACATTTCTAAGTGACCCCAAACTTTTGAACGTTAGTGTGCATGTGTTATTTCATAGTATTGATGTCTTCACTATTATTGTACAATGTAGAAAATAGTAATAACAAAAGAAAACCTTTGAATGAGTTGGTGTGTCCAAACTTTAGACTGGTACTGGATGTTATCGCATAGTGCAAAATGTCAGAAATCTACTCTGTTGACTTGTTTCCATTACACTCCCGGATGGTAACAAGTATAGAAACTGCTTACTAGTGTACTTCTCAACATGGTGACTTAGATATAATGTCCAGTATATCCAGTCTGTCTTTAGTCTGTGTAGTAAGTCTGGTTCAAATCAACATGTGCTTTTAATCAACTCCCCTGACTATCGTTGTCATACCATACTAATGCCATACATGTACAGCAAAACAGTGATAGTGTCAGGTTTTGGCCAGGACTGTTTGGTTTTGTTCACTAGATGTGCCCCTTGCACCTTTTTTGTACCTTTTGTTTTTCTTGCCCTAATTATTGTTTGCACCTGTAGGTCATTCCCTTGTTAGTATTTAAACCCTGTGTGTTCCTTAGTTCCTTGCTCAGTGTTTGTATGTTAGCACCCAGCCCCAGCCTTTGTGAACATTTTTCTCTTGTTGGATTTTCCAATTATTAGTGACTGTTTCTCGCACCGGGTCCTGACAGAAGGCTCAGTGTTTCTGTCAGGACCCGGTGCGAGAAACAGTCACTAATAATTGGCAGAACCCAGAAGATGAGGCAGACACAGCAGTACTAGAGATGGTGGTTTAATAAAAAATAGATATCTTCCAAAATACAAAAGAAAATCCACAAAGTGGTAAAAACAGCAAGGGAAAAAACAAACCTCAAAAGACCAATCCAAAAATACACGAGAACAAAACCAGAGAACCTCTGGAAAATCCAACAAGAGAAAAATGTTCACAAAGGCTGGGGCTGGGTGCTAACATACAAACACTGAGCAAGGAACTAAGGAACACACAGGGTTTAAATACTAACAAGGGAATGACCTACAGGTGCAAACAATAATTAGGGCAAGAAAAACAAAAGGTACAAAAAAGGTGCAAGGGGGACATCTAGTGAACAAAACCAAACAGTCCTGGCCAAAACCTGACAGATAGTCAGAGTAGTCAAAACACACTCAGACAGGACAGACAGTTGGTAGACAGTTGGTAGACATTGACAGGCGCTCCCGTAACTGTCGTACAACCGAAACCACCGGTCTGTCTCTCTCCTCTCCGTGTGGATATCACAAACAGACTGACAGTGTTGAAAGCTCATCTGTGGACTGTGATATATATAGCTACCTTTGCCATCCCAGAAAGGTTTCTGTCAGTGTGCCTGCTCACTTATCCTCCTCAATAATCACCTCACCATAAGACGCCATTTGCGACACCACAGACCGTGATGATGTAGGCTAATGTTGGTATGAATGGTGCTAATAGGTGGACGTTACTTATCTCCTTTCAGCCTGTGTCCTCTCAATTATAAAATAGACCGTCTTCAGAGGGAGCCTTGTCACTCTGCACACTACATAGAGACTGAGTATGAGTATTAGATTGTATGAAGGATACAGAGGATACACAATGTGAATGATGTGATGTCTCAAGTAGAAAAGATGCCTGATGCTGTGTCTGTGTACACATTACTGAGGTGTTTTAGTTTCGAATCATCTCCATGAAGTGATGCATCATAGGTAGGCTGCTACATTTACCTGAAAATATCCTGAAGGAGGATTATGGTAGATTTGGTTACATAAGTATACAGTATTCTATTTATTGTTTTGACAAAAGACGGTTGCCTTAGAATAGTGTTAATGGGGAGAACAGCATTACACCTGTGTTTATAGATGGATGTGGGCTCTGGTCAAAAGTATTGCACTATATAGGGAATAGGGTGCCATTTGAGATTAATACTTTGTCAATAGCGTGCCTGCATGAAGGATCAAAGGCAAATGAAATGACCATGCCTAAATTGTTCAAACTGTATGTACCCTTCCATAATCCCTTCCTAACCCTAGTCTTGGATGATGTAATCCCTATTCAGTCAACTTTGCACCTTTCAATTCATATCACTTCAGCATGAATGGACAAATTTATTTATTTATTTATAATAAAATAAAATAAAATTCACCTTTATTTAACCAGGTAGGCTAATTGAGAACAAGTTCTCATTTGCAACTGCGACCTGGCCAAGATAAAGCATAGCAGTGTGAACAGACAACA
>NC_036849.1:8319476-8322767 GCF_002910315.2 Salvelinus sp. IW2-2015 | reverse complement strand
GAAGGAGTGTTGTATGGCATTGAAGCTCGTTTGGAGGTTAGATAGCACAGTGTCCAAGGAAGGGCCAGAAGTATACAGAATGGTGTCGTCTGAGTAGAGGTGGATCAGGGAATCGCCCGCAGCAAGAGCAACATCATTGATRTATACAGAGAAAAGAGTCGGCCCGAGAATTGAACCCTGTGGTACCCCCATAGAGACTGCCAGAGGACCGGACAACAWGCCCTCCGATTTGACACACTGAACTCTATCAGCGAAGTAGTTGGTGAACCAGGCGAGGCAGTCATTAGAAAAACCGAGGCTACTGAGTCTACCGATAAGAATRTGGTGATTGACAGAGTCGAAAGCCTTGGCCAGGTCGATGAAGACGGCTGCACAGTACTGTCTTTTATCGATGGCGGTTATGATATCGTTTAGTACCTTGAGCGTTGCTGAGGTGCACCCGTGACCGGCTCGGAAACCGGATTGCACAGCGGAGAAGGTACGGTGGGATTCGATATGGTCAGTGATCTGTTTGTTGACTTGGCTTTCGAAGACCTTAGATAGGCAGGGCAGGATGGATATAGGTCTGTAACAGTCAATAGCGTGGCCATCTCTCTTATCAATGCACTGATTAGGCCTATCTTTGAGTATTAACTTTTAGATCTACAGTAAAGTTGGTCCTTTGTTAAAATGCAGTCTTTGTGAACAGTTTTAGTGCAGTAGCTAATGCTGGTGTTTATTACTAGATTCATTATGGTACAGTGAGATGCTCTCCAGTGGCTAACCCCTGAGGCTTAATGCTGTGCTGGCTGGCTGGCTGGCTGGCTGGCTGGCTGGCTGGCTGGCTGCTATTATCTTGCTCATCCCCACCTGCTGAGATGTTCCCTCTAATCACTGGGCATATTTTATGTGGGATTGAGATTCACATCATAGATTATCATTGAGGCTTGTGCTGCACAAATGGGAGAGGCCCATGTCACTCTGATAATAGAGTGACAGCGCTCGAGATTACATTTCATTTATAGAGCATCCGCACTAAAGAAATAGCTTAGAAAATAGACGTGTTTATGCTATTTTAAAAACAAAAGTTTGGTCAGTGTGTGTCTCTTATACAATCACAGCTAACATTGAGACTTCTGCTGCAGAAATGGGAGAGGGGCGAGGCCCATGTTATTGTGCGACTAAGTGAAACACACAGAGAGAGTGGACGATGCTAGCTAGTCTCCCTGATGATGTGAGGTCTTTATATAGCCCTTCCTCTCCTCTCTGCTGTTTCTGGATACTGTGAATAAAACATGCCTTTGGCGTGACAAAGAGAGGGAAGGCTTCCTGTTAGAGCACACACACACACACACACACACACACACACACACACACACACACACACACACACACACACACACACACACACACACACACACACACACACACACACACACCACACACACATGAACACGCACACACTGCAGCATCATCTCTAAGAGCTTTCACCTACTCTAAGGTTATCTCTGTTTTACGCACCGGAAATATCACAGGGAGAAAGAAAAGGGCAAGTAAGAAGAGAAGTGTGTGTGTGTGTGTTGTGGTGTGTGTGTGTGTGTGTGGTGTTGTGTGTGTTGTGTGTGTGTGTGTGGTCGTGAATGATGTGTTGTGTGTGTGTGTCCGTGTATGTGTGTCTGTGTGTGTGCCCCATTTGTCCTGTTAGTGCTGCTGAGTCATCATGTATTCCAGTTTTTGGACCAGTCAGAGAGGCGTAGTCAGTCCGACTGTCCCAACCTTCACGTTGACCTTTGGCATTATAAAGGACACACTGGAGACCTGAAACTTTGGACCCGTCCCAATCACCTTCCCCAACCTTTCAGTCGATGGATAGTCTAGCTGAACTCGGTGCCTGGGTCTGAAATGGCACCCTATTCTCTATGTTGTACACTACTTTCGACCAGGGAATGGAAGTAGTGCACTATATAGGGAACAGAGTGCCATTTCGGATGCACCCATGCTTGCTTACAGACAGACCTCTCCATTCTCTAGCTGAAGCTGTGCATTGTCTGTCTGGAGAATGCTGAACATGTGACATCCTGAGTCAGTGTCTGGTCCCGTATTCACAAAGCGTCTCAGAGTAGGATCGCTGATCTAGGATCGGTTTTGCCTTTCACGTCGTAATGAACAAGACAAGGAGGACCTGACCCTAGATCAGCTCTATGAGACGCATTGTGAATACAGGCCCTGGTTGTGAGAGTGAGTGTATGATCTCTTTGTTGCGGTGGTTGGCTTCCTATGAGAAAGTGACACAGACAGGTTGACGTATTGCCTCCACTGCCTCTTGCTCTGTGTGTCATTGATAATGCTGTGTTCCCAGCTAAATATTTTCTCCTCAAACAAGAGTACAAGGGTCTTGCTGCTCTCAAAGGTGTCTTCCAACAGCGATGAAGACGTTGCGTTGTTGATATGGTATGTGTTTCTTGAGGACACCCGTAGCGGTGAAACTAGTATGCAGTTATGAAGCTGTAAATATATTGAATAGGAGTTATTTAAATGAGCGTTGTGGTTCAAATGTAGATGGCGGGAATTGCGGTTGATCTACTGTTTGATCTTGAGACAATCAGAAATGATCCATGTCGTGTGTTTCTCTTTAGAGGCACTATCTTTCTCACTCTCAGCTGTTATAGGGGATGACATCATGCTTTTTCATCTGCCAATCCTGTTATTGGCCCAGTAGGTTTAATTTCCTCCTCTGTGCCTTTCATTCAAATCTCTTAATCTCCCCTCAAATCTCCCTCAATCTATTTGAAACATACCGTTAGAACCCAAGACCTGGCCAACATCTCCACTGTAATCAATATGCTGTAACAACATCAGACACAGGACATTCTGTTATCTGCATTCTGGGGACTATTCCTATTTCTAACTGGGTCTTTCAGGATGAGCATGTCTGTTTTGATTCAATGTCTGTTTGGGTTCATTGGTAAAGTCTGCCATCTAGTGGGGTTTGGTGGACATGTTACAATGTTATAATATTCACTTTTCATCATTCCAGTAGGTGGCACGTCTGAAGACCGACAGACAATTGATTTTGACTGAATTTGAAACTTCACTTTGATATTTTAACTTTGAAATAGAATCATGTGTACTGTATCTGAATTGACTGAATTGTATTGTACACAAAGAATGTTGATGCTGAAATGTTTGTTGTCAACTACTGTTTATATGTACAGTTGAAGTCGGAGGTTTACATACACCTTAGCCAAATACATTTAAACTCAGTTTTTCACAATTCCTGACATTTAATCCTAGTAAAAATTCCCTGTCTTA
>NC_036849.1:8289751-8318641 GCF_002910315.2 Salvelinus sp. IW2-2015 | reverse complement strand
TTTCCTCCAGCATCTTCACAAGGTCCATTGCTGTTGTTCTGGGATTGATTTGCACTTTTCTTACCAAAGTACGTTCATCTCTAGGAGACAGAACGCATCTCCTTCCTGAGTGGTATGACGGCTTCGTGGTCCCATGGTGTTTATACTTGCATAATATTGTTTGTACAGATGAACGTGGTACCTTCAGGCATTTGGAAATTGCTCCCAAGGATGAACCAGACTTGTGGAGGTCTACAATTTTGTTTCTGAGGTCTTGGCTGATTTCTTTTGATTTTCCCATGATGTCAAGCAAAGAGGCAGTGAGTTTGAAAGTAGGCCTTAAAATACATCCACAGGTATACCTCCAATTGGCTCAAATGATGTCAATTAGCCTATGAGAAGCTTCTAAAGCCATGACATCATTTTCTGGAATTTTCTAAGCTGTTTAAAGGCACAGTCAACTTAGTGTATGTAAACTTCTTACCCACTGGAATTGTGATACAGTGAATTATAAGTGAAATAATCTGTCTGTAAACAATTTTTGAAAAAATTACTTGTGTCATGCACAAAGTAGATGTCCTATCCGACTTCCCAAAACTATAGTTTGTTAACAAGAAATTTGTGGAGTGGTTGAAAAATGAGTTTTAATGACTCCAACCTAGCTCCATGAATAATTATAGCACACAGATGCCCATTCATCATTCCATATCTAATGTTCTCTCCTGATTTTTGCATTACCCTTTCAAGCATTACCTTTGTGACTGTTTAAAGGTCTGCTAAAAAGACTACGTTCTAGCATCTATCCCCATCATCCCAGCCTGCGCTTCCTGCATCTCTGCCCTTGTCTGCTGTCTATATTTAGGAGGCCTGTCTTAGTCCTGACCTTGCCATTGTATCATGGAAGATTTATTCAGTTATAACCATGGGACATAGACCCTGGTGGAGCCAGCCCTAACCCTGTCAGAGAGACAAGGCTCAGGACATAAAGACTACATTCATGACAGTTATGATAAAGTTACAAGTAAAGGATTGACCCTCTGCGTATAACTTGATTAAGTGGACCGCTTAAGCAATCTGTTATGCTACAAGACCTGACATCATGGTGATGGGTGAGAAATGAAGGAGGTTGTTACTATAGTGATACTTTCATTGTGTGTTTGGAAAGAATTCTGCTGTTAATGTAGACAATATGTGACTGAAGGGAAGTCGATGACTGCCCTTAGGTGTTACATAGCTGTTATATCACCCAGTCTAAGTAATAGAGCCTTGCTTAGACCTGGCGACTGCATGTAGCGTGTGTGTGTGTGTGTGTGTGTGTGTGTGTGTGTGTGTGTGTGTGTGTGTGTGTGTGTGTGTGTTGTGTGTGTGTGTGTGTGTGTGTGTGTGTGTGTGGTGTGTGTGTGTGTGTGTGTGTGTGTTTTGTTTGTTTTGCAGTGTTAATGTTAAGAGAGAGAAATCCAACTGTGATACAGCCTAGTAATGTGATCACACCCTTTCCAATATACACACACACACACACAAACACACACACCGGCGCAGACGTACAGAGACGCCTCTGTGGGAGACAGTTCAAACTCCTACAGTTTTATTTATACTCTAGGATCAGTGTTCAACGAGGTGGCTTGCAGCTGTTTGTAAAACTGTATTTCTAGTGATGTAATCCCAGCACCGCGGAGAATCCCAGGAATTCAACCATCTCATGTCTCGTCTCATGTCTCTCTGCAACAAGTGTGTGTGTGTGTGTGTGTGTGTGTGTGTGTGTGTGTGTGTATTTGTGTGTTTTTGCATGCAGATCTGGCTTTGTGAGGTTGTGTGTGCTTCCATTCTTGTGTGTCTGTAACGCTTGTCGTTGGAATGAGAGGAGGACCAATGCGCAGCGTGGTAAGTGTCCATATTCAATTTAATAACTGAACACTAAGAATACAAATAACAACGTGAATGATACAAAACAAAAACGAAACAGTCCCGTATGGTGAAAACACAGACACAGGAAAACAACCACAAAGGAAAACAGGCTACCTAAATATGGCTCCCAATCAGAGACAACAACTGACACCTGCCTCTGATTGGGAACCATACTAGGCCAAACACATAGAAATATAACCATAGAACAAAACATAGAAAAAACAACATAGAATGCCCACCCCAACTCAAGCCCTGACCAAACTAAAATAAAGACATAACAAAGCAACTAAGGTCAGAACGTGACAGTGTCTGTGTGTGTGCGTGGCTGGTATTGCTGGTAAAGGCTAGTTTGTGGAGTTTGGCTAGCTGAGTACCTTTACTTAGCAACATTAACACCCTGTTAGTTCAGGCTCCACAAAGGAAACGTAAGCTGTGACTACTGAGGGTGCCAATGGTAAAACATGGTAATAATGTTATTTGTAATTATAAACTGGGTGGTTCGAGCCCTGAATGCTGATTGGCTGTATACCACGGGCATGACAAAACATGTATTTTTACTCTTCTAATTACATTGGTAACCAGTTTATAATAACAAATAGGGCACCTCGGGGGTTTGTGATATATGGCCAATATACCACGGCTAAGGGCTGTGTCCAGGCACTCCGCGTTGCATCATGCTAAAGAACAACCCTTAGCCGTGGTATATTGGCCGTATACCACACCCCCTCGGCCCTTATTGCTTAATTATAGCACGTACAGAGATTGCTTGCACAAACCTGCCATGTAGGATAAGAGATGTGTGCTGTCGCCTTCTACCGTTTTGCATTAACTTCTTTGCAAAGTTATGCAACAACATTTGAAACAAGTGATTTAACAAACAAGGACTAGAATCACAGGGCATTAGAAATGACTCAGATACCCTTGAACTCCCCCTACACCCCCTCTACACCCCACCCACTGCCCCCTGTGGCAGCTGCACCCACTTGGTGGGGGGGTTGGGTTAACTCAGAGAGGAGGGTGAGGTCAAAGCCTAAAATAGCCCCCCTAGTGTTGTGAGAGGGGAGGGAGCCCAACCCTGTCCTTCTCCTCCAGTGAGAGATTCAGGTCAGTGTGGATAGAGAGAGACACTCACACCAACCAGAACCTTCTACATGAGAGACAAGCTCTGATACACGTAGTCAGAGGTACTGAACACAGCTAGACAGTACTGGTTGAATTTGCTTTGAATTAAACTTTCATCAGAATAGTGTAGAGGAAAACCCAGAGACTATCTCACGTCTGTGACAGGTAAGGCTGGCTAGAACTGTTGGATTTGGACAATATGTGAAGGAATTGTAAATGAATGGGTTGTATAACCACATGATCTTTGAACAGGATGTGTTTTGTAAAGAGACCTCTGGACAATATTTGATTTGGAATGGTCAGATAATCTTGATGGTGGTTACTGTGTTTGGGGATAGTTAACGTTATCGCAATTACAGTGGACTTTATAGTAAACAAAAGTGTACAGTGGACTTTATAGTGAACAAAAGTGTGTGTGTGTGTGTGTGTGTGTGTGTGTGTGTGTGTGTGTGTGTGTGTGTGTGTGTGTGGTGTGGTGTGTGTGTGTGTGTGTGTGTGTGTGTGTGTGTTGTGTGTGTGTGTGTGTGTGTGTGTGTGTAGGTGTGTGTAGGTGTGTGCTTTTGTCATCAAAAGTCAGTCGTGGCAGTGCTGCAAACGGGAACAAAGCAGTACAATACCTTTAATTAAACAGCAGCGGAGAAATGTCAAGTAGCTTCAAGAAATGTTTTAAGTAGCTTCAATTATTCAAAATCTTTTAAAATGCTAACCAGAGCCATAGGGTATTCACTTTGAAGGGTTGCTTTTAATTCATGATGTTTTGTCTGTTATCTTGTGAATATAAATCTGCTGTGTATTGAAGACCCATACATAACTAATCGCATTGGATTTGTATGTCTTGCATAGCTGATAACACTTAGATATGATAGTTTCACCTCATATGCCCTATCGACAGGTTAGCTGACAGTTATGCAGATACTTTAATGGAGCGTTTACTGTGTTAGCTCGAGGTGAACTGCTGTTGAAAGACTTACCAGGAAATACATTTTATGATCCTTCCCTGATATTTATACCCATTCTGTATTCCCCTGTGACCAGTACTGTACTGTATGTTTATTTTGGAGTTGTGTGGAGCCCAGTCTGAGGGGGAATCGATGGTAGTGATGCGTTGGCTATGTGTTTGACCTACATTCAGAGATGCCGTGTTATTTAGAGACCAGGAAGCGACAGAGCCAAGATACCTCTGGCACAGGAACCACAGGCATATTCTGTTGTTAGACCTGTTGTCATGGAGACCCTGCCTGCCTGGCGCTGGGTGTAGGACAGGTCAAGAGCATGTTCAATTCAGTTTTTCCTGATCTAAATAGAGCCTAGGGCTTTGGCGGTCATTACATTTTGTCAGCTGGTTATTGTCATGTAAAAGACTCTCAGTCTCACGGTAATTGACCGTTAATTAACATAAACATGTTTAGCATCTCCAGGCCTCCACGCTCACAAGCCACATACAAGCTTTTGGAACATCTACATTAAAAAAAAGTATAATACATCAATTTATTATACACCATCACAATAAATCCATGATTAATTTTAGGCAGGTCTAAAGAGACATTACGATAGGAAGAAAATTGATTTCAGAAGAGCAGAATATGAGTTGGGCTATGTTATCTGGCTATGCGCCATGCCACAGGCTGTAGGCTTGTTCATTTAGCTGACAAGATATGCTAATAAATCCTGTGACATTATTTTACTTTATATGATTTTTAGTAAGAAGAATATTATTGAACTTAGATTAATAAAATGGAAAGGATATTTTTCCCATTCCGGAGCGAGTGCGCATATGAAGTGGCTATGTTGAGCGTAAAAGTGGTCATTTGAAACAGGTCCTATATGCTAGATTTAGAGTTATTTGGCAACTTTGGCTGTGAATTATACAAACCTTAGAATGTCTTAGAAATCAAGACATATATGGGCTGCATGATGTGACTATAGACTATTGATGATTTGAAGTCGCAAAAAAAGCTTGCTCTCTTAAAAACACTATACTGTTTTGATGATAAGTGTTGATGTGATTTTAGATTGCATTTTGCATTGATTTAAGAGTGGTTAGAGGGACAATAGAGCCATGAGTACCAGGCCATTAGGACCTGATGGTACTACCAACGTATGTCCAGAGTGCATAAAAGGAGATTACCGTGAACAGTCACACAGAATTTAACTGCGGTCAGCGGCATAGCCTACTGCTGTTATGATAATCTCCTCAATAACCTTCCACTCTGATGTAAACAACTTTCAGTTGTTTCCTGGTAGGAATCTGGTCTGGTGTTAGGGTAGGAGGGCATCTGTCAAAGTGTTGGGTAGGAAGGCATCTGTCATAGTGAGTCAGCAGCTGATTCCAACACTGTCCCCAAGTCTCACCCCAGGACTGGTGGAGGGGGTAAAGGTCAACCAGAGCCTGACTAAACAGATGCGACCAAACGTGTGCTGTGGTGCTGCAGTAGAAACTCATTTATTCAAGATGGCTGCCATATTGAAACCCCTTAGAACAAGGCTCTGGGGTGAAGTTGGCCCTAGGTACAAATCTAGGGAGAGTTTCCTCTTCCCAAATCCTAACCTTAACTGTTAGTGAGAGAATGTCAAAATTGACTCAAGATCACTGTCTTGGGGAAACTTCACCCTAGTCCTTGAACTAGAGGAAAGAGGAAGAGGAAGTGGCTCTCTAGGAGATGAGATGACTCAGCAGTATTTTCAGCAGCAGAGCTGAGGGTGAGAGGAGGTTTTAAACTGTGGTGGAGCCCAACTGTCTCCGTCTGGTTTTTAACGGTCGGTCGTTGGAAGGCTGAAATTAGCATCTTAATATTAAATGGCCCTGCCCACCCCAGCCTGCATTATGCCCTCAGCACCATGGTGACAGGGTGGGAGTTAGGCAGGCTTAGACAGACACTATTATCCTGTTCCTGAGATAGACCAGTATTACCCTGGGTGTCACTGCACTGACATGCTGCCAGTCTTCCCCTTCGTTTCATATCAAATATCATTCATCGTTAGCCTGTAATAAGTAAATGGGGCAGTATTGTGTATGATTGTGTTGTTGTAATGTGTAATTGGCCGAAGGGAATATATTTATTCAGTAACTTTTCAGTGTTCAGTACAGTATGTGAATCAGTTTCTCCTATCATCATTGCTACAGTATATCCACTGTCTGTCACTGTATATACAGTACAGAGGAGGCTGGTCAGAGGAGATATAGGAGGACGGGCTCGTTTTAATGGCTGGAATGGAATGAATGGGTATGGTACCAAACACATCAAACACATGGAAACAACGTGTTTGACTCTGTTCCATTACAATGAGCAAGTCCTCCTATAGCTCCTCCTACCAGCCTCCTCTGGTACAGTATGAGTCTGGCTTGACAGTCCAGTCCTGGCCAGGCTGGGCCAGCAGCTGTGGTGGGGAGGGGCTGGGTGGGACGGGGTCAGTTGTCATGGAGTTGTCATTGTGCCGAGACTGACCAGTTAGGTCCAGATCAGACGTGCTGTCACTGGTACTGTAGTGGAATGACTCCTCCTCATAGCTTCATTGCAAAGAATATAAGTAATTAAAAAAATATAACATTTCAATGTGAGGCTCATAGTCTCAAAGCACAGAGACACGTCGGTCTACAGTTCAATTTACAGGCCTCACATTTGGTATTCGCGCCCTATGAATGCTGACTATGTCCATGCAACCATGTTGTCAGTACTAACCATGCGCCACCTGCTTCTATTCAGGAAATGGTTAGCATTGGCTAAGAGTCATATGCTACTGTGGAAGTGGATGGTGCCATCAGTAATGGTAGGCCATGGTTGTCTATGTGTTCTCAAGGGTATCCATTTTCTCTGCAATGTGCACCATGTGTAGATATAAATACTCCATTCTTGTGAATTTGACTCATATTTTAAACATGGAACTTATGACTTAATCGTCACCTGCTTCTGCTTTTACTGTCCTGGCAGTGGCACTCACAATCCTGACATGTTTGTCTGCTCCGTATTGAGTCTGATAACTTCAAGTTTATTTCGAGATGTTTTTGTTGTTGTAATTCAGCATGTACAAAGATTTCTCATCTCAGGATTGATTTCTCTCTGGTTCTCTTAAAAGATATGTGACATGCCGAGTCCACTTCAGGGTGCGTACACTGGCAGCCTATAGATACTTTGATTGAAATGTGTACGTTTGTATTGCGTGAAAAAGTGAGCTAACAGTTACATTGGTGTTGTTATTCCTGTGTAATTACATCTGTAAGTACAGTGTAACAAGTATTGTGATACATAGTAAAAACTCGTTGTTATACTGTAAGTTTATTTTGTAGTTGAGCATATAAAAACACTTGTCTTTGTAGGAGATGTTAGGATTTCTTTCTCTCTGGTTCTCTTAAAAGACATGTTATCATAATCTAAAGATTGTTTATCCTCTCTCCCCTGTCTATGTGTTGTCTCTGTGTGTGTGTGTGTGTGTGTGTGTGTTGTGTGTGTGTGTGTGTGTGTGTGTGGTGTGTGTGTGTGTGTGTGTGTGTGTGTGTGTGTGTGTGTGTGTGTGTGTGTGTGTGTGTGTGTGTGTGTGGTGTGTGTGTGTGTTGTGTGTGTGTGTGTTAGGACATTTGCGAGGACATCTCGGGCCATGTAGAGCAGATCCACGCGTTGCTGGAAACTGAATTCTCCCTGAAGCTGCTGTCCTACTCTGTGAACATCATCGTAGACATCCGCAGTGTCCAGCTGCTGTGGCACCAGCTCCGTGTCTCTGTCCTGGTACTGAAGGAGAGGCTGCTGCAGGGCCTCCAGGACTCCAACGGAAACTACACCCGACAGACAGACATCCTCCAGGCCTTCTCCCAGGACCACGACCAGGTAAATAGTACACACAACCTCTGGTACAACACTACATGTACTACTACTGTACAGTTACACAACTATAGCTAGCCTGAACTACACCCGACAGATTTATATCGGCTACACAACCCTGGCATGCACTAGTCTACAATACACACAACAGCTTTTTGTTTGGGGGGGGGGGGGTTCAATTGTTTATTGAATAAGCATAAGTATAAAGAACACTTGTACAAAATGATAATGACAAATTAAACAATTGATTGAAAGATACGTTTGTACAGTATGATATCCAGTTCATCTCTGTTCCTCTTCGTTATTAATGATCACCAGGTCTGCAAGTTTTGGCTTGACTGGTGACATCCCCCGCGATATAAGTTAATATAGTAGACCAATAACAGAGAGTAACAAAAAACTAAAACTTAAACAAAATCACTTTTGCAGGTAAAATACATTTTAAAAAGAGAGAGTTACTAACCTCTCTGCCAATAACAGCTAGTTTATTTTTCAGATTACATATCCCAGTCCCTCCCCACTCAGGGCATGCCCAGACAGTCCTAGCAAAATTATGGCTTGAGAAATAGATTTTTTTTTCTTGTGAAAGGGATTCAGTGATTCAGGCCTCACCTTTTTTCTCATAGTTTGTGTTGGGAACTATTTGTGACTACTCTTTAAAGCAGAGATGGGTTTGAGGCTTTTTTAACTCCAGAGAGTTGAAACACAGGAGTGATGGTTGCTGATAATGGGCCTCTGTAGGCCTATGTAGATATTCCGTAAAAAATCTGCCGTTTCCAGCTACAATAGTCATGTCACGATCGTCTTTAGGAGAAAGAGAGGACCAAGGCGCAGCGTGATATAAATACATTATTCTCTTTATTAGAAGAAGACGAAACAAACACTAATACAAACTAGACAAAACAATAAACCGACGAACATGAAGCTATGATAAACAAAAGTGCAGACACAGACAACTTAGACATAGACAATTACCCACAACCTACCTAATGACTATGGCTGCCTAAATATGGCTCCCAATCAGAGACAACGATAGACAGCTGTCTCTAATTGAGAACCAATCTAGGCAACCATAGACTTACATAAACACCTACACTGAACACAACCCCATGGACTCTACAAACACCCCCTAGACAATACAAACACCCTAGACGAGACAAAAACACACAAACATCCCCCATGTCACACCCTGACCTAACTAAAATAATAAAGAAAAACAAAGATAACTAAGGCCAGGGCGTGACAAGTCATTTACAACATTAACAATGTCTACACTGTATTTCTGATCAATTTGCTGTTATTTTAATGGACAAAAAATTTGGTTTTCTTTCAAAAACAAGGAAATGTCGAAGTGACCCCAAACTTTTGAACGGTAGTGTATATGGGGGGCAGCTATGCAACAGACCTCTTAAATGGTCAATGTCGTCTTACAAGGGCAATGAAATGCTTTGTAATAGAAACAAACAAGCAAATATTTTTGGAATGAATGGTAATTCATAATGATGTGTACAGTGCATTCGGAAAGTATTCCAACCCCTTGACTTTTCCCACATTTTGTTACATTACAGCTTTATTCTAAAATTGATTAAATACAAATTTTTCCTCATCACTCTACACACAATACCCCATAATGACAAATAAAAATCAGGTTTTTAGAAATGTTTGCGAATGTATTAAAAAGGAAAAATATAAATACCTTATTTACATAAGTATTCAGACCCTTTGCTATGAGACTCGAAATTGAGCTCAGGTGCCTCCCATTTCCAATGATCATCCTTGAGATGTTTCTACAAACACCTGTGGTAATTTCAATTGATTGGACATGATTTGGAAAGGCACACACCTGCCTATATAAGGTCCCACAGTTGACAGTGCATGTCAGAGCAAAAACCAAGCCATGAGGTCGAAGGAATTGTCTGTAGAGCTCCGAGACAGGATTGGGTCGAGGCACATATCTGGAGAAAGGTACAAAAAATGTCTGTAGCATTGCAGGTCCCCAGGAACACTGTGGCCTCCATCATTCTTAAATGGAAGAAGTTTGGAACCACCAAGACTCTTCCTAGAGCTGGCCGCCCGGCCAAACTGAGCAATCAAGGGAGAAGGGCCTTGGTCAGGGAGGTGACCAAGAACCTGATGGTCACTCTGACAGAGCTCCAGAGTTCCTCTGTGGAGATTGGAGAACCTTCCAGAAGGATAACCATCTCTGCAGCACTCCACCAATCAAGCCTATATGGTAGAGTGGCCAGACGGAAGCCACTCTTCAGTAAAAGGCACATAACAGCCCGCTTGGAGTTTGCCCAAAGGCACCTAAAGGACTCTCAGACCATGAGAAACAAGATTCTCTGGTCTCAATGCCAAGCGTCACGTCTGGAGGAAACATGGCACCATCCCTACGGTGAAGCATGGTGGTGACAGCATCATTTTGTGGTGATGTTTTTCAGCAGCAAGGACTGGAGACTAGTCAGGATCGAGGGAAAGATGTACGGATATAAGTACAAAGAGATCCTTGATGAAAACCTGCTCCAAGACCTCAGACTGGGGCGAAGGTTCACCTTCCAACAGAACAACGACCCTAAGCACACAGCCAAGACAATGCAGGAGTGGCTTCGGGACAAGTCTCTGAATGTCCTTGAGTGGCCCAGCCAGAGCCCAGACTTGAACCTGATCAAACATCTCTGGAGAGACCTGAAAAAAGCTGTGCAGCGACGCTCCCCATTAAACCTGATAGAGCTTGATAATAATGGGAGAAACTCCCCAAATATAGGTGTGCCAAGCTTGTAACGTCATACTCAAGAAGTCTCGAGGCTGTAATCGCTGCCAAAGGTGCTTCAACAAAGTACTGAGTAAAGGGTCTGAATACGTATGTAAATGTTATATTTCACTTTTAATACATTTGCTAAAATTGATAAAAACCTGTTTTTGCTTTGTGATTATGGGGTTTTGTGTGTAAATTGATGAGGGGAAAAAACAATTTAATCCATTTTAGAATAAGGCTGTAAGGTAACTGTAACGATGTGCGCTGAGAGTCGGGAAGCAAGTTCAGGGATTGAGTGATTTAATAAATGAACACAACATAATACAAAATAAGAAACACGAACAACGCACAGACATGACACAGAAACAGAAACCATAACGCCTGGGGAAGGAACCAAAGGGAGTGACATATATAGGGAAGGTAATCAGGGAGGTGATGGAGTCCAGGTGAGTCTGATGATGGGCAGGTGTGCGTAACTATGGTGACAGGTGTGCGCCACAACGAGCAGTCTGGTGACCTAGAGGCCAGATCAGGAGCACACGTGACAGTAACAAAATGTGGAAAAAGTGAAGGGGTCTGAATACTTTCCGAATGCACCCTTACTTTTTAAAATCTATTTAACCTTTATTTAACTAGGCAAGTCAGTTAAGAACAAATTATTATTTACAATGACGGCCTACACCGGCCAAACCCGGACGAAGCTGGGCAAATTGTGCGCCGCCCTATGGGACTCCCAATCACGGCCGGTTGTGATACAGCCTGGATTCGAACCAGGGTGTCTGTAGTGACGCCTCTAGCACTGAGATACAGTGCCTTAGACTGCTGCGCCACTTGGAAGCTCCACAGCTACTTCCCGTGACTGTAGCTGCTGGCAAAGTAATTCAAAGCCTATACTTCATCACTCAGGATTTAACTTTCCAGTGCTACTATTTTTGCCATATTATGTTGTTATTAAAACTAAATCAGACAACCCCATAGTAGAATAGCTTACCTATTTACAGAGTTGGCTTGTTGTGTGTTCTATGCAAGATAAATATTCCTCTCCGGCCGCATTCAAGTTGCAAGAGCCATACTGACAAGCAGTAAATGTACTACAATTTGTGGGAAATCACTTTTGTAAATAGTTTTGGCAAATGTATTTTGAAAGCAGTTTTGGCCTTTGTTAAAAAAGAGGGGGATCCCAGTTTTACATTGCTACCATGTTTATTTCTCTACTCCTTCAATTGCGCGTATGGCATCATTATACAAATGCAGTTTTACAAACTGTGTTTCAAGCATGGTTATGGGGCAGCTGTGCAACAGAGCTCTTAAAGGGGCAATATCGTCTTAAAAGGACAATGTCACTGTGTAATAGAAACAAAAAAAAACATTTGTGTGAATAAATACATTCCATGTAGAAAATGATCGATAATGTCAAAAGCTGCACTGAAGTCTAACAAAACAGCTCCCACAATCTTATCAATTTATCTCTGCCAATCATCAGTCATTTGTGTCAGTACGTACATGTTGAGTGCCCTTCCCTATAATCATGCTGAAAGTCTGTTGTTAATTTGTTTACTGTGAAATAGCATTGTATCTGGTCCAACAGATACGTTTTTTTCTCCAAAAGTTTACTAAGTATCGATAGCAAGCTGATTGGTCGGCTTTTTGAACCAGTAAAGGGTGCTTTGCTATTCTTGGTAAGCGGAATGACGTTTGCTTCCCTCCAGGTCTGACGACATAAACTTTCCAGTAGGCTTAGATTGAAGAGATGAGTCATTGCACCTCAAAAAGCACAAGACGATCTCAGATTGTTCTGAAATCATTTCTGTAGTTAGAAACAGATAAGATTAGCATTCCTGAAACATTATTTTATTGAAAGATACATTGAATATTGCAAAATTAAGCTAATTGATTGCACCCAAATTGGCCAAATTAACTTTTCATTTTTAGCACCATATGGTCAGAACCTGGTAATATCAGGATGTATGATGGGAAATTAACCTAACAACTTCAATGACTGATTACTCTGAACAGTGGGGAAAACCATCACCAAATTCCCTGAAAATACATTGCATAGGTTGATTAAACAATTCTCCAAGTCGCAGCTTCATACTTCTTGTCAAACATAGAGAACTGATACTGCATACTGGCCATTGGGGTGGGCTTGTGGTGGGGGGTCTATTGGTGGCTTTTAACCATTTATTCCTCACTTCTTAATCATTATTAAGAAGAGTTTTGGGCCAGATCTGAAGTTGGATACTATATTTATTGCATATTATATGCATCCCAGAAATTGAAATGGCCAAGTTGGGTGCCATCAATTAACTTTATTTCTTAGAGTTCAAATTGTCTTTCAATAAAATAATGTTGCAGGAATGCTTATCTGTTTCTGTCTAACAACAGAAACCATTTCAGAAAAATCCGAGATGGTGGGTGTGGCTTGCTGAAATAAAATGGAAAGACCCAGATGGCAAATAGGAGTGTCAATATAGTCCGGTAACATCCTCAGTAATTCTCCATTCAAGTTGTCAGTACCAAGGGCCTCATTTATCTACGTGCATGCGCACAAAAAATACTTTAAACCTTGCGCGCGCCAGTTTTCCGCAAAGGTTGGTATTTGTAAACGTTGAACTTGACGGGAAGTATGCGTATCTTCCACGCAAATCTAAAAACTTCGAGAAAGCTTGATCAACTGTATTTCAAGCAAATATGCGTATTGTTCGTTTGGGGGATTTTTATTTATTTATTTTTATTTCACCTTTATTTAACCAGGTAGGCTAGTTGAGAACAAGTTCTCATTTACAACTGCGACCTGGCCGAGATAAAGTAAAGCAGTTCGACACAAACAACAACACAGAGTTACACATGGAATAAACAAACATACAGTCAATAATACAGTAGAAAAACAGTATATATACAGTGTGTGCAAATGAGGTAAGATAAGAGCGGTAAGGCAATAAATAGGCCATAGTGGCGAGGTAATTACGATATAGCAATTAAACACTCGAGTGATAGATGTGCAGAAGATGAATGTGCAAGTTGAGATACTGGGTGCAAAGGAGCTAAATAAATAAATAAATACAGTATGGGGATGAGGTAGTTGGATGGGCTATTTACAGATGGGCTATGTACAGGTGCAGTGATCTGTGAGCTGCTCTGACAGCTGGTGCTTGAAGTTAGTGAGGTCCAGAGTAGTGATACTGGACAGGCGGGCAGGTGCAGGCAGCGATCGGTTGAAGAACATGCATTTAATTTTACTAGCATTTAAGAGCAGTTGGAGGCCACGGAAGGAGAGCTGTATGGCATTGAAGCTCGTCTGGAGGTTAGTTAACACAGTGTCCAAAGAAGGGCCAGATGTATACAGAATGGTATCGTCTGCGTAGAGGTGGATCAGAGAATCACCAGCAGCAAGAGTGACATCATTGATGTATACAGAGAAGAGAGTCGGCCCGAGAATTGAACACTGTGGCACCCCCATAGAGACTGCCAGAGGTCCGTACAACAGGCCCTCCGATTTGACACACTGAACTGTATCGGAGAAGTATTTGGTGAACCAGGCGAGGCAGTCATTTGAGGAACCAAGGCTGTTGAGTCTGCCGATAAGAACGTAGTCATTGACAGAGTCGAAAGCCTTGGCCAGGTCGATGAATACAGCTGCACAGTATTGTCTCTTATCGATGGCAGTTATGATATCGTTTAGGACCTTGAGCGTGGCTGAGGTGCACCCATGACCAGCTCGGAAGCCAGATTGCATAGCGGAGAAGGTACGGTGGGATTCGAAATGGTCGGTGATCTGTTTGTTAACTTGGCTTTCGAAGACCTTAGAAAGGCAGGGTAGGATAAATATAGGTCTGTAGCAGTTTGGGTCTAGAGTGTCTCCCCCTTTGAAGAGGGGGATGACCGCGGCAGCTTTCCAATCTTTGGGGATCTCAGATGATACGAAAGAGAGGTTGAACAGGCTAGTAATAGGGGTTGCAACAATTTCGGCAGATAGTTTTAGAAAGAGAGGGTCCAGATTGTCTAGCCCGGCTGATTTGTAGGGGTCCAGATTTTGCAGCTCTTTCAGAACATCAGCTATCTGGATTTAGGAGATTTGGGAGATTTTTGATGCACGGGAATTATACAGTGGTGGAAAAAGTAGCCAATTGTCATATTTGAGTAAAAGTAAAAATACCTTAATAGAAAAGGACTCAAGTAAAAGTAAAATTAACCCAGTAAAATACTACTTGAGTAAGTCAAAGTATTTGGCTTTAAATATACGTAAGTATCAAAAGTAAATGTGTAAATAATTTCAAATTCCTTATATTAAGCAAACAAGACGGCACAATTTCCATATATATATATTTTTACCGATAGCCAGGGGCACACTCCAACACTCAGACATTATTTACATACGAAGCATTTGTGTTTAGTGAGTCCACCAGATCAGCGGCAGTAGAGATTACCAGGCATGTTCAATTGATACGTGCGTGAATTTGACCATTTTCCTTTCCTGCTACGCATTAAAAATGTAACGAGTACTTTTGGGTGTCAGGGAAAATGTATGGAGTAAAAAGTACATTATTTTCTTTTAGGAATGTATTGAAGTAAAAGTAGAAGTTGTCTTTACACCACTGGAATTATAATAATGGTAAACTAATAAAAACATTAAAACCTGGGCCTAATGATAAAACAGATGCATTTGCCATTGGTAAAGAGATCGCATTGCAGTATGTCGTCTGTTTATTTTACTTTTATTATATAGGCCTAAATCATAATCATATTGCAGTACATGTAGCTCCTTTTCTGACATAACTGGTTTAAATTATTCCCGCTACACAACAAATAGTAGGCTACCATTTATCAATCGCTCATTCAATATGGGTAGGCTACAGTATTGCTGTGCAATAGGATTAGGAGCGCGACATCATAGCCTGTTTCATTTCAGAGCCTACACCAAGGCAGGAGATAGAAACACAATAATGTACTGATAAACAAAATATTGAACAACAATTCGTCTTTTGCATAGAGGTGTGGGCTGTAGCATTTACTTTTGAATTGTTCTAAATTGCGCGGCCAGTGTTTGGCACTCGCTTTGCGGCATGCATTTTTAGTTTGGAAAAGTCACTGCATCATTCTTTCCACACCTCAACAGATATATGATCAAATTTGCCATTGTTTTTTTTACTATCATGTCCCAGTTCCAACATCTCCAAAACATACAGCAAATGAGGATGTTTCTATTATCATAAAAGGGGAATGGAGGGCGTTTTCCAAGCGAGGCTGTAGCACTCGTTCATGACCGCACAAATATAATATGGCTCTGATTTGTCATTGAAAACATTTGTACACTGAGTATACAAATCCAGGTGAACGCTAAGATCCTTTATTGATGTCACTTGATAAATCCACTTCAATCAGTGTAGATGAATGGGAGTAGACAGGTTAAAAGGAGAATTTTTAAACATTGAGACAATTGAGACATGGATTGTGTACGTGTGGCATACAGAGGGTGAATGGGTAAGAAAAAGATTGAAGTGCCTTTAAACAGGGTATGGTAGTTGGTGCCAGGGCACCGGTTGTGTCAAGAACTGCAACACTCCTGGATTTTTCACGCTAAACAGTTTCCCATGTGTATCAAGAATGGTCCACCACCCAAATGACATCCAGCCAACTTGACACAACTGTGGGAAGCATTGGAGTCAACATGGGCCAGCATCCCTGTGGAACGCTTTCAACACCTTGTAGAGTCCATGCTCTGATCAATTGAGGCTGTTCTGAGGGCGAGGGGGGGTGCAACTCAATATTAAGGTGTCCTTAATGTTTTGTACACTCAGTGTATATGTTACTTGCGACAGTTTGCTAAATCAATAGAGGAAGAGGCGAAACAAGAGGGAAAACTGGGACCAAAATCAGTCTTCTCCAGCAGGTGGATTTTATTTATTTTTTACTTCACCAAGCGAGGAGTTTTTCTACGGAGGTCAATGACAGTGTCGAATTTGGTTAACAAAAAATATAATTGATTATTTGCTACGTGTGTGTGGCTTATGTAATCAAATAGAAGTTTTGTAATGCTTAGGTGCATGCATGTTTTTGCTTGTTCCACACTCACTTTACAAAATAAAAAATGATCATGCTTGTCTTTCATAATTTGGTCAATTATGCATGGTTATGTAGGTTGGGTTTGTCATGTCATGTCTAAATGTTCTAATTTTGCCAATGAAAAAGTAATTCAAGTAGTTGGCAATATCAGAGGGTTTTGTGATGAATGAGCTGTGTTCGTCTTTTCGCCTAAAATGTCATTTAAGGTGCGCCAAAGTTTTTTACTATCATCCTTTATATCATTTATCTTTGTTTCCTAGTGCACTTTCTTCTTCTTTTTGCTTATTCAATTGTATGCCAAACGGAAGGGTCATCAGTTAAAGCAAGTTTAGCTAAGGTTCTGAGCAGGCCTTGTTAAATGATATGGTTACACAGACAGAACAATGGAAGGATGTGTGTGTTCACTGGATCTCCTGGCCTGTCCACAGGACATGCTGTTCTCTTCAGTCGTCCACTGGATATCCTGGCCTCTACGCTAAGCTTTTGGTACATTTTTGTTGAGGAGACTAACTCCCACACACTGTGTACATAAAACACCAGGTAAATGGAGAGAAACATTTTGAGAGAAAGAAAAAATTGCCAAGTTGCACGTCAAAGCTTCTGTCCATCCAGTGTCTTTTACATAGAGAGTGCAGTGCACACCACCCTGTGGCCCATGCAGGAATTACTACCGATGACTCCATGGATGTGCAATTTGATTTACTGTAGTATAATGTAGACTCTTAGGAGTTGCTCCTCTTTTATGTTGGAAAACACAACCCCTTTTGGTTAATTAAGAGGCAATCTGCGATTGATACATAAATGCTTTTACGTTTCATTTCATGATATATGCAGCCTTTGATTATTGAAGAGTATAACGTATAAATCCCTCATGAGCTTAGTTCAACTGTCATACCCTATCAGAACCCAAAATATCAGCTTGTTTTACTATGTAATATAAGCAATTTTAAATAAACACTGTATAGCTTCAAAACGTGGTTAAAGCTATAATTTTGATCTAATGGATGGTCAGTCCTTGTATCCATATCTTTGTCTATGAATTTGGGAGTGGTTACATTTCTCCAGCTCCATCCCTCAGCTGTTTACCAAAACAGTGGCAGGCCGGCGCTTTGTTGTTGTTTTGAACTGCAGATTGTCCATCTAAGGCATTGTAACTTGAATATTCGGAGTTAACTTAAGTGGTGTGTTAATCATATGTTTCTCTCCCCTCCGTGTGCCCCCCCCCCCAGGCTCGCCTGGATGCTCTGACCGAAGTGGACGACTGTGGCCAGCTGACCATTAAGTGCAGTCAGGACTACTTCTCCCTGGACTGTGGCATCACAGCCTACGAGCTCAGCGACTACAGCCCCAGTGAGGACCAGGAGGGTACCAGGGGACCAGGCCAGGGCCAGGATCCCCGGTGTAGCTACCCCGAGCTGGAGAGAGACTTCCCAGAGCTCATCCAGAGTGTGGATCTGCTAACCATCACGGTCAAGCAGAACCAGAACCAAGGGGTCGTCCCAGAGCAGGAGGAGGAGGAGCCAGGGACCTACATAGAGAGACTGAGAGACACACTCTGTAGCGGAGGAGAGGACAACAATCCTGCACCAGGACCCACAATGCACTGCGGTGCGCCCCAGAACGAGAGCACTCTGCTCTCCAAGCGCCCACTCCAGGGCAGCGTGAGTAACGAGGTGTCCCCCACCCAGCCCTCCCTGCCTAAGAAGCCCATGTACCTGGAGGGAGAGACTGAGACCAGCCTCAGCCTGAGGAGATCCACACTGCCTTCCTCTCTTCAGTTCCAGGCAGACCTGAGCCGGAGCACCCCCTCCCTCCTGGACCCTCCGGACCGCTCCAAGTTCTGGCTGGAGCTGGACGCTGTGTACCCCAGCAACGCCAGCCAGTCCTACAACAGCCTGCATGCAATGAACGACAGGAACCTGCAGGCCAGCAGACAGAGCGAGGCTGGACGGTACCAGAGACAGGGGGGCCCTGCTGGAGCTCACATCCCCCTGCAGAGGAGCTCCTCAGAGGCAGGGCGGGGAGGCCATTTCCCCCAAGACATCTCCCCCATCCCCATCCCCATCCCCTTCTCAGGCACTGGGGAATGCAACAGGGACATGGATGATCCACAGACAGTCAGAGACACAGACAGCCCCCTACTTTCTCCCATGAGGGGGCCCTTGGACCACGAATCCCATGACGAGGCCTCCAGCGAGGACTCCAGTCCCCTCACCAAAGCAGCCGACTGGATCATCCAGCGCCCGGGGCCCCAGGGGCCCAAGTTCCACCACCAAGCTCAAGCCTTAGCCGAAGCTAGCCCTAACCCCAGCGAGGAGCGGTGGTTCGGGTCAGATGAGTTCTTGGCTCTGCCCGCACAGCTGAAGAAGACAGAGATGCTGGCTATGAAGCTGGAGACCCTGGCCAAGGCGCTGCCCCAGAGACCCGGCCACCAAGGACACCACGAGTCCATCCAGGATGTGGACGACTGGGAGCTGACTGAGGTCAACTCAGATTGGGAGGGCGACGGCCCGGGAAGCCCCAACCCCACTGTGGGCCTCCAACAGCCCTACAAGAGGCCCTTCCGGGTGGGGATGGGGCGTTTTTCGCCGACCTCGTCCAGCGACATGGCTCCGTCCCTGGATGAGAGCCTTGAGTCGGGCCCCCTCAGTGACCTACTGTCTGAGGACGAGGCCTGGAGCTCCGGGGAGAGTAGGATGAGAGACAACAACAGGGGCTGGAGCTCCGGTGAGACCCGAGGGAGCTCTACTGGCTCCAGAAGGAGAGACAGCAACAGGTTACCGCTGCAGCCCACCACCACTACCATGGCCCCCCACATAGAGACACAGTGTAAACCCCTCATCCAACAGTTACAGGATGACATCCAGCACCACGACAACCACCCAGACATATGGGGCAAGATCGAGGTAAGGAGAGCCACAGCTTCTGTCACAAACAGTTTTACTGTGAGGATGTTGTTGTTTCAAGCATTGGTTATTCTAGTACCTGACATTTACAGTAGATGGCTCCAACGTTCATGTATCCCCAACTAGAAAGTGTTGCTAAATCATTCCTGCTCATAATGATGGTGTCTATATGAATTCAAATGTCGACACATATTGACCCGTGTGGCTACGAAAAAAAGTCTGAAAGTGTATGAACTCACTACTGTAAGTCGCTCTGGATAAGAGCGTCTGCTAAATTGCTGAGATGTAAAAAAAAAAAAAAAAAGATATTCAAAGGTCAGTTGTTAAGTGACAGGTGCAGTATTGATGAAGTGATTTATGAACAGATCAATCATTGCTGTCACCCTGCGTATGGTAATATGACATTAGTACACAACATACAAGGAAAGGTTTCTTCCACCGTCAGACGGAGGATTGAAGTTATTTGACAATGCTTTAATACCTACACATCAGAGGAGACGGTTTAACCTGCTTTTGAGGATCATTCAGCAAATTGTTGCCAAGTAGAAAGCATACTGCATTCCTGTATCTTCTGATCCAATTATTATATGTACATAATCAAAATAATCAAACTTGACAACAAACCCAGCCAGCACATCAAAAGCTTAGTGAAACACGTTGCTCGCTTGTCTTCTCTCTACTCTCACATAGAGTAGCCTCATAGAAACCACTAACCAGTGCTTTGCGACCTTCCTTCTCCTGTCTGCCTCTCATGTTAATGTCTCCCATCCAACGATGTAATTAGACCATTAGGTAAATAATGAAGAGCATGTAATCAAGTCTCTGAAGGAGCTGGGAGCTAATTGATGATTTGATGAGAGTAAGAGACCCAGGAATTCTGCAGGACAATATAACTCGAAACTAAGTGTGACCGAGCGAGAGAGAGAGAAGAGAGAGAGAAGTCAGATAAGAGAGAAGGAGAGAGAGAGAGAGAGAGAGAGAGAAGACAAGAGAGAGAGAGAGAGGAGAGAGAGAGAGAGAGAGAGAGAGAGAGAGAGAGAGAGAGAGAGGAGAGAGGGAGAGCAGAGAGAGAGAGAGAGAGAGAGACAGAGAGAGAAGAGAGACAGAGAGAAGAGACAGAGAAAAGGAAGAGAGAGAGAGAGAGAGACAGAGACAGAGCACACAGAGAAAGAGAAACACACGAGAGCACAGACCAGAAGAGAGAGAGAGAGAGAGAGGGGGAAAAAAACAGAAAACTAGAATGCTATTTGGCCCTAAACAGATAGTATACAGTGGCAGAATAGCCTGACCACTGTGACTGCTACCCAAATTTTAGGAAATCTTTGACTAGTATGTATACGAACTGTTGATCCGTAAGCCTTGCTATTGAAAAAGGCCGGCCGAAGGCAGACCTGGCTCTCAAGAGAAGACAAGCGCTATGTGCACACTGCCCACAAAAAAATGAGGTGGCACTTCCTAACCTTTGACCTAAAGCATGTATGACCATATTAGAGACACATATTTCCCTCAGATATATCACAGACCCACAAAGAATTTGAAAACAAATCCAATTTAAATTAACATCCCCCATATCTCTATTGGGTAAAATATCCACAGTGTGCCATCATCAGCAGCAAGCACTTGTGACCTGGTTGTCAACAAGAAAAGGGCACCAGTGAAGAAGAAAACACCATTGTAAATACAACCTATATTCTCTGTTAAGTTATAATTTCCCTATTTGTATCTTTAACTATTTGCACAATCATTACAACCTCTGGTATATAAGTCTTTATTCTTTTGGAACTTTGTGAGTTAATGTTTACTGTACAGTTTTTAAATATTTATTTCACTTTTGTTTTAATGATTTTTTCATACTTGCTTTGGCAATGTTAACATATGTTTCCCATGCCAATAAACCCTTAAATTGACATTGAATTGAGATAGACAGACAGACAGAAAAAGACAAGACAGACAGACAGACAGACAGACAGACAGACAGACAGACGACAGACACACAGACAGACAGACAGACAGACAGACACGTGTCCTGTTTATGCAGAGACAGACAGACAGACAGACAGACAGACAGAGTATGAAAGAGAGAGAGAGACTATTGAGCTGTCATTCTTTAACACATGAGGGGACCTCAATAGAGGCTGCTGCCTTTCAGAGATATTATATTCTCCTCCGTAGTCAGTGAACCTCAGGCCTGATGAGCCTCGGTCCTGAGTGACTCCATGGAATCCTGTTCATCCTCCCCAGCGGGTCTCTGCCATCACAGATGTCTGAATGCCATTTTCTCCACAGCCCTGGACAATGTCAATGTTGGTAGGGTTTAATAAGAGCCAACCTGTGAATCCTACCTAAACATAACTAGTACTGTATAATCCTTTAGTATCAACATTCTCCACAGTATATGATTGAAGTTATATTGAATGTTATCTGTAGTTTCAGTCGGGTCCAGTCAGTAGTTTCCCACGGTCTGTAGCTATTCTGCCATGTAAATACTCTATGTCTCAAATGGCTCCCTATTCCCTATATGCTTCTGATCAGAGCATTACGGGCCCTGGTCAAAAGTAGTGCGCTAAATAGGGAATAGGCTGCCATTTGGGACGCATTCTCAGTCTGTTGACTAGACGGTCTCTTCCTATTTATCTCCACTGTTAGTCAGTGAGTCACATAGTGAAATCTCTCCCGTTGGTAAAGCCTGATTAGCACAGTGGGGTTTTATTGCCACCTGCTGGCAGGAACGGAAAATTATGACTTTCTTCTCTTTGGGAAAAAAAGATAGAATTCACACGTCGTCTCCTCTACAATGCCCACATATCAATAGAGCAACGTGTTGTTGCATATATAATGCGTTCATTTTATGCATTGAAAAAAAGGAATTGACATCAAATGATTGTTGTTATTATTCTGTAATGCATAACCCACCTTTTATCTTTCCATTGCTTATTACTGAGTGTTAGATACTAAGGTTGCCACTTTGGCGAATACATAGGATTATATGTACAAGACAGTCAGACATCTCCATGGTTCACGTACAATCTGAGGATTAGCATATCCTCTCCTCCTTCTCCTCTCTGTATCAGGATGGAAGGCTGAGGCTGAGGCGGAAGCTGATACTGAGGCTGATGCTGAAAGAGAGGCAGCCAGGCTGGGGCTGTGAGGCTGGGGCGGAGAGAGAGATTAAGACGGGCTGGGGCTGAGAGAGAAGTTAGGGCTGGGGCTGATGCTGGGGCTGAGAGAGAGGTTAGGGCTGAGGCTGGGACTGAGAGAGAAGTTAGGGCTGAGGCTGGGACTGAGAGAGAAGTTAGGGCTGGGGCTGATGCTGGGGCTGAGAGAGAGGTTGGGCTGAGGCTGTGGAGAAGTTATGGCTGAAGTGGGAGAGAAGTTAGGGCGGGGCTGAGGACTGGGACTGGAGGGGGGATGGAGAGAGAGGTTAGGGCTGAGGCTTGGGACCTGAGGAGAGAAGTTAGGGCTGAGGCTTGGCGACTAGTAAGAGATAAGTTAGGACTGGGCTGATGCTGGGGCTGAGAGAGAAGTTAGGGCTGATGCTGGGGCTGAGGAGAAGTTAGGGCTGGGGCTGATGCTGGGGCTGAGGCTGGGGCTAGAGAGAAAAGTTAGGGCTGGGGTTGATGCTGGGACTGAGAGAGAAGTTAGGGCTGGGGGCTGAGGCTGGGTTGAGAGAGAAGTTAGGGCGTGGGCTGAGGCTGGGACTGAGAGAGAAGTTAGGGCTGAGGCCTGGGACTGAGAGAGAAGTTAGGGCTGGGCTGGGCCTAGAGAGAGTTAGGGCTGAGGCTGGGACTGAGAGAGAAGTTAGGGCTGAGGCTGGGGACAGAGAAGAGAAGTTAGGCTGAGGCTGGGGGACACAGAGAGAAGTTAGGGCTGGGGGTTGTGAGTAGGTTTGACGTATCTAGATTTTCATATCGTCCATACACCGTTTCTGTACCATACCGGGTTATACGGTTTTACCGACATGTGCAAACAAGGGGCGCTATTTAAAACAAAATAATAGATGTATGTACAGTTGAAGTGGGAAGTTTACATACACTTAGGTTGGAGTCATTAAAACTCGTTTTTTCAACCACTCCACAAATGTCTTGTTAACTAAACTATAGTTTGGCAAGTAGGTTAGGACATCTACTTTGTGCATGACACAAGTAATTTCTCTAACAAATTTGTTTTACAAGACAAATTATTTAACTTATAATTCACTGTATACAATTCAGTGGGTCAAGAGTTTACATACACTAAGTTGACTGTGCCTTAAACAGCTTGGACAATTCCAGAAAATGAAATGTGGCAGATCGGTTTAAGAAGTCTTCTCTGATAGGCTAATATTGACATCATTTGAGTCAATTGCGAGTGAACTTCTGTGGATGTATTTCAAGGACTAACCTTCAAACCTGCAGTGCCTCTTTGCTTGAACATCAATGGGAAAATCAAAAGACAACAGCCATATGATCCTCAGAAACTGATATAATTGTAGACCCACAGCAAAGATCTGGTCATACCTTGGGAGCAAGTTATTCCAAACACGCCTGAAGGCACCAACGTTCATCTAAAACGACATACCACAGTATACAGAGTAAGACAACATAGGGACCTATGAGCCAGTCTATGCTCAGCAGAAGGAGATGCGTTCTGTTCCCGAGAGATGAACGTACTTTGGGTAGCCGCACGAAATGCAACACATCAGAAACTCAATCTACAGCAACCAGGAGCTTGTGACAGATAGTCTGGACGTTAAGAACAACAGGTACTACAGTATTGATTATCCACAGTAAATGAAGTCCATATACCATCGCCACTATAACCTGCAAAGGACTACGCTTCAGACAGTCCAATAGGAGAGAAGCCACTGCTCCAAAGCTGCCAAGAAAAAGCCAGACATCACGGTTTGCCAACACTGCACCATGGGACAGATGTGCTTTTTTCGGAGACAACGTAGATCCACATATGTGGTACTGAGTGGAGAGCAGATAGAAAGTCGTCCGTTTTGGCCATTAAAGGACTCCAATTGTTTATGTTTGGAGGAAAAGGGGGAGGCTTGCAGGCCGAAGAACACAATCTTAACGTGGAAGCACGGGGGGTGGCAAGCAATCCATGTTGTGGGGGTGCTTTGCTGGCTGCAGGAGGGACCTCGGTGACTTCACAAAATAATGCGCAATCATGAGGCGAGGAAATGATGTGAGATTATTGAGCAACAACTCAGAAGACACCACGCTCACGCAGAATGTAAAGCTCGTTCGCAAATGGTCTTCCAAATGGACAATGACCCCAAGCATACTTCCAAAGTTGTGGCAAAATGGCTTAAGGACAACAAAGTCAAGGTATTGGAGTGGCCATCACAAAGCCCTGACCTCAAATCCTATAGAAAATTTGTGGGCAGAACTGAAAAGGTGTGTGCGAGCAAGGAGGCCTACAAACCTGACAAAGTTACACCAGCTCTGTCAGGAGGAATGGGCCAAAATTCACCCAACTTATTGTGGGAAGCTTGTGGAAGGCTACCCGAAACGTTAGACCCAAGTTTAACAATTTAAAGGCAATGCTAGCAAATACAAATTGAGTGTATGTAAACTTCTGACCCACCCGGGAATGTGATGAAATAAATAAAAGCTGAAATAAATCATTCTCTCTACTATTATTCTGACATTTCACATTCTTAAAATAAAGTGGTGATCCTAACTGACCTAAGACAGGGAATTTTTACTAGGATTAAATGTCAGGAATTGTGAAAAACTGAGTTGACATGTATTTGGCTAAGGTGTATGTAAACGTCCGACTTCAACTGTATGTAAGAATGCTGTTTATTGACTACAGCTCAGCATTCAACACCATAGTACCCTCCAAGCTCATCATTAAGCTCGAGTCCCTGGGTCTGAACCCCGCCCTGTGCTGTGTATGAAAGGTCTATGTAAACTTCCGACTTCAACTGTATATAAAAAAATTGGGGATGCACAAAACAATTTAGGCAACAGAGATGTTCATCCAGGAGGGGATTGAATGTCTCTGCTGTAACCAAGAAGCTTGATCTTGACATCTAGCCACTTACCTAGCAAGTCAGCAAACCAAACGCATAGCAGGAGCCCTGAGATGGATATAATTTATTTGACACATCTTAGATTTGTTATAGTTATATTTAACTATATTTAACTAGTTATAAGCAGTGGCGTAGCACGCTCCCCTGCAGCCCCTGAAAAATACTGTAGTTAATTCGAAATACCCAGGAATACGGTATAAATGGTATATTGCCCAAGCCTAGTTGTGAGGCTGAAGCTCAGACTGAGACAGAGGCTGATGCTGAGAGAGAGAGACAGCCAGGCTGAGATTGGGGCTGTGAGGCTCGGAGAGAAGCTGAGGGTGTGAGGCTGAGTGAGAGACAGCTAGGCTGAGGTTGGGGCTGTGAGGCTGGGAGAGAAGCTGAGCCTGTGAGGCTGAGAGAGGGGCAGCCAGGCTGGGGTTGGAGCTGTGAGGCTGGGGCTGGGGCTGAGGCTGGGAATTGAGAGAAAAGCTGAGGCTGTGAGAGAGGCAGCCATGCTGAGGTTGGGGCTGTGAGGCTGGGGCTGAGGCTGAGGCTGGGATTGAGCAGAAAAGCTGAGGCTGTGAGGCTGAGAGAGAGGCAGCCAGGCTGAGGTTGGGGCTGTGAGGCTGGGGCTGAGGCTGGGACTGAGAGAAAAGCTGAGGCTGTGAGGCTGAGAGAGAGGCAGCCAGGCGCACCACCTGAGATGATACGTGTCACACAGGGAGGTGATTGATTACATTAGCATGCGGGCCTCTGGAGATGACTTCATCCTCATGGCAACAGACAGCTGGCAGCTGAAGGTTCTACTGGGAGCGTCTCAGGGGCCTAGTCAAGTGTGACGCTACTGACGAGCAGAGCCTTACTTCCCTCCATCCTTCCTCTCTCTCGGTCTCTCTCTTCCTCTCTTCTTTTTTTTATCTCTCTCCTTTCTCCGCCTGTCTCTCTCTCTTTCTCTCTCTCTCTGCCTCTCTCTCTCTTTCCCTTGGAGAAGTTCGGAGGGGATAGATGGGAAGAGAAGGGATGTTGTTCATTCATGTTATTCATATGCTTTTCCTCCTGCCTGCCTGCCTGGCACATTACACTGGCCCACAAACCCATTCTGTGACACGCTAGGCCCTGCCGTTAATGCTGTTGTGACCAGAGGCTGTGTATTCATCTTGGTTGAAAGCTTTACTGGTGGAGAGGGAGGATGAAAAGGAAACGCACATAATGTCCCTGTCCTGGGGGATTGTGTTCTAGTCTCAGTGTCTGTTGATTTCCATTGACTGGGACAATTCTGCTGTAATGTACCTATCTCACTGGCTAATATGAGCAGCTTACTGCTAGCCTACTGCACGCAGACAGGACATTAATGCAATGCATTTTTTTAAATGAGAAAGAGAGAGGGAGAGAGATGCAAGCTGAGCCTGAGAGAAATATGCAAGAGAGAGAAATATGCAAGAGAGAGAGAGAGAGAGATGAGAGAGAGAGAGATACGAGATTGAGAGATGCGAGAGAGAGAGATGCAAGAGAGAGATGCAAGAGAGAGAGATGCAAGAGAGAGAGAGAGAGATGATTTTGTTAGCAGAAAAGATTCTAAAACAATTAAGAGGGCGAAATTAAATCCTGCTGTCTTGCCACCGTGTACATCCTACAATAGACTAGAGAAACAGGAGAGGGAGGATAAGATGCAGAAGAGAAAGCGAGAACCAGGCAGACAAGAGATATCAATTTAGATGAACTAAAAAGGCCACCTGTGCCTACCTTTTGTGGTCGAGTGATGACCCGCTGCTATCCCTGGTAAGGACTGTAGGGTGAGGCGGTGGGGTTCTGTGTGTCTGCTGCTGCTCAGTCTGCCTCTTCTTCTCGCTACATCACTACCCGGTCTTCTGGACCCTCCCCGCCACGGCCGCGTTGGTGGTACCCCCTGGAAAGCCACGTGGTAAGACTAAAGAACAGGCTGCCACACAGAGTTATGACGAGAAATAAAGCCTAACCCCATGGCTGGAGAACAGACACACCAGAGAGGAAGGATGAGGAAGGAGAGGAGAGGAGAGAGATGCAAGAGAGAGAGAGAGATGCACGTGAAAGAGAGAGAGATGAGAGAGAGAGAGAGAGAGAGATGAGAGAGAGAGAGAGGGAGATATGAGAGAGAGATACGAGAGAGAGAGAGAGAGAAATATGCAAGAGGGAGGGAGAAAGAGAGAAATATGCAACAGAGGGGGAGGGATAGCGTTTGTTAGTGACTGAGATACTGTAGGTCCTGGGCTATGATCAGTCCCCACTACACTAACATCACCATCCAGGCCCTGCTATTGGGATGACACTGATGCTACACCCTATGTACCAGCCTGCCAGGACCCAGCCTCATCCTGCCTCAGACCCCATCCTGCCTCAGACCCCATCCTGCCTCAGACCCAGCCCCATCCTGCCTCAGACCCAGCCCCATCCTGCCTCAGACCCAGCCATCCACAACCACATCAAAGCCTGTCTAAGAAGTCAGGTCCAAAAACGTCAATACTGGGGCTCTATCCGCATCTGAAGAGAGGTCATTTATATCAATAACTTTGATTTTCATCACTGTCAAATAATGAGCAGGAGGCCTGCCATGGAGAGTGAGAGAAATATAATCATATTGAATTCTGGGGTCATGAATGCAATTACTGAACACCACTCAATGAGTCAAGGTTTACTGCATCTATACACCGTACACCAGGGGCTGAAACACTGGATGTACAGATCTGAGGTAGTAATTACTGAAATACCACGCTAGTTACCGCCCGCGCCAGCGCCCGCCACAGTCCTTGTCTCTGTCCTTCTGCTCAGGGAGAGGAAAGGAATGCTAGGGAGGGAGGTGAAGAGAGACCGTTGTCAATCTGTGTTGGAATCAAGTTGCTTCCTTTCCTTGCCAGCGGATGGCAGTAGTCACACACCACACAGCAAGCCTCTCCTCCGTCCTCCCCTCTTTGACTAAGCACCTCTAACTGATCAAGGGCAATGTTACTGACGGGAAATCTCCCCCATCAACCCGTTGTTTGTGTGTATAAACTGATGTGTATACCCTCAACTATCAAATGTTCTCCTTTTGAAATCAAGTTTTGCCCTTGAATCAATTCACCCCAATGTTGGTAGTTTTAACTCAAGAGGTGAAATATCACTAAACAACAGGACTGGAGTCACTGCTGTAGATTGACTTTAGTGTCTGTGGATGTGTCTCTCTGTCCCTTTCTCTCTCCCTCTGTCTCTCTGTGTCGCTCTCTCTCTGTGTGTCTCTTTCTCTGTCTCTCTGTCTCTCTGTCTCTCTCTCTCTCTCTCTCTCTCTCTCTCTCTCTCTCTCTCTCTCTCTCTCTCTCTCTCTCT
>NC_036849.1:8255022-8282666 GCF_002910315.2 Salvelinus sp. IW2-2015 | reverse complement strand
CAAAATATAGAGATCGAGACAAAATAGCATGCTCTCTCTATCTATATCTCTCCCTCTTTGCCTCTCTCTCCCTCTCGTGCACACACATGCAAAAAGCAAACAGGCTTACAGAGATTAACGTACACAGTGCCTAACTGCATGTGGATGTAAACAACGAGACATGCTGCATCCTCGCAATCACTCACACTCTCAAGAGCAAACATATGTGCAGGCGCGCACACGCACACATACTCGTACATCCACACACACACACACACACACACGCACACACAAACATACACACATTCACACTTTCCACACACATTTGCATACATCCATAGAGACCAGCAAATATGTATTGGCATAGCTCCCTGCTGACTGCCTCTCTGCATATGTATACATGTATATATAAACATGTATATACTCTGTTCTTCATGCCAACAACACGAACACCGAGTACACATGCATTTGTATTTTATCACTAACCTTGTACAAAACTGTGTGTGTGTGTGACTGTGTGTGTGCATGCATGTTTGCGTGTGTGTGTGTGTGTATGTGTGTGTACATACTGTATATCTCCACCAGCATCAGAGGTTTGTTGTGGAGCAGGGCAGCCACGTTTGTCATTTTGGGGCATGGGGAAAGAAGATATAGTTATGTTTTACTGGGATGAGCTTCAAATGTTAGTATCGATTGAGACGGCCCTACCAGACGCACTTGTTTTCCTCAGTCAACCTGTGCTCCAGGGCCGCTGAGGGGAGCTGCTCCCAATTGAATGTTTTTGGGGTTGGGCTCCAGCTGGCACTTGGCGTTGTGGTGGGGGTTGGGTGTTCAGGGGAATGAGTCTTGCTGAGCGCGGCGGCGAGCTGCCCTGCTTTCCGGTGCCCCTGGGAGCACGGTAACGAGAGGTCTGCGAGCCCAGGCCGAGCGGACTCCTCTTTATAAGGCATTGAGAGATGGCGCAAAATGAAACGGCTATTGATTGAGCTTGATGGCCGATCCAGCTCTTTGAATCACATTAACGAGGCCACTCTGCACCGGTGGCAAATGAACAGTCAGGACAAGAGGCCCCCCAGTTAGAGAGAGGGGGTGGGGGGTTGACACTAGCCAGGGGGTGTCACAACCCTTAACACATAGACAGTTACACAGGAAAATATATAGATACAACCCCATCTCTCTCTCTCTCTCTCTCTCTCTCTCTCTCTCTCTCTCTCTCTCTCTCTCTCTCTCTCTCTCTCTCTCTCTCTCTCTCTCTCTCAGGAACCACTTGTATGTAACATTTCAATGTCATCACATTTAGCTATACGATACTCTACTCTAAAATATGCTAATGTAAATACATTTTAAAAATCTGATCAAATAGAATTGGAAATAAAATGCCAAGCCACTTTTTTAGCTGATGTTGTTATTATGTTAGTAGCCAGGTATCTTCCTCTCCGGCTCCGAGTGAGCCGATTCATTTCCACATGTCTTCTAACTTAGCCTTCCCAACTCCCACCTCCCCTCCAACCTCTGAGCCTCGGTAACACCATCCTCCACTACACCTCCGCAGGCTTTAATTCCATCCCAACCTGTGTGTGTGTCTGTATGTGTGTGTGTGTGTGTGTGAGCCCTGCCCCTCCACATCCCCAGACGCGTCCAGACATGGCGGCGTTCTTCAACTCTCCCTCTGTCTCGGTGAGATGACGGCTCTGCCCTGTCTGTGTGTCTGTCTGTGTGAGGTGATGTGGGGATTACAGTCCTCTCGCCTCAGCCTAAACCATAGAGGAGCGAGGCGAGCAGAGTAGCGAGCAGAGGAGCGAGGCGAGGGGAGCGAGGGGCTCGAGTTCCAGCGGCTTCATACTGTAGCACATCTAGAGGTGTCAAATCAGCAATAACCCACCTGCCCCCAGCTAAATCCACCCAGAGCCCCCCAGTCTCTGCTGCTAAACTCTCTGGTTGCATCCCAAAGGGTACCCTATTCCCTATATAGTGGGCTCTGGTCAAAACTAGTACACAAATATGTTGGGAATAGGGTGCGGTTTGGGCCACATGCTCTTTGCTGCTGCACTGCAGTCTGCCTGCTCCACTGGACACATCATGGAATATATATCAGATCATATCATACAGCAAACACGGATACTGTCTGTATCACAGTATAAATAGAAACCCTATGATATTTTCTTCGTTTATATGGTATAAACATTTCATCATTAATTATTAAACGGTTGGTACCAATTTTGAACAAGTACAGTAATAAAGGGAATTTCAAATAACTATTTATCAACTGTTTATGAACTATTTGTCAACAATTTATCAACAATGTCAGTTTCAAGATGTGGCATGCATAAAGCATAAACTGTTACCTTTTCTCATAAAAGATTAGACGGCCGGTCATCATCGACAACTGTCAATGTTTTATTATAAACACTGTAGACATACATTATCTAGACAGCATGGTAGAGAGCTATACCCTATATCACAGTGTGATGGATAGCTTACTGTTCTATTCTATGCCCTTCTACATTTTCACTTAAAAACATACGGTTGAATCTCGGATTAAAAACGATATTATAATTTGTAATACTTTCTAATCTGTTGTGAAATACTTCAATGTGACTTCCTTCCACCAGTGGTAGATATCTAGTTATAATGTATTAGTGTTGACTTGTTCTAAGCTATCACAGAGCCGAGAGGCTATCAATCCCCTGTCCATCTGGGGGATCATAAATCCACCAGCCAGGAGATGTTACCTTGTCATCTCTGACGAATACCTTCAGGTGACCATCTGTCACAGGCCCATATCCCCTCATCGCTGGTGGCATCAAGTTTACTGGATTTTCTCTGTCTCATTTAAAGATTGCAGCGTAGTACTTGAATCAGAGTATTATACATGGTACGGTAATTCACTCCCGCTATATCTAGGTAGGTATGTTTTTGTAAATTATGTCCAAAAAAGAATGGAAGAATCCACTTTGACATGAATACACTGTAAAAAAAAAAGAAACCGTCAAAAACACCCACAAATGTAGTTCTTTCAACTGATTATTATTAAGTAACTGGTTCCACAGCCATTTTTTTGGTTTAATCAACTTTTAGGTCCAAGTGTTACCTGAACTAAAAACTCTTGGCCCAAACTTAGCTCTAACTTGAGAACTTGGTCAAAAATGCAGTCAATTTAAAATTATGTGTTTGCTCAGCTTATCTCATGTGTTCATTCAATTATAAATGAACAATTGGGCATCTTAACTAAAAAAAGTCTGTGCAACTGGTTACACACGCACACACTCAAACTGTGCTTTTAACATACAATGTTTTCAGCCTACATATTTGACACACGTTGACATACATGACTCAATTGTGCATGTTCATTTATACAGTAATTATTATCAACATGTCATCACCTGGGATTTGAACTCGCAACCTCTTGGTTCATGGCATTCCTATCTTCCTGCTACGACACCATGTCTGTGTCAATTAATCTGTTCATCTGTTCATCTGACTCTTCTCTCATCACTGAAGATTGGAATGCTTTTAACCAAGAGGTTTTGAGTTCAAATCCCAGGTGATGACATGTTGAATATGAATTACCGTATACATGAACATGCACAATGTAATCATGAATGTCAATGTATGTCAAATATGTAATTTGAAAACATTACACACCGTGTGTGTAACTAGTTCCACTGCCTTTGTTTAGGTAAAATGCCCAAATAATAATTTTATAGTTGAATGAACATATGAGACTATTTGAGCAAATGCATCATTTTAAGTTGACAGATTGTTTTGCATACGTTTTGTCATGTTGGAGCTACGTTTGGGCCAACTCAAAATGTTAAGTTCAGGTAACACTTTGACCGAAAGGTTAATAAACAAAAAAAAGACTGCGGAACCAGTTCCTTAGTAATATAACCAGGGGCACACTCCAACACTCAGACATCATTTACAAATGAAGCATGTGTTTAGTGAGTCCACCAGATCAGAGGCAGTAGGGACATCCAGGGATGTTCTCTTGATAAGTGCGTGAATTTGATTATTTTCCTGTCCTGCTAAGCATTCAAAATGTAACGAGTACTTTTGTGTGTCAGAGAAAATGTGTAGAGTAAAAAGTATATAATTTTGTCAAAAATATAAATAGTAATGTACAGATACCCCTCAAAAACGATTTAAGTAGTACATTAAAGTATTTTCACTTAAGTACTTTACACCACTGCATGGAGTAACAAGTCACATAAGTTGCATGGACTCACTCTGTGTGCAAAAATAGTGTTTAACATGATTCTTGAATGATTAGGTCATCTCTGTACCCCACACATACAATTATCTGCAAGGTCCCTCAGTTGAGCAGTGCATTTCAAACACAGATTCAACCACAAAGACCAGGGAGGTTTTCCAATGCCTCGCAAAGAACGGCACTTATTGGTAGATGGGTAAACATTTAAAAAGCAGACACTGAATATCCCTTTGAGCATGGTGGTTATTAATTACCCTTTGGATGGTGTATCAATACATCCAGTATTGCCGGAGAGGAAGGAAACTGATAAGGGATTTCACCATGAGGCCAACAGTTACAGAGTTTAATGGCTATAATAGGAAAAAACTGAGGATGGATCAACAACATTGTAGTTACTCCACAATACTAACTTAAATGACAGAGTGAAAAGAAGGAAGCCTGTACAGAATACAAATATTACAAAACATGCGTCATGTTTGCAATATGGCGTTAAAGTAAAACTGCACAAAATGTAGCAAAGAAATGAACTTTTAGTCCTGAATACAAAGCGTTATGTTTGGGGCAAATCCAATATAAAACATTACTGAGTACCACTCTTCATATTTTCAAGTATGGTGGTGGCTGCACCATGTTATGGGTATGCTTGCCACCGGCAAGGACTACAGTAGGGAGTTTTTTGGGATAAAAATAAACGGAATAGAACTAAGTACAGGCAAAATCCTAGAGGAAAACCTGGTTCAGACACTGGGAGATAAATTCATCTTTCAGCAGGATAGTAATCTAAAACACAAGGTCAAATCTACACTGGAGTTGCTTACCAAGACAACAGTGAATGTTGGCCTGGTCACAGTTTTGACTTAAATCTATGACAAGACCTGAAAATGGTTGACTAGCAATGATTAACAACCAACTTGACAGAGCTTGAAGATTAAATAAAAAAATTATGTGCAAATATTGTTCAATCCAGCTGTGCAAAGCTCTTAGATATTTACCCAGACAGATTATCATCTGTAATCGATGCCAAAGGTGATGGTAACGTGTTGACTCAGGGGTGTGAATACTTATGTAATGAGATATTTATCTATTTCATTTTCAATACATTTCAAAAAT
Organism: Salvelinus sp. IW2-2015; assembly: GCF_002910315.2. NCBI lineage: Eukaryota > Metazoa > Chordata > Actinopteri > Salmoniformes > Salmonidae > Salvelinus > Salvelinus sp. IW2-2015. The sequence goes on along the minus strand of NC_036849.1, from coordinate 8,277,364 downwards.
GTCTAAAAGCATGTTTTCACTTTTTCATTATGGGGTATTGTGTGTAGATAGGTTAAAAAATATATTAATTTAATTTATTTTGAATTCAGGCTGTAATAAAACAACATGTGCAATACGTCAAGGGTTATGTATGCTTTCTGAAGGCACTATAGGGAATAGGGTGCCATTGCTGACGGGGCCTTGCTGTGAGTGTGAACAACTCCATCTTGGCTGTTTTGCTGTCCCTGAATCAGCGTTAGAGCGAGTCAACGAGGGCATCTTTTAGTTAGTGCGGTGTCCCATTCCCCTTCATCCATTCTTCCCAGTGAAGTAGAGCCGGTCCTCGTTCAGTGCTCCTCTACTTGCTCTCTCGGCGGCAGGCCGTCAGATACAGTTAGCCAGGGCTGTGTTGGCTCGGCACACCTTCAGCATGCTGGTCAGATCACACCAGGCCCTAATCGCCAGCAACAGGCCGGCCCAAGATCTGAGGAGATGAGAATCTAAGGCGAAGATGGCTCCAGGCGCCTCGCTGCATCACTCCCCTGGGACCCCTCTGCCCCCCCTCTTGATTCACCCCCCTCTGTACGCACATCCTCGACCCTCTCCAACCCCCACCTCCCTCCACCCCCTAACCACCCATCACATCTTCAAAAGCACAGCCCCACCTCCCTCCAGGTCCCAGTATAATGTTCTCTCCCTCTCTTTCACTCTCCATCTCTCTCTCTCTCTCTCTCTCTCACTCCCCATATCTCTCTCTCTCCACTTTGATTACTCTTAGCACCACGAGAGCACTCGGCTCTGCACCGGCTCCTTGGGTATTATCAAAACCAATCAACATGAAAGTTTTCCTAGCAGCACCCACGGAGAGATGGGATGGAGGGGGAAGAGTATTGGGGGAAAGAGAGACGGGAGAGAGAAAGAGGAGTGTTTGGGGTATTTTTAAAGAGAATAACAATAGCGGAATTGAGACATCACAGTAATAAGGGCGCTTGGGGGAATATTGAACAAGTTGGAGTTAGGGGATGGGTGGATGATAGATCCCTTTAAGCAGGGTCGGCCCGCTCATTAGGCAGGATTAGGATGGCCGCCTATGGCGGCAGATTGACGAGGGCGGCATTTTGAACTAAACTGACTAAGATGTACCTCCAACAACACATAAAAATGCACATAATTCTGCCCAAAAACAATGACAATTTCTCTCAACCAGTGGCCTATGTGATTTTTAGGTGAGCGCTGATGCTGCCCTATGATAAGCAGCTCCCACTTTGTCAAAGGCAGGGACGCAAAATATGTATCTTGTCCATTCCGAGCGCGCGTCTCCAGGGTGCTGTGGAAGAGATGCATCGCTGCAGTGCTCCACCAACATTCCGTCCAAAAAATGATCTGACATAAATCATGTATCAGATATAGCATAAGAGTATGAGGCCTTTTCTGTAGCCTACAGGCTGGAGATAAAATGTATGACAGTGTAGTGAGACAGAAACTTTTTACATTGTGCAGGTTTCTACGATCAAATAGCCTACCCTAAATGGCGCCCGATCAAATAAAATATAGGAAAATGTGCTGACATGTTAACAAACAACATATCCTAAAAACAGGACAGGTCAAAGTGAAATTGACAGTATGGAATGGACAATCAGGCTACTCACAACTGCTGTCCAAGAGTTTCATCCTGTGGGCTAAATTGTCATGATCAGTGGTTTCAAGTTTGTATCACTCATGTTTTACGAGCTGATCATAGCAAAAAAGAAAATACTTCTACATTTTCCCGCTGTGTAAACTCATTGCAAATAAGCTGAGGATAACTCAACTGATAAAGTTGGGTAGCTGATATTTAGAGCTTAAATTGATTAGTCACAGGAATCAGGACGAATATAGCCAATACAAACAGTGGGCCTACAACATGGATGGGCATTCATAAAATTCCATTGCAGGCCAAGATGGTAGGCTACACTCCATTAAGCATGTATTGACGCCAACGTCTTTTTTTGGTTCTGTCTGGATCGGCCATCTTTTTTTTGGTGTTTTACAAACAGTAGGCCTACCATATTCCTAAAATAACATTTCAGGCGACCATGTAGGCCAGGGGTGGGCAACTCCAGTCCTCTGGGGCCTGATTGGTGTCACACTTTGGCCCCAGCCCCAGCTAACACATCTGATAGTAATAATCAACTAATCATGATCTTCAGTTTAGGATGCAATTAGTTTCATCCGCTGTGTTGATTAGGGACGGCCCCCGAGGACTGGAGTTGCCCATCCCTGCTGTAGGCTATACCTCAGTAAGCACGGACCGACTTTTTTTGTGCAGTCCGGACTGGCCTTGTTTTCCACGTCCATGGACGTTGTTTTTTGGTCCGGTCGAGACGAAATCTGAACCAATTATAGATGTCTATGTTTGGGTCAAGTTTTGTCCAGTCTGGACCAGCCTTGATTTGGCCCAAACGTAGACGTCTATAAATTACATATTTTCAACTTTCCTTCAGAACCGAAAATGAACTTGATTTCAACGTCCAGAAAATATGTGTCACGACTTCCGCCGAAGTTATCTCCCCTGCCTGTTCGGGCGGTGCTCGGCGGTCGTCGTCACCGTCCTACTAGCCGCCACCGATCCCTTTTTCGTTTATCTGTTTGTTTTGTCTTATTAGTTTCACCTGTGTTTCTGTTGTTTTCGGTTAATGAGCTTCCCTATATTTAGTAGGTAGACCCGCCCTTGTTTTGTGCGGGATTGTCTTTATTTTGTTACGTTTGTGCATTGTAGGCTGAGGTGTATTTTCTTTCTTTCACTTGACACCCTGTGGTTTTTGGGTTTTCACGTTATATGTCCGCGCCCTGTATTTTGTTGTGCTTATATTTTGTGTGTGCCTTATTAAAGAGCACTATACCCCCAGTGGAACTCTCTCTGCGCCTGATTCCTGCACCCACCTAGTCCCGCGTGACAATATGTATTTTCATCGTCTGGAAAATACATATTTTCAACTTTCATTCAGAACCGAAAATTTACCTGATTTCAAAGTCTGAAAAAAAAAAAAAAAAAATCACCTTTCATTCAGAATATAAATTGAATACCTTCAACGTCTGGAAAATACGTATTTTAGATGTCTTTTCAACGTTATTTTTCTTACTGGGACTATTCTTGTAGGAACTGCATTTTTTTTGTCTCGCCGAGGGCAGCAGAATGTCCAGGACCGGCCCTGCCTTTAAGGGATGGAGGAGTGATCTGTTGGATGAGGGGGATTCTAGAGCAACTTTGATGGGGTGTGGGCCACAAAAAATCTGAACTCATCATGAGGGGCCGCATTACCTCGTGGGTCTGCGTACTCACATCCATACCCCCCACCTTGCGAGCAAAACATTTCCCCCCCCATGACAGCGAAGAGAAAATATTTACGTTTTAAAGTTAATTTCCTGCAATTCTGAACAGTTTGCCATGGGGCATAGAGAAGATGTTGCCGTTTTAAAGCAAGTTTGTTGCAATTCTACACATTTTGCCATGGGACGAAGAGAAGATTTTGCAATTTTACTGCAAATTTCCTGCAATTCTACACATTTTACCATAGGGTGGAAGCAAATGTTTGCAGTTTTTAACATGATAACTGATGGTCAATTGGCCCCACCCCAGTTGGTAACTCGACCATGATTACTACATGTTTAGATAGCTGGCCGCTAGACTAACTTACCAATCTAAAAATGTTTTGCTGACATGGGCTAATTGAACGACTGCTGATGCACAACCACATTTTGAAATTGTATCTTGTATATTCTATTATTCTAACTCTCAACAGTAAGTTGAGACCCCAACTGAGTTCCTAAAAAATAAAAATAAATTGGTCCATGGGCTTAAAAAAGGGGAACATTGCTGTTCTTGAGGGAGAGGGGACTGTGTATTTTATTGAGAGAAGTGTAGCAGTGGGACTGTGGGGTTCTAGGGTTGTATTTTTTAAAGAGAATGTGAATCATCCCTTAAAACAAAAACTCAGTAGCCTATGTTGGATTTAGTTTTTTTCAATATGTTGGATTGTTTTTTACAAATACTAATATTTTCTGTCCCAATATTTCATGGACTTGTGGGATTGTACCAGGGGTGTTAAATATGAGTTTATACACTTGTGTGCTTTGTGTATTAGTGTGTGAATTAGTATTAGTATCATTTTCATGTTTCTTTTTTTGTTCTGATGTTCAAAAACACATTGCATGTGTTTATGCTTGAGTGTGTGTGGTATCTTGTTTATTATATTCTTGTTTATTATAGAGAGAAATGAACATGTAACATCTAGTAAGTTGACTGTTGTGAGGTGTCATCATGTGTGTCATATTGCGTCTGGTTGTACAGAGCTTTAAGCTGACCGTGGACAGTCACTGTTCCCTGAAATACTGTGTACTAATACGTTGTGTCTGGTTGTACAGAGCTTCAAGCTGAAAATGGACAGTCACTGTTCCCTGAAAGACTGTGTACTAATACGTTGTGTCTGGTTCTACAGAGCTTCAAGCTGAACGTGGACAGTCATGTTCCGAAATGACTGTGTACATATACGTTGTGTCTGGTTCTACAGAGGTTCAGAGCTGAAGTGGACAGTCACTGTTCCTGAAGACTGTTTTATCAATACTTTTGTCTGACTACAGAGTCAAGCTGAACGTGGACAGTCACTGTTCCTGAAAGACTGTGTACTAATACGTTGTGTCTGGTTTACAGAGCTTCAAGCTGAACGTGGACAGTCACTGTTCCCGTGAAAGACTGTGTCTAATACGTTGTGTCTGTTACACAGAGCTTCAAGCTGAACGTGGACAGTTCACTGTTCCCTGAAAGACTGTGTACTAATACGTTGTGTCTGGTTCTACAGAGCTTCAAGCTGAACGTGGACAGTCACTGTTCCCTGAAAGACTGGGTACTAATACGTTGTGTCTGGTTGTACAAGACTTCAAGCTGAACGTGGACAGTCACTGTTCCCTGAAGACTGTGTACTAATACGTTGTGTCTGGTTGTACAGAGCTTCAAGCTGAACGTGGACAGTCACTGTCCCTGAAAGACTGTGTACTAATACGTTGTGTCTGGTTCTACAGAGCTTCAAGCTGAACGTGGACAGTCTACTGTTCCCTGACAGAGAACTGGTGTCACTGGTTCAGAAGTGACAGGCAGTGCTGAGAGTGATCATCACACAAATCAGGTACGGCTCTATGCCTCAACCCTCACATTTAATTTAATGTTTATATTAACATACTGACCTTCAGAATGTATAAATCTTAAAGTAACCGCTTCTCAGCAAGGGGAAGGGGAAAGAAAGCCTTTTTCAACATACATTACATGGCATCTATCTGCATGGATTGAGCGAGTGAGTGAGTGAGTCGGGCAGGCGGAGAGATGGTGCTTGTGAGTGGTCGAGAATGATAGAGAGGAGAGGTGGAGAGTAAAAGGGTGAAGGGAGAGAAATGAAAGTGGAGTAGAGAGAGTGAGAGGTGCCATGTACTGTATACGAAGAGAGGAGTAAAGAGAGAGAAAAGAGAGGGAGGAGGCTGTGTATATGAAGAGAGGTGGAATTAGAGAACAGCGACTTGAGTCAGAGGCCATCATCCAGACGTTCTCTCCTCTCTGCTGGGCCGATTACTCACCTAAAGCATGCCAGAGCAGCCAGCCAGCGCTCAGCAATGTACAAATCCGCTAAGCTGACTCCCTGTTGGCGAGTTGTCCTCTCGCTGGCTCTTAAGCTGCCACCATTAAAATGCAGATGGCCTCCAGGATCCTGGAGCTGTTTGAAAAGCTTCTGACAGGAGAGAGAGAAGAGAGGAGAGGTGAGAAGAGCCTACTGTGATTCACTAGAATCAGCTCTCTCTCTCTCTTCTTCTCTCTCTCTCTCTCTCTCTCTCTCTCTCTCTCTCCTCTTCTCTCTTCTCTCTCTCTCTCTTCTTCTCCCTTTCTGTCATCCACATCTCATCTGCATTGGTTCCTAGTACCCTTCACTGCTTATATTGGACGACAATTCTTTAGCAATCTCTCCCCCTATTCCCCGCACTGCAGACCTAAACGTTTTCCTAGCACTCTGCAGATCAGTCATGATAATTCCACAGTGTGACTTATGTGTGTGACATTGTTGAGCAGCCAGTCACTCAATGATAATTACGTCAGTGTGTTTTGTGCGTGTACATGATATGTGCGTGCCTTTGTGGTGGCTGTGGATTACAGGGTCACATTTCTGCCCTGGCTCGTTCATCTTGATTTGCACTTTTTAATTTACTTGAACAAACAGGATTTGGGTGATCATGGTGCTGTAGAAGAGACAGGGCTGGAGTACATACGAATGGCTTGCAGGTGTGGGAAGGGATTAACTATAAACAGCGATTCATCACATGCAGTAACCAGTACTGGTGTGTACATGTAGCATTAGTGAACATAGTACAGGCGCAGATTCACGTAGGTACTTGTGATTCAGCATAGGAGAGAGCAAGGTGGACCACTGAAGAATTCATGTAATATCAAATGAAGAGCCTTCCTACATCACTCGGGCTATGGAAACCCGTTCTAAAGACCGTATGAAGAAGGTATCAATTATTATGATAATGGGTCAAATAGTTGATCATAATAAATGCTAAATATCAGTACCTACAGAGACATGAATGAAGGATTTAAGAGAGGGTTGGTTGGATAATCCAAGACTGGATGTTGGCCATTCTCTCATTTCAAATCTCTCTTTTTCTCTCCTCTTCTCTCTCTTTCTTTCCCCGCCCTGCTCGCTCTCGTCGTTCTTTCTTTATCTTTCTCTCTCTCTCTTTTGGTCTCCTACATTCTTCCCTCCCTTTCTTTAATATATCTTCTCTCCCCTCCCCCCCCCTCTCTCTTTTATATCTGTCCGGCCTAGGGACATGCCTCCAGATGACCGTACACCAGTGGCAGGAGCTCCAGAGGCAATCCGCGCCAGCACAGCTGGATGCTGGCCCTCTGATGCCATCAAAGCCCAATCCTGGCCACTGAGGCTGAGGCCTCTCAGAAGGCAGAGACCACGGGTCCACTAGCCAGCCCCAAGGTAAACTGGCTGCATGCAGTCTCCATTTCCCTCCTCATATCCCCATTTCCCCACTCCCACCGCCACCACCTGCCTGCCCAGCCCGCGTGCCTGTCCGCTTGCCACTGACTGAAGTCCACCGCGCTCTCTCTGTCTCCTCTTCCTCTAGCCCACGGCTATCCAGTGCTCACTCAGCAAAATAAACAAACAGAAGGGGGAGATGGGAAGGGTTGCTGCTATTAGCATAAGAAACAGCTAAAGCTTCCCAGTTAGAAGTTACTGGGAATGGGAAGGAGGGAGGGACACGTAGTTGTGCATAGATGTGAATATGAAATATTTCATAAATGAACTCTCGAATGGTGGTGGTAGCATGAATAATTTGACAAGACAAAATGCAACAAACGCACACAACGCACGGGGCAACAGACACAACATTCACACACAATTATTTGTAGCTCAAAATGTGTGAAACCCAATTTATGTTCCTTGCATTTAATGTGTAATTACGCGTAGTCATTCATGTTACGATTGCTCATGTTTTAATGCCAATGTGTATTGTGAATTACGCTCAGATCTGATTTGGTGGAAGGAGGCATCCTTTCCACTTACCCAGAGAGGCCCAGGCAGAGAGAGAGAGAGAGAAATGTGTTTGTGCATAAGAAGAGATGACACCATGTCAGAGCACCAGCACAGCTTGGCTGGATTTCCCAGGGGCCGTCGGACGTGAGGGTGCAATCTTCACAGCATCGCTCCTCGCTCTCTTCTTCTGAATAATCTCTTGTTCTTCATCTGAACCAAATGAGAAACACAATCCCTTTTTTCCTCCCATGCATAGCATAGCCAGCTGGCTATCTGTACAGTGTCTCCTTTTCTTGCCCCCCCCCCCTCCTCTCCTCTCTCCTCCTCTCCTCTCCTCCTCTCCTCTCTCCTCTCTCCTCTCCCTCTCCTCTCCTCTCTCCTCCCCTCCTCTCCCCTCCTCTCTTTGCCTCCTCTCCTCTCTCCTCCTCTCCTCTCCCCTCCTCTCCTCTCCAGGTATTTTACTTTAGTAGTGGGCACGTGCATCCCTATTTCCTCTTCGTAGGCGACGACATAAATAATCCTGCTGCTTTTAAATTGTTTTGTTGCAATTAGAAATCACCACAATCAGTGTGATCAGTCAGCTCTGACATCCATTAGCCGCTTGGTTACAGCAAATTAACACAGAGACGAGCCAGTGATTCATTATCCCATAGCTGTTAATGACGATCAGATGCATTGCCTAATTAGAGCGCGGCCATTGTGGTGGGGGGAAGGTCAGGGAAGGAGCCACAAATCTCCTCTCAGCACTGTGTGTTTAGACCCGTCCTGACTCTTTGACGAGGGGGCATGGGGTCGGGTAAATACCATAGGAGGATGTTGACGGGAGCAGGATGAGAGGTGTCATCTTCTGGATGGAGGGATGGATGGATGACGGGGTGACGTCATCCGCATGGTGGGATGATAAGTCACAGGTTTCGTCCAACAGGTCGTGTTTGTTGTTCATCCATCAGTCATTATCAACGTAGGAGGTTCGCCTGAAGTTCTTTAATGCTCTTTTAATGCGTGTGCTGCGGAGATGTTAGCTTGTTATAATGGTGGCTTTGTATACTTCATATAGCCCATGTACTTAAGCTTTATACGTTGGGAATTTATTGTGAAATCAAACATCAACCTAGTTATAATGGAGAACATAGGAAAATGGCTTCCTTCTACGACGACGATGTTTCTTTCCAGTGTCCCATTAATTCCTAATGTTCCTAAAAACAACAGGTGCTCTTTGAGGTCATTAATTCGAGCCTGTGTAAAAATGCCACATAGAAGAGCAATGCGACATGTCACTGGGGTAATAACGTGTGAGATGAAGACACTAACGTTGCCCCCACCACGCATTAAGGTGTGTATAAAGCAAGGTGCGTCTCTCCTGGCTGCCATAACGGTTTGTTGTTATTGCGGAGACCATATGCTCCTCTCTGCCGTCTCCCTCGTTGATGTTCCCGAGTCTGAATCATTTTCCATGGGACCATAAAGTTTTTAACATGGCTGGATGCTGGTCAAATGGTAATCCTGAGGGAACCCTGTCTTGTTTAGTTATTCTCCTCTAATTAAATTGTTGGGGAAGATCACAGAGCGGAGAGAAGAGAGGAGAGAGAGAGGAGAGAGAGAGGAGAGCGAGAGGAGAGCGATAGGAGAGAGGGAGGAGAGAGAGGAGAGCGAGAGGAGAGCGAGAGGAGAGAGGGAGGAGAGAGAGAGGAGAGAGAGAGAGAGAGGAGAGAGCATGTAATGATAAACAGCTCGGAGCTTCAACACTTCAACGCTTCAGTCTCAATAACAAGCTGCTGCTTCTCAAAATCCCCTGGCAAATAATGATACTCCAGAACTGCATCCCAAATGGCTCCCTATTCCCTATATAGTGCACTACATTTGACCAGGGCCATAGAGTTTTGGTCAAAAGTAGAGCACTATATAAGGATTAGCGTGCCATTTGGGATGAACACCAGACTGTTGGTGTTCATGGTGACGAAGAAGGTAGCATTTGTATTTCATACAGTACAAGGCAAAGCTAAGCATGCTTTACACAGAGTTATGGAAGGACATAGTATCTGTACGTGATTCATGGAAATGTCACAGAATATCAGTTAAGAGGGGAGAGATTACTCTTACAAGATAACTTTTGTGTGTGTTCAGATTGTCCCTGTGATTTTAACATGGATTGAATATTATTGTGGAATAGTAAAGCTGTGTTCTGAGTCAACTAGGCCATATTGCAAATGGTACCCTATTCCCTATGGACCCTGGCCAAAAGTAGTGCACTATATAGGGAATAGGGAGCCATTTGGGATGCTGCTCTACTCTGGTGGCGGTGGTGTGTGATGCGTTTCTCCCTGAGCCTTGGTGGTTTGGACCTGAAGAACAGTGCAATATACAAGAGCTTAGCAGGATACTGTCAGAGGATACTGTCTGTCACATTACAGGAATTGCTGTAGGCTCTGTCTCCATGCCTTTGACTCACTCTCTCTCACAGAACGGGAAGGTGTTGACCACACAAACAAACAAACATGCATGGACTCGGATGCGTATACACACACAGGAAGTGTGTCCAATGTTCAATGTCTGCCGTGATTCTCCTTTCGCCTCCTCTTCATGCACCAATGGGCACACTATTCACGGCATGGCACAGCCATAGTTTAGCACAGCCTCAGCAGAGCACAGCCACAGCATAGCCCAGCACATCCACAGCCCCATCATCAACTCTTCCTCCATTTGCGGTTATCATTCCTCCTCAGGTGGAGAAGCTGGTGGATTCTTGTGGATTCTCTCTCTCTGAGACAAAAGATGATGCAATTTGAACATTTTCAACAAGGAGGAAATTTGTGAAAGTGCAGCAGAATTGTCAGCTAACATCATTGACATCCATGGAAAAAGTGGTGGTGTGTGTTATTTGTCCAAAATAGCCTGCTGTAGATCTTGTCTGTCAGTCAGTCAGTCAGTCAGTTTGTCCATCCGCCTGTCAGTCAATCTGTGCCCAGAGTTGGAACGTACCATATCTCCCTGGAGGCAGGGGTGGTTGGACCCTTCTTCCTCTCAGTAACCCCATCACTCTCCCATTGATCCCTTCAGATTAGACCATGTTCGTTTGGTCACAGGGGACATAAATCCAGTTAACCAGCTTGACGAAACAGCCCCCAGTCAGTGACCAAACGACACCCGGCACTCTGGTGATATTTGGGCGATGTTGCCATTACCATGCCTCACATTACAGCAAAGTTTATCAGAGTAGGTGTTGTGTCCCCCTACCTACTGCTGCCTCCGTCGCCCCAAGTGATACAATATCTAGCTCCTCAGAGTGGGATTATTCAGGTCATCTGAGCCCTGCCAGGTGTCAGTGGCATATACTTATGCTGGCCTGCCTGTGTGTCTATGTATGTATGTATGTAAAATCAGTGGGGCCTTATCTGCCGCTGCTCCCAGACAGCTTGTCTGCCCCGAGGCCCCAATTTCAACCAGCCAGCCTGGCTGACTGCAGCGCAGCGGGGGAGGGACGTGGGGGGGGGGGCATGAGGATGAGAGGTGGCRGGGGGAGGGTGGTGGGAAGGAGAATAACAGGAGGGGAGGAGGGCCCACCGTTGTCATCATCATCCCCCATTCTGCTCACTGGGCATATGTTAAGGGCCATGCCACACCAGTGATATGCCACACCACCATGCTGCATATGGAGTGGGTCTTAGGTATATCAAGGTACAGCACGCTTATAACTGACCCCAGGTTATTACTGCCTGGTGAAAATGTAATTAAAGGAAGTGGAGTGGCACTTTAAAGCAGGACAGGGCCATTTCCGGGGAGACTTTTTAGTCTGGGCGGACTGCTGCCTAGCTCCCATCAACCCCTTCTTCATCAGCCGGGAATTATGGGTAGATGTTCAGAGTTCACCCGGCTTTATGACTTAGTTTGTGTTGGATGGTGAGGCAGTAACTTTTCTATTAGGTATGACTATTTTGACTTTGTAGAATAGTTTATAGTGCGTTGGTGAGTTTTGCCAAGCCTTTTATTGTGGAGATAAGGTATTTTGAATATGATAATCAATGTTTTGTGAAATAAATCTAAATATGCATTCTGAAACAAGTGTCAGGAAACTGCTGTTTCATGCCCCTTATAGTTGAGAATTCACATGCTCTCTTTTGACTGGTTTAAACCAGCAACTGTATTTCTACATTGAGTATGGATTGCTTTGGTTATTAACAATCTATAATAATGTATCAAATTATTAGACTCCTCTCTTGACACGTGCAGTGCCTTCAGAAAGTATTCATACCCCTTGACTTGTTCCACATTGTGTTACAGCCTGAATTCAAAATGGATTAAATATGTTTTGTTTTACCCATCTACACACAATATCCCATAATGACAAAGTGAAAACATGTTTTTAGAAATCTTTAGAAATTTATTGCAAATTAAATACAGAAATATCTTGTTTACGTAAGTATTCACAACCCTGAGTCAATACTTTGTAGAAGCACCTTTGGCAGAGATTACAGCTGTGAGTCTCGCTGGGTAAGTCTCTAAGAGCTTCCCACTCCTGGATTGTGCAACGTTTGCCCATTATTCTTTTCAAAATTCTTCAAGCTCTTTCAAATTGGTTGTTGATCATTGCTAGTCAACCATTTTCATGTCTTGCTATAGATTTTCAAGTAACGTTAAGTCAAAACTGTAACTCGGACAATCAGGAACATTCACTGTCTTCTTTGTAAGCAACTCCAGTGTAGATTTGGTGTTTAGGTTAGTGGCCTGTTGAAAGGTAAATTAATATCCCTGTATCTGGTGGAAAGCAGACTGAACCAGGTTTTTTGCCAGTGCTTAGCTCCATTACGTTTCTTTTTTATCCTGAAAAACTCTCCAGTCCTTAACGATTACAAGCATACCCATAACATAATGCAGCCACCACTATGCTTGATATGGAGAGTGGTACTCAGTAATGTGTTGTATTGGATTTGCCCAATACATAACACTTTGTATTCAGGCCAAAAAGTAAATTGCTTTGCCAGATTTTGCCACTATTACTTTAGGGCCTTGTTGTAAACAGCATGCATGTTCTGTACAGGCTTTCTTCTTTTCACGCTGCCAATTAGGTTAGTATTGTGAGGTAACTACAATGTTGTTGATCCATCCTTAGTTTTCTCCTATCACAGCCATTAAACTCTGTAAATCTGGGTTTTCCCAACTGGCGGCCCACGAGACCCTCAAGTTTTCTGTGGTATTTCAAATGCTTTCTTGTTGGATATAAAAGACTGTAAAAACATGAGCAGATCAGCTCCAAGTGATTTTAATGTTGGAAATCTGTTCCAAAGTATTCCCACGCAAAATAGAGAGATATATGTGATCGTAAACAAATGTAAGAAAGGTTTGAAATTATTATGTTTTCGTCAAATGTTATATCTGTTAACAAACTATAGTTTTGGCAAGTCGGTTAGGACATCTACTTTGTGTATGACTCAAGTAATTTTCCCAACTATTGTTTACAGACAGATTATTTAACTTATAATTCACTGTATCACAATTCCAGTGGGTCAGAAGTTTACATACACTAAGTTGACTGTGCCTTTAAACAGCTTGGAAAATTCCAGAAAATTATGTCATGGCTTTAGAAGCTTCTGATAGGCTAATTGACATCATTTGAGTCAATTGGAGGTGTACCTGTGGATGTAATTCAAAGCCTACCTTCAAACTCAGTGCCTCTTTGCTTGACATCATGGGAAAATCAAAAGAAATCAGCCAAGATCTCAGAAAAAACTGTAGACCTCCACAAGTCTGGTTCATCCTTGGGAGCAATTTCCAAATGCCTGAAGGTACCACATTCATCTGTACAATCAATAGTATGCAGGTATAAACACCATGGGACCACGCAGCCGTCATACCACTCGCGTTCTGTCTTTTAGAGATGTGTCACGTTCCTGACCTATTTTTATGTTATTTTGATTATGTTTAGTTGGTCAGGGCGTGAGTTGGGGTGGGCATTGTATGTTGTGTGTGTTTTGTTTAGTCTATGGGTGTTGTATTGTGTATGGGATAGATAATTGTGAGGTTGTCTAGTTATGTCTATGGCTGCCTAGATTGGGTCTCAATCAGAGACAGCTGTCATTCATTTGTCTCTGATTGGGAGCCATATTTAAGGTAGCCATAGGCAGTAGGCTTTTGTGGGTAGTTGTCTTGTTTAACGTTTGTTGCGTGTCTGTGCACTTGCGTTATTTAGCTTCACGATCATTTGTTGTTTTGTTTGTTTGTATAGTGTTTTCGTTTTATGTTCATCTTCGTTCATTTAATTAAAAGAAGAGGATTATTTCCTCATGCTGCGTTTTGGTCCGTCTCTCCTACACACGATCGTAACAGAATCACCCACCTACTAGGACCAAGCGGCGGGGGAGAGCTCAACAGAGCAACCAGGACTCATGGACATGGGAAGAGATCCTGGACGGCAAAGGACCCTGGGCTCAGCCAGGGGAATATCGCCGTCCAAGGCGGAGCTGGAGGCAGCGAAGGCAGAGAGGCGCTTGGTATGAGGAGGCAGCGCGGCGACGCGGTGGGAGCCCGAGAGGCAGACCCAAAAAATTCTCTGGGGGGCACACGAGGAGTGTGGCAAAGCCGGGTAGGATAACCTGAGCCAACTCCCCGTGCTTACCGTGGAGTGAGAGCGGTCGTTACTGGTCAGACACCGTGTTATGCGGTAAAGCGCACGGTGTCCCCAGTACGCGTGCTTAGCCCAGTGCGGCTATTCCACCTTGCCGCACTGGGAGGGCTAGGTTGGGCTCGAGCCGGATGTCATGAAGCCGGCCCAACGTATCTGGCCTCCAGTACGTCTCCTCGGGCCGGCGTACATGGCACCAGCCTTACAGGTGGTGTCCCCGGTTCGCCTGCATAGCCCAGTGCGGGTTATTCCACCTCGCCGCACTGCAGGGCTACGGGGACCATTCAACCTGGTAAGGTTGGGGAGGCTTGGTGCTCAAGAGCACGTGTCCTCCTTCACGGTCCGGTATCCCGGTGCCACCTCCAAGTACCAGTCCACCGGTGGCAGCCCCCCGCACCAGGCTGTCTCTCCGGGTTCTCTCTCCAGCTGCTCCCACCTGTCCAGCGCTGTCAGAGCTTTCCTCCTCTCCAGCGCAGCCAGTGCCTATACACACGCACCAGGCTGTCTCTCCGTCTCCTCCCTACAGGTGTGCCCGTCTGCCCAGCGGCGCCTGAACTGCCCGTCTGCCAGCGGCGCCGAACTGCCCGTCTGCCCAGCGGCGCCTGAACTGCCAGTCTGCCCAACGCCGCATGAATGCTCGTCTGGACTGAGCCGTCGTCCAGCAGGACCAGGCCAGAGCCGTCCAGCCAGGGACCAGCCAGAGCCGTCCAGCCAGACCAGCCAGAGCCGTCCAGCCAGGACCAGCCGAGCCCGTCCAGCCAGGACCTGCCAGAGCCGTCCAGCCAGGACCTGCCAGAGCCGTCCAGCCAGGACCTGCCAGAGCCGTCCAGCCAGGACCTGCCAGAGCCGTCCAGCCAGGACCTGCCAGAGCCGTCCAGCCAGGACCTGCCACCGTAGCCAGGACCGCCAGAGCAGCCAGCCATGACCAGCCAGAGCCGTCAGCCAGCCCATGACCAGCCAGAGCCGTCAGCAGCCATGACCAGCCAGAGCCGTCAGCCAGCCATGACCAGCCAGAGCCGTCAGCCAGCCATGACCAGCCAGAGCCGTCAGCCAGCCATGACCAGCCAGAGCCGTCAGCCAGCCATGACCAGCCAGAGCCGTCAGCCAGCCATGACCAGCCAGGCCGTCAGCCAGCCATGACCACCAGAGCAGCCAGCCAGGATCCGCCAGCCAGCCCGGAGCTGCCGTCCCTCAGCCCGGAGCTGCCGTCCCTCAGCCCGGAGCTGCCGTCCCTCATCCGGTGTTGTCCCTTATCCCGGTGCTGCCCCTTATCCGATACTGCCCCTTCAGTTAGGGTGTTTAGTTGAGGGTGGTCATTGGAGGGGGGATACGGTAGAGCAGGAGGATGACATAAATTAGATAGGAATGATGGAAGGGCAAACAGATCCAAGAAAGCACAGCGAGCAACCACCAGTGGACAGAATAAGCCCACCACCCAGCCCTCCCTAGACTTTTGGGTGGTGGATCAAGAGTACGACACACTTGAAGAGGGGGGTTATGTCACAGTTCCTAGACCTATTTTATGTTTTTTAATTAGTTTAGATTAAGGTCAGGGCGTGAGTTGGGGTGGGCATTTATGTTGTGTGTGTTTTGTTTAGTCTATGGGTGTTGTATTGTGTATGGGATAGATAATTGTGAGGTTGTCTAGTTATGTCTATGGCTGCCTAGATTGGGTCTCAATCAGAGACAGCTGTCATTCATTTGTCTCTGATTGGGAGCCATATTTAAGGTAGCCATAGGCAGTAGGCTTTTGTGGGTAGTTGTCTTGTTTAACGTTTGTTGCTTGTCTGTGCACTTGCGTTATTTAGCTTCACGATCATTTGTTGTTTTGTTTGTTTGTATAGTGTTTTCGTTTTATGTTCATCTTCGTTCATTTAATTAAAAGAAGATGGCTTATTTTCCTCATGCTGCATTTTGGTCCGTCTCTCCTACACACGATCGTGACAAGATGAACGTACTTTGGTGCGAAAAATGCAAGTAAATCCCAGAACAACAGCAAAGGACCTTGTGAAGATGCTGGAGGAAACAGGTACAAAAGTATCTATATCCACCGTAAAACGAGTCCTATATCGACATAACCTGAAAGGCCGCTCAGCAAGGAAGAAGCCACTGCTCCAAAACCGCCATAAAAAAGCCAGACTACGGTTTGCAACTGCACATGGGGACAAAGATCGTACTTTTTAGAGAAATGTCCTCTGGTCTGATGAAACAAAAATAGAACTGTTTGGCCATAATGCCCATCGTTATGTTTGGAGGAAAAAGGGGGAGGCTTGCAAGCCGAAGAACACCATCCCAACCGTGAAGCATGGGGGTGGCAACATCATGTTGTGGGGGTGCTTTGCTGTAGGAGGGACTGGTACACTTCACAAAATAGATTATTTGGAAATATTAAAGCAAAATCTCAAGACATCAGTCAGGAAGTTAAAGCTTGGTCACAAATGGGTCTTCCAAATGGACAGTGTTACTTCCAAAGTTGTGGCAAAATGGCTTAAGGACAACAAAGTCAAGGTATTGGAGTGGCCATCACAAAGCCCTGACCTCAAATCCTATAGAAAATTTGTGGGCAGAACTGAAAAGGCGTGTGCGAGCAAGACAACAAACAACAAACCTGACTCAGTTACACCAGCTCTGTCAGGAGGAATGGGCCAAAATTCACCCAACTTATTGTGGAAAGCTTGTGGAAGGCTACCTGAAACGTTTGACCCAAGTTAAACAATTTAAAGGCAATGCTAGCAAATACTAATTGAGTGTAAGTAAACTTCTGACCCACTGAGAATGTGATGAAAGAAATAAAAGCTGAAATAAATCATTCTCTCTATTATTATTCTGACATTTCACATTCTTAAAATAAAGTGGTGATCCTAACTGACCTAAGACAGGGAATTTCATCTAGGACTAAATGTCAGGAATTGTGAAAAACTGAGTTGAAATGTATTTGGCTAAGGTGTATGTAAACTTCCAACTTCAACTGTATGTAAGAATGCTGTTTATTGACTATAGCTCAGCATTCAACACCATAGTACCCTCCAAGCTCATCATTAAGCTCGAGTCCCTGGGTCTGAACCCCGCCCTGTGCAACTAGGTCCTGGACTTCCTGACGGGCCGCCACGAGGTGGTGAAGGTAGGAAACATCACCTCCACTCCGCTGATCCTCAACACTGGGGCCCCACAAGGGTGCGTGCTCAGCTGCCTCCTGTACTCCCTGTTCACCCATGACTGCGTGGCCATGCACGCCTTTAACTCAATCATCAAGTTTGCAGACGACACAACAGTAGTAGGCTGAGTAGTAGGAGGTGAGGGCTCTGGGAGTGTGGTGCCTGGAAAAAAAACACTCACTCAACGTCAACAAAACAAAGGAGATGATCGTGGACTTCAGGAAACAGCAGAGGGTGCACCCCCCTATCTACATCGACGGGACCGCAGTGGAGAAGGTGGAAAGTTTCAAGTTCCTTGGCGTACACATTGCTGACAAACTGAAATGGACCACCCACACAGACAGTGTGATGAAGAAGGCGCAACAGAGCCTTTTCAACCTCAGGAGGCTAAAGGAATGTGGCTTGTCACCTAAAACACTCACAAACTTTTACAGATGCACAATTGAAAGCATCCTGTCAGGCTGTATCACCGCATGGTACGGCAACTGCACCGCCCACAACCGTAAGGCTCTCCAGAGGGTGGTGCGGTCGGCCCAACACATTACTGGGGGCAAATTACCTGCCCTCCATGACACCTACAGCACCCGATGTCACAGGAAGGCCAAAAAGATCATCAAGGACATCAACCACCCGAGCCCTGCCTATTCACCCCACTATCATCCATAAGGCGAGATCAGTACAGGTGCATCAAAGATGTTACCGAGAGCCTGAAAAACAGCTTCTATCTCGCCATCAGACTGTTAAACAGCCATCACTAGCTGCTGCCTTTAGGCATAGACTAGAAATCACTGGCCACTTATCTGGCATTACTCATCTCATGTGTATATACTTTTTCTATACTGTTCTACGGTATCTCATTCACCTATTAATGTTTACATATCTTGTATTCTATGCTATTCAACTGTATCTTAGTCCGTTCCGCTCTGACATCGCTCGTCCATATGTATATAGTCTTAATTAAATCCTACTTAGATTTGTGTGTATTGGGTATATGTTGTGTAATTTGTTAGATATTACTTGTTAGATATTACTGTACTGTCAGAGCTAGAAGCACAAGCATTTCGCTACACCCGCAATAACATCTGCTAATCATGTGTATGTGACCAATACAATTTGATTTGATTTGAACTGTTTTAGTCACCTTTGGCCTCATGGTGAAATCCCTGAGCGGTTTCCTTCCTCTCCAGCAACTGATTTAGGAAGGACGCCTGTATCTTTGTAGTGACTGGGTGTATTGATACACCATCCAACCTGTAATTAATAGCTTCATCATGCTCAAAGGGATATTCATTGTCTGCTTTTTTTTTTTACCATCAACCAATAAGTTCCCTTTTTTGCGAGGCATTGAAAAACCTCTCTGGTCTTTGTGGTTGAATCTGTGTTTGTAATTCACTGCTCTACTGAGGGACCTTACAGATAATTGTATGTGGACTACAGAGATCTTGTTACTCCTGAACGTGTTTAGGCTTGCCATAACTAAGGGGTTGAATACTTATTGACTTTTCAGCTTTTCATTTTCATGGCATTTTTTGAATATTTCAAAAAGCATGATTCCACTTTGACATAATGGGGTACTGTGTGAAGGCCAGTGACAAAAAAATCATGCTGTAACACAACAAAATGTGGAAAAAGTCAATACTTTCTGAAGTCACTGCAATTGCTGCCACATTCGTAGAGATAAAATAGAGGCTGCTGTCCTGGAATTCTACATCACTTTATCTAGGGCCACGTTCACATAAATTCTTGAATTAGTTCAACTATATCAAACTCCTAAATAACCGTTATCTACCTCTCTAAAGTGTTTATGTCTTTTAAATGAGAAATGCAAATAATCAGATATCCAAATAAGAAATAATGAATGTATGCCAGGGTCTCTCTGGCAGTATTAGCATGCAAAGGTACTCCAAATGGAATTTACAAAGTGTGCTAAAATGACACACCTCTAAGTGACTTTTGCCCAAAGGCGATCTGACAATTGAAATTTCTCCCCAAAAAGTTAATGGTGCTATTTTTTCCCAGACATTTATCAAATATTTAATTACAAGGATGATAGAAATTAATATGCAGCAAAGCCTGCTGTCACGTCCCAGCGTTTGAAAAGGATCTGTGGCTTTTACAAAAAATACTAGCATAGGTGAAACGTTTATAGTAGGGCGTTGTGCTGTAGTCAAAGCTACTGTTGCAGCTCTGTACGGTCTGTTTATTGAGATGGTGAATTAAAATTTACTAGCCCCTGCCATCCCCTTCTTCCCCTGGTTTCTTTGTGTAGCCTAGTTGTCTATTTCAGAAATGAACATTACTCTAATCTATTACAATTGAAACACTTTCTTATGAACAAATTATTTCCCATTCATTCTGCTTCTAAATGTGAATGAAGTAACAATGCGAACTTCGCTGCTCAGCATCCACTGTGTGGCTGCATCTTTGATGGCACCCTATGGGGCCCTTGTCGAATGCAGTGCACTACCGCATAAGGAATAGGCTGCCGTTTCAGACGCAACCAATGACCCCGTCCGAGTGCTTTTGCGCGACTTCATTACTTTTCTTCTATCCCCTGGCTGTGTTATTGTGTGCAGCTGAAGTCCGCTAGAAAATCAAAACCAGATTTTATTCTTTTTTTCATTTGTATTCTGCCTTCGACACATGGCAATCGGATCAAAGATTACCCAACTTGCTTGCAAATAAAAGCAACGAGGAGGCACTTCAGGCTGTAATTATTAGAATCAGAGTGAGATTTTTTTGTGCAGAAAATGCGGAGCTCTATTGGAGCCTATTAGTTTGATTCCCTTTGTGGTTTGCTGGGTGTCCACATGTCAGGGCTGCTAATGCCTAATGAATTCTATCAAACTAAATACAATCAAGTCCAATCTGATAGGCATGGATGGGGATATATGAACACAGTGTGACGGCTAGGCTCTTGATATTGCTTGAAGTGAAGAGCTCATGCAGCTTCGGCGTTAGAGAAAAATGATTGCTTTATAATGTGTTGCCTGAATAGTACAGCAGTGGTAACTTAAGTTAAAACACAGTGCAAACTCAACTGGTCTCAACTGTGGTTGCTGTCTTTGTACAATGAATGGCAAATGAAGTGCTTCAATGAGAATGTTCTGACAAAGAATTCTTAAAATAGAATGCTCTAACTCACCTGTGTGTTGCTATCTAGATTCATACGAAGGGGGTATATTACCAAATAGTAAACAGTGTTTACTCTTCAAACAATATGTTACACAGTCGACAGAGACACAGAAGGAGTTTTTTGGCTTACGGTATTGTTTGTTCCTCTCCTAACATAAGGCTTGCTCAGACGACTCTCATCCAACCGTAATCCAACAGTGACAATATTATTCACAGACAGGGATTTCTATATTCTCAAGAAAGCCCTGCCCGTTCCCTGGTGGAGAGAGAGCGCGTAATCCCTATTCTAGAAGTCAGAGCAGACCTACAGTATCTCGCTGTACAGTATGGTGACCATTAACTATCTTGTTAATATTTCATGTTTTGTTCTAATCAAAAATGAAATGGTTAAGCTAAACATGTGATTGGACTGTGGGAAGGGAGGGGGTGAAGGAGCTGATTGCATTGGATCCTGGGGCTATTTGCTAAGATTATGTCCCAAATGGCACCCTATTCCCTATGTAGTGCACTACTTTTGACCTGAGATCAAGGAATAGGGTGCCATTTGGGGCGTACACTAACGGCCCTTCTACACTACAGCCATCGGGCATCCGGCCTTGCCATCATCCATTGAAGGAATGCTTCCTTTGAAATCAATAGAAGCTGCTATACTGCCCACATTGCTTTGCGTCCAATGGCAGCATCGAAGCTCAAGAATCACGCATGAATTCTATCTTGTGAATTCAAATAATGAGAAATAAAGTTGGGTTTTGGTTGGTTTCTGGGATTTCAGGTAGAACGTCACATTGACACAAAGCTGATGGCGATGCAGCACGACACGTGTAGTCTAGCTGAAGTGTAAGACTCCTCCTGAAGAAGTAGTGCGCGTTAATAACGGCATGGCTCTTTCTTTTCTTCTTCCTCCCTCCATTCCTCATTCCCTCCTCTCTCTCAGGACCCAGCAATTACCCTTAAGTCAGTGTGGAATAATTGTCAATGAATATTTAACAAGGCTTCAGTGGAAGCATAGGCATCAGAGAAGCATCAACTGCTATACTGTATTATTAATATAGGGAATTGTTACAGATACACTGTAGAGAGTCACTGGACCACACCATGCAGTGGATTAGCAATTGGGAAAATGACGAAGCAGGTTCAGGAATAAATAAAGTGGGCTTCAAAAACATAATGGAGCCAGTGAGTTGTCAGAGGCACATTATGCAGCTGCTGTAAAACATGACAGAAGCTGTCTATGTCATTCAATCAAACAGATAGCGGAAACATCACTAAAGCATTCCATCAGCCCCACCCCAGCCCCAGTCAGAACTTTCAAGATCAAGTCCTCCCTCCCTGTATGTACCTACCTGATGTTCATTCTCAGCTGAATGTTCCAAAAAATATTCTAATCAGGAGTGCTTATAGCCAATCTGGTCAACATAAAACTGTCGGCAGTGTTATGAAATATGGGAGGTGGAATTACCTTATCGCTGTGATGATTTAAAATGCCTCACAGGTGAAAGACAAAAACATGTCCCATCAGCCATCACTCCCTCCCTCCCTCTGTCAGTCCTCAATGAATGTCAGACGAGCTTCAGATGGATCCTTTACCCCTCTCTCTCACTCTCCCTCACGTTTTCTCTCTCTCTCTCCTTATCTTCCTTTCTCTCTCTCTCTCTCTCTCTCTCTCTCTCTCTCGTTCTGTCTCTCCCTCTCTACCTCTCCCTCCCTACTTCTCCCTACCTCCTCCTTGAAGTGATATAAAATTCTAATATCTGTCCTCTGGTTCTGTCCTCCCTGAAATCTGGCCAAAGCGCCGAAGGAAAGATAGCTGCCATGCCTGAAAAGCAATGCACACAGAGGGGGGAAAAGCAAAAGGGGAAAGGACTCAGTCATGAAGTGACGTTCTA
>NC_036849.1:8182522-8250022 GCF_002910315.2 Salvelinus sp. IW2-2015 | reverse complement strand
GACGTCGCTGTATTATGAGCGTCGCTGTAGTGTGACGTCGCTGTAGTATGACGTCGCTGTATTAGTGACGTCGCATGTTAGTATGACGTCGCTGTAGTATGACGTCGCGTGTGTAGTATGACGTCGCTGTAGTATGACGCTGTAGTATTACGTCGCTGTAGTATGACGCTGTATATATGGCGTCGCTGTAGTACGGCGTCGCTGTAGTACGACGTCGCTGTAGTACGACGTCGCTGTAGTACGACGTCGCTGTAGTACGACGTCGCTGTAGTACGACGTCGCTGTAGTACGACGTGCTGTACTATGACGTCGCTGTAGTATGACGTCGCTGTAGTATGACGTCGCTGTAGTATGGCGTCGCTGTAGTATGACGTCGCTGTAGTATGACGTCGATGTAGTATGACGTCGCGTGTAGTATGACGTCGCTGTAGTATGACGTCGCTGTAGTGTGACGTCGCTGTAGTGTGACGTCGCTGTAGTACGACGTCGCTGTACTATGACGTCGCTAGTACGACGTCGCTGTAGTATGACGTCGCTTTAGTATGACGTCGCTGTAGTATGACGTCGCTGTAGTATGACGCTGTATTATGACGTCGCTGTAGTATGACGCTGTAGTATGACGTCGCTGTAGTATGGCGTCGCTGTAGTATGACGTCGCTGCTAGTGTGACGTCGCTGTAGTGTGACGTCGCTGTAGTATGACGTCGCTGTAGATGACGCTGTAGTGTGACGTCGCTGTAGTTGACGTCGCTATAGTATGACGTCGCTGTAGTGTGACGTCGCTGTAGTATGACGTCGCTGTAGTATGACGTCGCTGTAGTGTGACGCGCTGTAGTGTGACGTCGCTGCTTAGTGACGTCTCGCTGTAGTATGACGTCGCTGTAGTGTGACGTCGCTGTAGTGTGACGTCGCTGTAGTGTGACGTCGCTGTAGTATGACGTCGCTGTAGTATGACGGCGCTGTATTATGGCGTCTGTAGTGTGACGTCGCTGTAGTATGACGCTGTAGTGTGACGTCGCTGTAGTATGACGTCGCTGTATTATGGCGTCGCTGTAGTATGACGCTGTAGTGTGACGTCGCTGTAGTATGACGTCGCTGTATTATGGCGTCGCTGTAGTATGACGCTGTAGTGTGACGTCGCTGTATTATGACGTCGCTTTAGTATGACGTCGCTGTATTATACGTCGCTGGTATGACGCTGTAGTATGACGTGCTGTAGTATGACGCTGTATTATGACGTCGCTTTAGTATGACGCTGTATTATGACGTCGCTGTAGTATGACGCTGTAGTATGACGTCGCTGTAGTATGGCGTCGCTGTAGTATGACGTCGCTGTAGTATGCGTCGCTGTAGTATGACGGCACATTGTAATGACTGACTTGCTGCTACAATATGAGTCAGAGACAGGCAGACAGGAAGACAGACAGGCAGGCAGGCAGACAGAATGTCAGGCAGACAGACAGCGTGGATTCAGGTAGGGTTTTTTACAGAACCTGCCCAGGCTCCTACCATGCTTGTTCTATCTCTCCCATGCGTTGGCACTGATGTTATACTGCAATCTGCCCACCACTGGGTCTCAGGGAGAGGCAAACGTGAACATTACGCCAACTCTGATTCAAGGCTTGATCCTGCGCCTGTTGACTTATTTATTTTCCTCTACAATTCACTTTGAAAACCTTCACTCCTTTCATCCAACAACACCCCAAAAACATTCGTTTTAGCTCCCCGAACTCAAAGGAAGGCATGTTGTCGAGCAGCTAGCTCTGATACCAGCTTTTCTCCGATTTAGAATTAAGATCAGATTTTTTATGTTACTTAATTATTTCCTAATTAGTTTGCATGTTAATTAAATTGTGGCTAATGTTAATTACCTATATTAATGCATTCTCAGTGTAACACCTGCCTGAAGCGCTTGGCTCTGTTTTAGAAATATCTTCATCTGAGCTGTTTGCCGGATGCCGCTGTGCAGCCTCTCCTCTCCATGTTTAATTGATCTCAGATGGGCTGCTAGGGAGGTGTACTGAGCCTGTGAAGGATTTCTGATTTCTGTTGTTTTTAAAGATAGGAAAAAAGATTTATGTGTATGAGCGCTAGGGACAAACACGTATTTGAGTGCTGTCTAATACACTATATGGGCGTGTTGTTACTGGTTATCTTTCAGTCATTAATGGTGTTTCTCACAGACATACGCTGTTCTCATTGTCTCATATTAATACTGTTAAGATATGCCTAAAATAAACAAATGCCTAAAATGATAGACGGTCAGTAGTCTGACTGTGTATTAGATAGACGGTCAGTAGTCTGACTGTGTATTAGATAGACGGTCAGTAGTCTGACTGTGTATTAGATAGACGGTCAGTAGTCTGACTGTGTATTAGATAGACGGTCAGTAGTCTGACTGTGTATTAGATAGACGGCAGTAGTCTGACTGTGTATTAGATAGACGGTCAGTAGTCTGACTGGTATTAGATAGACGGTCAGTAGTCTGACTGTGTATTAGATAGACGGTCAGTAGTCTGACTGTGTATTAGATAGACGGTCAGTAGTCTGACTGTGTATTAGATAGACGGCCAGTAGTCTGACTGTGTATTAGATAGACGGTCAGTAGTCTGACTGTGTATTAGATAGACGGTCAGTAGTTGACTGGTATTAATAGATCAGACTGCGTCAGTAGTCTGACTGTGTATTAGATAGACGGTCAGTAGTCTGACTGTGTATTAGATAGACGGTCAGTAGTCTGACTGTGGATTAGATAGACGGTCAGTAGTCTGACTGTGTATTAGATAGACGGTCAGTAGTCTGACTGTGTATTAGATAGACGGCAGTAGTCTGACTGTGTATTAGATAGACGGCAGTAGTCTGACTGTGATTAGATAGACGGTCAGTAGTCTGACTGTGTATTAGATAGACGGTCAGTAGTCTGACTGTGTATTAGATAGACGTCAGTAGTCTGACTGTGTATTAGATAGACGGTCAGTAGTCTGACTGTGTATTAGATAGACGGTCAGTAGTCTGACTGTGTATTAGATAACGGTCAGTAGTCTGACTGTGTATTAGATAGACGTCAGTAGTCTGACTGTGTATTAGATAGACGGTCAGTAGTCTGACTGTGTATTAGATAGACGGTCAGTAGTCTGACTGTGTATTAGATAGACGGTCATAGTCTACTGTGATTAATAGGCGTCAGTAGTCTGACTGTGTATTAGAGAGCGCAGTAGTCTGACTGTGTATTAGATAGACGGCCAGTAGTCTGACTGTGTATTAGATAGACGGTCAGTAGTCTGACTGTGTATTAGATAGACGGCCAGTAGTCTGACTGTGTATTAGATAGACGGCCAGTAGTCTGACTGTGTATTAGATAGACGGCCAGTAGTCTGACTGTGTATTAGAAGACGGCCAGTAGTCTGACTGTGTATTAGATAGACGGTCAGTAGTCTGACTGTTATTAGATAGACGTCAGTAGTCTGACTGTGTATTAGATAGACGGTCAGTAGTCTGACTGTGTATTAGATAGACGGTCAGTAGTCTGACTGTGTATTAGATAGACGGTCAGTAGTCTGACTGTGTATTAGATAGACGGTCAGTAGTCTGACGTGGTATTAGATAGACGGCAGTAGTCTGACTGTGTATTAGATAGACGGTCAGTAGTCTGACTGTGTATTAGATAGACGGTCAGTAGTCTGACTGTGTATTAGATAGACGGTCAGTAGTCTGACTGTGTATTAGATAGACGGTCAGTAGTCTGACTGTGTATTAGATAGACGGTCAGTAGTCTGACTGTGTATTAGATAGCGTCAGTAGTCTGACTGTTATTAGATAGACGGCCAGTAGTCTGACTGTTTATAGATAGACGGTCAGTAGTCTGACTGTGTATTAGATAGACGGCCAGTAGTCTGACTGTGTATTAGATAGACGGTCAGTAGTCTGACTGTGTATTAGATAGACGGCCAGTAGTCTGACTGTGTATTAGATAGACGGTCAGTAGTCTGACTGTGTATTAGATAGACGGCCAGTAGTCTGACTGTGTATTAGATAGACGGTCAGTAGTCTCTGTGTATTAGATAGACGCCATAGGTCTGACTGTGTATTAGATAGACGGTCAGTAGTCTGCCTGTGTATTAGATAGAAAATGATGATCACACAATCAATAGTAGCCCTACCTCCCTAATCTATAGTGGGGGACAGTGTGTGTGTGAGTTCCGCTGGTGTTGTCCTCTTCACACTGATGTGTCTGTCTGTCTCTGTTGCTGTTTAGACTTCTTGGAAGCCAGGGATCAGCGATTAAATGTCACCTTTCAGCAACAACATTAAATAAGAAGCAGCAATTTAGCTCCTAGCAATTGCTAATTTCACGCCCTGATAAATGTTGCAGGAGCTAAACCTTTCAAACTCCCCTAAGATATTTCTTAAAGGTGCAGGAGCATATGTACGTCGTGTAACCCATGGATGTTTATCACTGGCACTTCACCGTCAAGGTCAAAGTCCTTTTGGTGGAGATGCTGAATAAGTCAGCCAGCCCAACTCTGTGCCATTGCTTTATTTATGCAGACGTTCCACCCCTCTCATGTTGTCCAGTATGCTCATCATGATGATATAATGACACTAGTCAATGCAAAAGGCTTTCTGTTAAATCATTGCACTAAACGAGAAGAGGGAAATAACTGTGACCCTCATCTCAAAGAAACATGGAGAATCAATCATAGCAGTCATAGTACAGTATACTGCTATTTATAGCCGTGAGAATCCCATATACTGTACGTAAGAGAGAATGAATGAATGAAAGGTGCACATGTCAGACCACACTTTTATAATAATAGTTATTTTTGGCAGTCTCATGATTCATGCCAGGAGACCATACTACATATTAAATCCAGACTTTATGGCTAGTGATTTGAAAGTAATAGTTTTCAAATGAGTTTCTTGTTTTCCAATGGCTCCTCAGAGAGCCACACTCTTGGAAATAATCCTCTACAGCATGTTTCAAATGGAAACAAATGGGAGCGTTAAAGAAAATATTTTTCCTGTAATTTTTTGTTGTTGCAGAAAACAAGGTGGATACAGTGCATGGAATTCCACATCACTCCTCTATTGATGATCAGGATTTCAAAATGGTGGCCTATTCCCATAAGGGTTGTTGGTTGTTTTGAAGGTGAAGCTTCACTGTTGTATGTGTAAATTTATGAGATACTTTAATGGAATCCTCAGCCGTTTACAACTCCTGAGTTCCAACCCCACCGCTCCCATCTGAATTTATTTTCTGAGCATGCTTCTTCCACCCTTCCATCTCTCCGTCCGCTCCTTTCTGATACAGCCTCAGCACAGCACATCAGGATGGCCCTGATGGGAGAAATTTCAAACAAGCCAATGTATGTTGTGGGTGTTTGAACACAAGTCGCGGGGGGCGGGGTGGTTGGCGGTGACTTCCCACAGTTTTCAATCTCGCCGCGATGCCTCTTGCATTCAGAGAGGACGATAAAGAAATAAACCAACCCAGCTTTATGTCACATTGCCTAAATATACAGTTTAAAAGGCGTGCTCAGACCTCGGCTCTACCGTTCCCGTACCGAGTAGTGTTCACCAGAGGCACATACTGTATCTCTCCTCGTTAATTTTGTATTGTTCCCCAGCTGGTTCAAATGAGACCAGTATCCTGTTTGCATTTCGGCCACAAAATTCCTTTTTTCTTTCTATCTCTTGTAGTTTTTTTGGGGGTCTCAGAAGAAAGACAAAGGGAAAAGCCGTTGTTGCACGATTCTGTTTTGATTATTTTGATTCAAATGAATTTGCTGGTGTGTTTTTATTCGAAACATCTGGTCCTCCAAACAGCCCATGGACATTCTTGTAAGTCTGTGATTCTTCCCTCAAGTTTATCTCTGCCTTCAGTATCACATAACTTTTAACTCCTAGCTCCTTGTATTTGCAGATGGCATTTCTATTTGTTTTATTGATCTTTGAGGGATATCTCATTTTTACTCTTTTACTTTTCTTTCTTTTTTTGCAGGTATTAGTGTGAATGAATGAGAACTTTCAGAATTTATTCATCCTGTATGTATCCACTCAGGATATCTTTTCCATAAGGAGTACATTAAGTGTATGAATTTTGCCTGTATGGTTCAATGTCTTCTATCTCAATAATATAATATATGCTATTTAGCAGATGCGTTCATCCAAAGCAACTTAGTCACGCGCGCATACATTTTACGTAGGAATGGAACCCACTTCCTGGTGTTGCAAGCGCCATGCTCTACCAACTGAGCTACAGAGGACCACAATAAAAATCAAACGAGCAAAGTCGTTGTTACTGTGACTGTCACGCCTGGTCTTGGACTTTAAATCTTCAATGGACTAAATGTTGAACCAATCAGCCGTTCTGTTGTTGCATCTTTCTTTGTTCGTTTGATTCATGCCAATTGTATGGGAAGGTCGATTCGATATTAAAGTTCAGGAAAACTTTCAGAACCACCAGCAAGGATGTATCTACCTATCCATCTTTGAGCTATAAGCTATGTGAAAATATACAGACAAGACGTATTGTAGACAATATGCATCACTGTTTCACCCTAATCATACTGCATTACAGCCATATTGATATTTTCAAAGGGAGTATGTGAGTGCTGGGAGCTACGGTTGTATACATCACCACATATCCATTATTGATGACATCATCATTATCCTCTCCTGCCTGGTCTGATCAATGAGAGCCTATAGCAGAACCAATAATTGAAACAGTATGTGAAGGTAACAGTATCTGAAAGCAGAGGAAACAGGTGATGATGATGATAGAACTCTGACTGCTTGGATGGATGGATGGATGGTTGATTGACAGTCGAAGCAGCAGGGGTTGCCCCTGGAGATATCTGGCTCTAGAAAGTAGTTCTGAGGCCCAGTATAGTAAATTGGCCCTGGCGTGTAAACAAAAAACACCTAAAATGACTTGATTCAGCAGATCCTCATATCTGAGTCTGCCCTCTGTCTCCCGAGACAGACGTAAGTATTCATCAAATGATCAAAATTTATATTGATTCCTTTGCACATTAGCAGTTTAAAGGCAGGAGAGGAGTGTTTTGACAGAGTGAGCGAGTGTGCGAGCAGCGCAGGTTTGAATGATTCTGTTTGAAATAAGAATACAGGATGCAGCACTCCGAATCCCCATGTCTGCATATCTGAATAAGCAGAAGTTTAAACAGGCTGAAAGGGATTGCAAGAAAATCAAAACCAACCATGCCGTCCGCAGTTCACAGGGTTATTCTCTATAGAGATTTTTCCTGGCAAATCACTGCTCAGAGATGTTATTTTCCAGAAAATAAGTCATATCAGAAGGTTGATGGAAATCACTGTTGATGTGCGGTGTTGATGTTTGCTTTCTCTATCTAAATGGTGAATTGTCTTTTTTTTTTGCGTAACTGTTGGAAATATCAACACAAAGCACCCCTCTCCATTTTAAGACTGGAAGGAATTGTTGCTCATACTATCAATGTGATCGGCGTTTTGTGAAGCATTGATTCCTGGGTTACTAAGGAAATAATGTTCAGGCAGATCTGGTAGAGTTAGTCATTATGGTATAGGCTTATGGTACAGGTAATCATTATGGCATACTGTCAGGTACAAAATGATTGGCACCCTTGATAATGAGAAAAAAAGACTATGAAATAAATAATACAACTACTGAGCTAAATTGTATGCAAAAAATATTATATAATTTTATACTAATAAAATTGCTTAGAGAAAGAGATTTTGTTCAACAAGTAATAAAACAAATTTCCAAAACGATAGGGGTAAAAAATGATTGGACACCCCTGTTTTCAATACCTCACCTTGCGAGGATAACGGCACTGAGCCTTTTCTAAAAGGTTTTATGAGTTGGAGAACACTTTGGGAGGGATCTTAGACCATTCCTCCATACAGAATCTTTCCAGATCCTTGATGTCCTTCGTCTGCGCTTATGGACTACCCTCTTCAATTCAAACCACAGGTTTTCAATGGGGTTCAAGTCCTTTTGAGGATAAGGACTCCGTGCCATTATCCTCGCAAGGTGAGGTTTTGAAAGGTATTGATAACAAGGGTTCCAATAATTGTGACCCTTATCTTTTTGAGAGAAAAAAAGTATTACTTGTTAAGCAAAATCTCTTTCTCTGAGCAATTCTATTAGTATAAAATAAAAGAATTTCCCCATTTGTTTGCGTGAACTCCAAAGGTATTGGAACAGTGACACATTTGGTGTTGGCTCAGTACTCCAGCACTTTGGATGTGAAATGATATCGGGTGAATCGTTTAGAAATCACAGCACTTTTTTTGACATAGTCCCTCCATTTTAGGGGACCAAAAGTATTGGGAAAAATTGCCTTATACACTGAGTATACCAAACATTAAGAACACCTGCTCTTTCCATGACATAGACTGACCAGGCGAATCCAGGTAAAAGCTATGATCCCTTAATGATGTCGCCATGCTAAATCCACTTTAATCAGTGTAGATGAAGGGGAGGAGACAGGTTGAAGAAGGATTTTTAAGCCTTGAGATAATTGAGACATGGATTGTGTATGTCTGCCATTTAGAGGGTGAATGGGCAAGGCAAAATATTCACGTGCCTTTGTATGGGGTAATGTAGTAGGTTCCAGGCGCACCGGTTTGTGTCAAGAACTGCGGAGCTTCTGGGTTTTTCACGCTCAACAGTTTCCTGTGTGTATCAAGAATGGTCCACCACCCAAAGGACATCCAGACTTGACACAACTGTGGGAAGCATTGGAGTCAACATGGGCCAGCATCCCTGTGGAACGCTTGACACCTTGTAGAGTCCATGCTGACAGTCTGCCCTTTAACCTCATAGTCATTGTATCATTTCAAATCCTAAAACAACAAAACATGGCTCACTGTCCAAAGTCTTTTGGAGCTCACTGTAGCTCAGTATTTGGTATATTATTTGGTCCCACTTTATCTGGATAGTCCTATATAGATGATCTACAGCTGGTTGTACTATTAGTCCTCTCTTGATACTACTCAGATAAAGTGATACCAATTCTGTTTATTTTATACAATCTTATTTGCGCACCTTTATTAATGGTGCCAATATTTATATTATAGATATATGGTATAGTTATACAATTATGATATAGGTGATCATTATGGCATTGCCTTACTAACTAGCACTTCCCTACTACTGTAGCCTTATCCTGTTTTCATCAATTCTAAATATAGCCTGCATAAATTCATAGACATCAGTATTGAAATAGAGCTGTATACTGAGATGTCGTTTGGGTGGTCGACCGTTCTTGATACACACGGGAAACTGTTGAGCGTGAAGAACCCAGCAGCGTCACAGTTCTTTACACAAACCGGTGCGCCTGGAACCTACTACCATACCCCGTTCAAAGGCACTTAAATATTTTGCCTTGCCCGTTCACCCTCTGAATGGCACACATACACAATCCATGTCTCAATTGTCTCAAGGCTTAAAAATCCTTCTTTAACCTGTGTCCTCCCCTTCATCTACACTGATTGAAGTGGCTTTAACAAGTGACATCAATAAGGGATCATAGCTTTCACCTGGATTCACCTGGTCAGTCTGTGTCATGGAACGAGCTTGTTCTTAATGTTTTGTATACTCAGTGTAGTTCTGGCTAGTTTGAGAAGGACATAACAAAACTTCTTCAAGATCCTTCAAACTGGGAAGCCAAAAAGAATCATGGAGAGTCCTCATACATTCCACGGATGATACTCTCTTCTGGGCCCCGGCCGCATGCACTATCTGTCCTGTCCTCCAATTCAAGGTGGCTGGTGCTAAATTGCTTTTGTCTGTAGTCTGCATTAGTCATTATTGTGTGTGTAAGCAGCTCCAATGGGATTGGGTAATTAGGATCCTGACACGGCGTCCGTGAGCGGGCTGAGTGAATCCGAAATGAAGGCAAATGAAAGCAAATTCCTTCGAGGGGGACGGAGAAGGAGATCTTGCCGCCACAGTTGCGCCCGCTAATTTTCTTGGAGCTCCTAGTTAGGTTCATTTCATTCTTCCCAAATGAACAGAGCAGGTTTCATAACACACACACACACAAATAAATGAGAACGAGAAACCAAATGCATCTATCTGTTGATTTACTTGTTTATTATCGAGTGTGCTTTTGATAGAGAAGCAGTTTGCATTCATGGAATTGTTTGACCTTTGTAGAGGCATCTGCAAAATAGACAAAACGGTTTTGACAGCACACAAACAAAGACAGTTTATACAGTGTTAAGGAGGAATGAGGAAAAACCAAGCAGGGTGGGGCCGGGGAGTCGTTCATTGGCACAGCATTGGCTTCATCTCCATATATTTTGTATGCAATTACAGATCCACTGCAAGGCCTGCACAGCTTTCTGATTGTCTGATGCTCAGAATCACTGATCTTAACAGAAGCACTTTGGTAATGTTGCCGTATGGTGGGATTTGATATTCCTACAGTACAACGGGGTGTTTGTCTAGTGGCCAATCTGTTGGGCTCTTGAGTATGTCCATCATCTTTAATGCATAGGACATCTTATTCAAGTAACTATCAATCACAATTGCTATATCAGTAACAGGTGTTTGTTTAAAGCTAATAACTAATGTTGTGTTGAGAATTATACACTCACATCAACATAATATCTGACAATATACAGAACGACCTTTGTTTTCCAGAATGTCCTTAGTTTCCCAGTGGTAGGTCTTATTCAGTAAGTCACACTGTAGCAAAATGTTTCCAAACATTCTGAAACAGAAAACAAAAATGAGCATTTCTTATTGGCATAGTCACGGTGGTCCGTCCCTATTTTCCTCTCTTTATTGCCAAATGAACATGACCCTAATGTGTCCTTTGATGTGTTGTGTTATCAGGTGGAGTTGCTGCAGAGCCACCATGAGGCCCAGAGGGATGCCCTGGACGAGCTGAGCCTGAAGCTGAAGAGCCAGCAGTTCTGCACTGGCACCAACAGGAGGACTGGGAGGGAGTACACACAGATGTCCAAGAACAACAGGTAGAACGCCACCATTGACCCTTAGGGCCACCATACTTTTGGGGACCCACTTGGTTATGTTATACAGACCCACAATCAGACCTCTTCGATTTAGGTAGCCTACTGTATGAGCCAGCCCAATCTGGTATTTTATCTTGAAAATTGGTCTTTTATCTTGAAACGGGGTCTTTTATTTTGAAATGGGGTCTTTTATTTTGACATCAAATGATTTACTGAGTTGAGAAAAATATACAGGAAATGGAAGCAACTCAATGATAACTGTTAGTCACTGAGGGTTTGTTTTAGCTACCACTATAACTACTGAAGCTTGGGGACAATGTGGTCTCTTGCAAAGAAGAAGAAGGCTTTCTCTTTCTACAAGAGAAGTTGCTCTGTCAATTTAAGCATTCTGTTTATTCACAGTGGAATGAGATGTCACACACACTTTTATAATTTGGGGGTCACGTTCTTAACATTGTAATCTGGCGTGTACAGCACCACTCTTTGTCACGGCGCTTTTTGACTGTTTCACGCCTTACTTTGATGGTCTCTCTCCCCCAGTGGTTATCGCCAACAGACAGAAGCTAGCTACTGTTTACAAGCTTCTGCTCCACTCATTGGGAAAGACGCACTTAAAAGACTAGGAACTGGAGAGTCATGTTCGTTGTCCTAATGATAAGCAGTGGAAGAGTGAGTGGACTCCCAAGCACAGTGCTATTGTTGTTTGGTAACTGTACAGTACAACATTTTAGAACAAGGATTCTATATACAGTTGCGGTCAAATATATTGGCACCCTTTGCATGATTCACTATTTCTTATCAAATAAGTTGGGGAAAAATGTAAAATAAAAGTGTGTTCACATGTGTATTTGTTTGATTTACAACGTCACAGGACCCAAAAATTATAATCTTAACTGAAATTGAGATTTTTTTTACTTCAAAGTCCAAAAATGGGCTGGACTAAATAATGCCATATTAAAATTACGTTGGTTGGAGGCACGGGATTCTCGTTTAGTGTGTTATTTATGTCACCTGTGGTAAATTGCATGTGCCTACAGAGTAAAAATAGCCATTCAACCACTTCTGGTGGTTGAACTGCAAGGGTGTCCATATATTTGACTGCAACTGTGTCATTCGAAAAAGTCCATGTTCGTCAGTGAATGTTAAATGGATTATTCGACCACAGATTATTCAACACAGTACCCTCAATGGTAGGTAGCAGAGGAGGCTGGTGGGCAGAAATATAGGATCAAACACATAGTAAAAGGTACCATTCTATTTATTCCACTCCAGCCATTACAATAAGCCTGTCCTCCGATATTTCAACCCACCAACCACAACTGTTAGGTAGGTTACGTTTCAGGGTCTCCTCCCCAGTCAGTCCTGCAGCAGACAGAGAGTGAGTCAGTCTCTAACTCAGGAGTCCAGACCTAGCTGACTCCCCTCCCTTGGCTTTGAATCAAGCCTCCTTTTAATCCTTTTAAGCCTCTCATTCTAATGATTTATTTGGTAGAAACCCATAATGATCCTTTGAATTTTAATGACGGCTGCCTGCTCAAGGATTCATTGTTTTGACTCTTTGGCCCTTACCTTTAAATGGAAACGTCTTCGGGAAGGAGCTGTCGAAATCTATAGCCAGGGCTGCCTCTCCTCTCTTCTTGCTTGCTAGCTCGCCACCACCGCTGTGTTTTCAGGCCTGTCGGCTCACTAGCACACCTCTCAACCTTGATAATTACAGAATGGCTGCCAGTCACTGAGACCGAAGCTATTCCCTGTATAGTGCACTGCTTTCGGCCAAAGCCCCATCCTATTCACTATAAAGTGTACTACTTTTTGCCAGAGTATATAATCCCTATATAATACACTACTTTTGGCCAGAGCGCTATATACAGTTGAAGTCAGAAGTTTACATACACCTAGGTTGGTGTCATTAAAACTCGTTTTTTAAACCACTCCACAAATTTCTTGTTAACAAACTATAGTTTTGGTAAGTCGGTTAGGACATCTACTTTGTGCATGACACAAGTAATTTTTCCAACAATTGCTAACAGACAGATTATTTAACTTATAATTCACTGTATCACAATTCCAGTGAGTCAGAAGTTTACATTCACTAAGTTGACTGTGCGTTTAAACAGCTTGGAAAATTCCAGAAAATGATGTCATGGCTTTAGAAGCTTCTGATAGGCTAATTGACATCATTTGAGTCAATTGGAGGTGTACCTGTGGATGTATTTCAAGGCCTACCTTCAAACTAAGTGAATCTTTGCTTGACATCATGGGAAAATCAAAAGAAATCAGTCAAGACCTCAGAAACTAAATTGTAGACCTCCACAAGTATGGTTCATCCTTGGGAGCAATTTCCAAATGCCTGAAGGTACCACGTTCATCTGTACAAACAATAGTATGCAAGTATAAACACCATGGGACCACGCAGCCGTCATATTGCTCAGGAAGGAGACGCATTCTGTTTCCTAGTGAACGTACTTTGGTAAGAAAAGTGCAAATCAATCCCAGAAGAACAGCAAAGGACCTTGTGAAGATGCTGGAGGAAACAGGTACAAAAGTATCTATATCCACAATAAAACAAGTCCTATATCGACATAACCTGAAAAGCCGCTCAGCAAGGAAGAAGCCACTGCTCCAAAACCGAAAATAAAAAGCCAGACTACGGTTTGCAACTGCACATGGGGACAAAGATCGTACTTTTTGGAGAAATGTCCTCTGGTCTGAGGAAAATAGATGGCATCATGAGGCAGGAAAATTATTTGGATATATTGAAGCAACATCTCAAGACTTCAGTCAGGAAGTTAAAGCTTGGTCGCAAATGGGTCTTCCAAATGGACAATGACCCTAAGTATACTTCCAAAGTTGTGTCAAAATGGCTTAAGGACAACAAAGTCAAGGTATTGGAGTGGCCATCACAAAGCCCTGACCTCAAATCCTATAGAAAATTTGTGGGCAGAACTGAAAAAGCGTGTGCGAGCAAGGAAGCCTACATACCTGACTCAGTTACACCAGCCCTGTCAGGAGGAATGGGCCAAAATTCACCCAACTTATTGTGGGAAACTTGTGGAACGCTACCCGAAAAGTTTGACCCAAGTTAAACAATTTAAAGGCAATGCTAGCAAATACTAATTGAGTGTATGTAAACTTCTGACCCACTGGGAATGTGATGAAAGAAAGAAATGCTGAAATAAATCATTCTCTCTACTATTATTCTGACATTTCACATTCTTAAAATAAAGTTATGATCCTAACTGACCTAAGACAGGGAATTTTTAATATGATTAAATGTCAGGAATTGTGAAAAACTGAGTTGAAATGTATTTGGCTAAGGTGTATGTAAACTTCCGACTTCAACTGTATATAGGGAATAGGGTGCCATTTCAGGTTTAAAGATATCATACAGGCAGGGATGTTAGATGTTAATTTCCCTCGTTAGTAGCAGGCGGGATTAACACCATCAATTAAAGGGGCCTTTCCATAAAAGTGTCACTTTAAATGAGATGTGAGGAGTGTCAATAAGGCATCCAACCTTTCCTTCCTATTGCTCAGAGTGACATGGCGGCTCCAGTGATGGGCGGTGGTGATGAATTAGGTACAGTAGCGCTGCTCTCATATCAGCCAGCCAGCACTCCTCTGAGTGGGGGAGATTGATGTTAAATGGATTTGAAAAGAATAGAGGACGGAAATGCATCCATTTCAGACGCTAGCGTGTCTGTCAGCTAGGCTGGGGCTGTAGTGTGCGGCACCCACCCATCCATCCGCAGAGCACAGACCTAGCATCCCTACGGTTAACAGGGTAACATTTAACGCATGTCTACTTTCATCGGAGGGAGGGAGGGAATGATCTGGGAAGAGTAATGCCAAAAGGGAGGGTTTGAAGGTTTAGTTTAGTTGAGGAGACATACAGACAGTACTGTATGCTTTGTACACAACCAAGGCAACTGATAGAGAAAGATTCTGACAGATCAAAAGGCTATAATGTAGCTCTGCTAAATGGATCCTGCTGTGTGAGGCTTGATTTTATTCCCTTATTTGTTTGTTTGGTTAGATGCCCGCAGAGATCTTGTTCTACAAGCATTTAGTTTTGTATTAGTGAGGAAAAAACAATATTGCGGAAGGAATATTGTAACGTATTTATCAGTTTAGCTTACAAAAGGCCTACAGCAGCCGCCGTATAATGAGTTGCGGAGTTTAATGCCTTAGGGTGACTTCCTCGAGCTTTACTTGTCACACGGTTTCTCATTTTCTGTCTCCCCTGTTTTGTTATGATCAGTGACTTCTGTATAACAAGGACTAAAATATTCATATTTTCCCTAACGTCATTTTGTTTCATCAATGTCTGCTTGAAAATGCTAATACATACAGCTCCGCCATGCTTGTTGAAATTACATATGTAGTACTAAGCCCAAACTCAATCCCGCTCCTGTGTTAACTTTGTTGCTGCTATAAATTAAAATAAAGAGGGTGTTGATATTTCCCACCAGTTTGATGGTTATTTATGTAATCTCATTCATAGTCGTTTCTTTCTTCAGGGACAACTCAGTTGATTGCTTTGTGAATGGAAGTCGAGAGAAGGGACGGGAACGCCATCGGCAGCCTGACACAACTGTCAAAGTGTCCAGAGCAGCCCAGGCGAATTCCAAAACAATTTGAACCACTAATGTTTATAAACATGTAGCCACCCGCCGAGTCTAAAAAACCAAACCAAACCCCTGACAGTAATGTGTATGTTTGAGCAATTGCCCTTGTTCCTTTCATAAATATTTGATGTTATTTCATGTCGGGGGCTGGGGAAGGAGAAGGAGGGGCTGGGGTGTGACGGAGGTAGGGAGGAAGGAGAGTTGAAGTCATGTTTAATTAAGATGTTTCTGTGCTATAGAGATAGGTGTCACTCACCAGCTGGGTCAGAGATTCAGTATGCGTCTAACCCTGTTCACACCTTCTGCACCCTCCTGAACCCAGCATTCCACTGACGGGCCATGGTAATTACCAGCGCTTGTCAAATATTCCCTCTGTAATGTCCGGCTGCCTTTCCCTCTTTTCAACCTAATGGTTAAGCTGAGGAAGAGGTGGGCATTGGGGGTGGGCGTTTAGCAGGGGTTTAGTGGGATATTTCACAGGGGCATCATCTCTAACCCCAGCTCTTCCTCCTTGTCTTCTTCTCCCTCCTCCCTTCTACTCCCCCCCCTCCCACTCTCCCTTCCCTCTTCCCATCTCCTCTTCTCCCTCCTTCCCTTCTCCCTCTCCTCCCTCCTTCCTCTCCTCCCTCCTTCCTGTCCTCCAGTCTGCAAGAGTTTGAGTCAGACTTCCAGGAGCTCTGGGATTGGCTTATGGACATGGACTCGGTGGTGACGGACAGCTACAAGCTGATGATGTCAGAGGAGCAACAGCAGTATCTCTACAAGGTGAATGGCTATTACTGGATGCCTGTTACTGTATGGATGTTACTAGCTGGCTGTAACTGGATGTTACTGTATGGATGTTACTGGATGGATGTTACTGTATGGATGTTACTGTCTGGATGTTACTGTATGGATGTTACTGTATGGATGTTACTAGCTGGCTGTAACTGGATGTTACTGTATGGATGTTACTGTATGGATGTTACTAGCTGGCTGTAACTGGATGTTACTGGATGGATGTTACTGGATGGATGTTAATGTATGGATGTATCCTGTTACTGTCTGGATGTTACTGTCTGGATGTTACTGTCTGGATGTATCCTGTTACTGTATGGATGTTACTATATGGATGTTACTGTATGGATGTTACTGTATGGATGTTACTGCGTAGGATTTACCTGTCTGGATGTGTTACTGTAGGATTTACTGTCTGATGTTACTGATGGAGTTACTGTATGGATGTTACTGATACTAGTGGATGTTACTATAATGGATGTTACTGTATGGATGTTACTTGTATGGATGTTTACTGTATGGATGTTACTGTATGGATGTTACTATATGGATGTTACTATATGGATGTTACTGTATGGATGTTACTGGTATGGATGTTACTGTATGGATGTTACTGTCTGGATGTTACTATCTGGATGTTACTGTCTGAATGTTCCTGTCTGGTGTTACTGTATGGATGTTACTGTATGGAATTTACTGTCATGGATTTACTATATGGCATGTTACTGTCTGGATGTTACTGTCTGGATGTTACTGTATGGATGTTACTGTCTGGATGTTACTGTATGGATGTTACTGTATGGATCTTACTGTATGGATGTTACTATATGGATGTTACTGTCTGGATGTTACTGTCTGGATGTTACTGTCTGGATGTTACTGTATGGATGTTACTGTCTGGATGTTACTGTATGGATGTTACTGGATGTATGTTACTGTCTGGATGTTACTGTATGGATGTTAATGCCTGGATGTTACTGGATGGATGTTACTGTATGGATGTTACTGGATGGATGTTTTCTTACTGTATGGATGTTACTGTCTGGATGTTACTGTATGGCTGTTACTGTCTGGATGTTACTGTATGGATGTATCCTGTTACTGTCTGGATGTTACTGTCTAGATGTTACTGTCTGGATGTTACTGGATGGATGTATCCTGTTACTATATGGATGATACTGTCTGGATTAGAGGTCGACCGATTATGATTTTTCAATGCCGATACCGATACCAATTATTGGAGGACAAAAAAAGCCGATACCGATTAATCGGACGATTAATTATTTTTTTTAATTATTTTTTATATATATATATATATATCATACACACACACACATTTTTGTAATAATGACAATTGCAACAATACTGAATGAACAATGAACACTTTTATTTTAACTTAATATAATACATAAATACACACACGCACACAGCTCTGAAGTGACAATGATACTGAAGAGTCTGCTTAGGAGACAAATACTCTCAACTGTTTGAATAAAAATTGAGTTTAAATTACCTGTGATGAATGTTGAAAACAAAAACTTTAATTTCTATATGCAGGAAATCCTATGTTAATAATGGGCATGGTAAGAATTGACAACCAAAGTGCGAGTCATAATTCCCATGACACCTAGCAAAATCTGAAAAGCGGTTCCTTCATTTATTCCATAGGATATTTTTAGATTCACTTAAAAT
Source organism: Salvelinus sp. IW2-2015 (assembly GCF_002910315.2). Classification (NCBI taxonomy): domain Eukaryota; kingdom Metazoa; phylum Chordata; class Actinopteri; order Salmoniformes; family Salmonidae; genus Salvelinus; species Salvelinus sp. IW2-2015. The sequence continues at coordinate 8,231,940 of NC_036849.1, read as the reverse complement.
AAGGTCTGTGTTTCGTGTAGGCTTACATCACCGTGCCAATTTTATAACTGTGTAGATATCCATAGGACAAGGTAACTCTGATCAATATTGGCTAATTATAACCGAAGATAAAAAAATTGTAGAGTGGATTTATGAAAATATGTTGACGAACGTTACCTTATCCTAGTGAGATTTACACGGGTATCAAAACGTCGAGGCGGTTTAAGCCTGCACGAAACACAGACCTTATTTGAAGTAGATCAAGACATTCTCTATGGAAGACATGAACGGTAAAATAACGAAGGAACCCCTTTCAAATTCAGCCACAAGTTATTACAGGAATTATAACGCGTGGACTATTTCTCTCTAAACCATATACTACCTTTGACTAATCCAGAAACTATCACCTCGAAAACAAAACGTTTATTCTGTTCCGTATTTTATCTAACGGGTGGCATCCATGAGTCTAAATATTCCTGTTACATTGCACAACCTTCAATGTTGTCATAATTACGTAAAGTTCTGGCAAATTAGTTCGCAAAGAGCCAGGCGGCCCAAACTGTTGCATATACCCTGACTCTGCGTGCAATGAACGCAAGAGAAATGACACAATTTCACCTGGTTAATATTGCCTGCTAACCTGGATTTCTTTTAGCTAAATATGCAGGTTTAAAAATATATAATTGTGTATTGATTTTAAGAAAGGCATTGATGTTTATGGTTAAGTACACATTGGAGCAATGACAGTCATTGATTGATTGTTTTTTATAAGATAAGTTTAATGCTAGCTAGCAACTTACCTTAGCTTACTGCATTCGCTAACAGGCAGGCTCCTCGTGGAGTGCAATGTAATCAATGCAAGATTGGATCCCCCGAGCTGACAAGGTTAAAAATCTGTCGTTCTGCCCCTAAACGAGGCAGAACGTTCCTAGGCCGTCATTGAAAATAAGAATGTGTTCTTAATTGACTTGCCTAGTTAAATAAAGATTAAATAAAGGTGTAATTTTTTTTTCTTCTTTTTTCGGCAAATCGGCGCCCGAAAATACCGTTTTCCGATTGTTATGAAAACTTGAAATCGGCCATTCCGATTAATCGGTCGACCTCTAGTCTGGATGTTACTGTATGGATGTTACTGTTTGGATGTTACTGTCTGGATGTTACTGGATGGATGTTACTGGATGGATGTTACTGGATGGATGTATCCTGTTACTATATGGATGTTACTGTCTGGATGTTACTGTCTGGATGTTACTGTTACTGTATGGATGTTACTGTCTGGATGTTACTGTCTGGATGTTACTGGATGGATGTTACTGGATGGATGTTACTGTCTGGATGTTACTGTATGGATGTTACTGTATGGATGTTACTGTCTGGATGTTACTGTCTGGATGTTACTGTCTTGGATGTTACTGTATGGATGTTACTGTCTGGATGTTACTATCTGGATGTTACTGTCTGGATGTTACTGTCTGGATGTTACTGTCTGGATGTTACTGTCTGGATGTTACTGTATGGATGTTACTGTATGGATGTTACTGTATGGATGTTACTGTATGGATGGTACTGGATGGATGTTACTGGATGGATGGTACTGTCTGTATGGTGGTGCTCTACAATAATGGATGGATGGTGGTGCTCTATGCCCCAGAGGAGGGCCTGGCCCCATAGCTTGTAATCACATTCTCCTTAGCCGGGCACTGGAAGAGGTGGTGTGTGTGTGAGGGGGGTGTTTAGTAATCCTTTTCATGCACCTCCCTACCTCTGACCCCCCACACCATAGCTAACATCCTGATTGCCAGAAAGCTCCCATTATCACATTCCATTAGGTGTAATTTCATAAAAGTCTAAAGATCTCTGGCGATGAACGGAAACAAAAGAGAGGGAGGCATTAACGTTTTACTGCAGTGGGCTAAATCAGGGTCACACAGAGTGTTTCTTGGTCTTAAACAAGGCTACTTTGAAACCCAAGTATGCACCTCACACACATGGTTCTGGGCTTAAAAAGAGAGGACACCTGTACCATGTCAGATATAGAGTTGAAATGTATTACATTTTGAGTCTGCAACCCAATATTACACTTTATATACATCACAGAAGACTGAAATATAACAAAACCGTTTGACATAGAAACACCAGATTTTCAGTCGGTTTTTTAATGTTATGCAATTTTGAAAAATATGAATAACATTCCGCCCATGAGACCACTAGGTCATTTGACTGCAGGAAAGGGCTACTGACCAGACTGCAGCCAAATGAATGTATGGGAACGCACAGGGCACCATGTGTTCTGATATGAGGTCTCAGACACACTTGTCTTCTGTCCTTCAGATGCTCCTTCCCTCGTAGGCATGGAAAGAAGGACACAGAGGGAAAGAGGAAGCGAGAGAGGGGGAAAGAGAGAGGGAGACAGAGATGGAGAGAGCAAGGGAGTCAGAGCGATCGGAGAGAGCAATAGAAAATAGCAAGCTATAGATAGAGGTTCCTATTTTGTCACAGCCTTTATAGGCACCTTGTCTCAATGAATTTTTATTAGTGATAGATAAAACTGGCCATATTGTGTGAAGTCAATATGTTTGTTCCTGATTAAAACAAACTGATTTGGGCCCTGATATTGATTTAATTTCCTCCAATGCTAATAAATATGTACTACACTGCCCATTTGTTATACATTTCTCCCTACACCTGCACTCTGTTTTTTATCTGGCTAACACTGGATTGATTGAAAAAGGTAAGTGTGTGTGTTGGTCCTGTGTTGCTGGCTGGCTGGCAGGCAGGCTGTTGTTTGCCAAGGCTAGGGGATTTTATCATAGGTGAGGGAGAGAGGGCTGACTGCTGGGAGGCACAGGCTGTAAATCAAGCTCATTTAGGCTATTTTTATTACTGTACTGATTCTGACACTCGTCATCCTTGAATTGCTTTGAGCATATGGCATATTTCGAAAGAGCAGATTGTGAATCATAAAGAAATAAAATTAATAACCACCTTCAGAACTGGAAACAACATAATGACAAGAAAGGGCTCCCCAACAGCCTTCTCCTCCTCTCTGCACACATTTTCATTTCCAAACTGCAGAAGGTCACAGTCAAGGTCAAAACTAATCTTCTCTCATCTTGCATATTGACCATTAGTCATATCTTAAGTGATAAAGTAGGAAATATCACACCATTTCCTTTTCTTTTATACTGTCATTATATGAAAGAGCCTTTATACTTTCAGAAAATGGTGCCTAGCCCACAATTATATCTATTATACTCTCCTGTAGGAAATTTAACAGGAATATCTGAGATAGTGACAGTTCCCCCCACTACATTCCTACCCATCATTGTCTTCTTTATTTTTCAATTTAGAGAATTTGAGCTGTGCCATTTTTCCCACGCAAAACATTAAGAAAAAGATTTGATATTTTCCGTCACTTTGCACGTCAAAATCCACATGAAATGGATAACTGACCACACAATCTACATTTTCCAATGGCCATCTCAGTCCTCCGGACTGGAAACCCATTGAAAACCTGTTGTTTGAATTGAAGAGGGCAGTCCACAAGCAAAAACGAAGGATATCAAGGATATGGAACGATTCTGTATGGAGGACTGGTCTAAGATCCCTCCCAATGTGTTCTCCAATCTCAAATAAAAACATTGAGAAAAAGGCTCAGTGTTGCTATCCTCGCAGGGGGAGGGTGCTAGAGTATTGACCCCCAATCTTTTTGCGTTTTTTTTGTATTACTTGTGAAACAAAATGTATTTCTCTGAGCAATTGTATTAGTTTAAAATAATAATTGAACATTTTTTGGAGCATACAATATACAGTAGCTCAGTATTTGTATTATTTATTTTAAACAGTCTTTTTGACTCATCTTTATCAAGAGATCCATCATGTTGGACCCCCCTGTAAATATCCCTTAGTGGCAGACTAGACATCAAGTGCTGAGCTGTTGTTGCCTTGGTGTCTGTGTTGCCCTCTTTATGGTTTAACCATCCACATCAATACGACAGCGGTGGTGGTGATGCCCTCTCAGTTGACTTCTGACACTCAGAATACATTTCACTTCATCTGCGCTGATCAGAGAGCCACTTCTTTAGAATGAGCCACGGCTGAATATATGACAGGAGTGTAACCCCGGCCCTATGGCGTCGTATTTTCAAATATTTGATCTCTATTTTGTGGCTAGATCCATCGCAAAAATGTTGTTCACAGGGGCATTGCTTGCTGCCATGTACTCTGCAGACCGTGTGATGATCTTCACTGATGATCAAGCTACAGTTGTGGAGTGTAACTTTATTTTCTGACCCTTTCGTCTGGACGTTGTCGACGGTGTCCGTCAATGACAATCACCTCCAAATTATTGATTAGCTGAAAGAGCAGCCTAATTCGTCCATTGGAGATTAACTAAAATATTCATCTGATCATGAATATTCATGAAGGTGATGCATTCATGAATATTAAATAACTTAAGAGTTTTTTTATGGGCCAAGTTCTCTGTAAAATATTGATACATTCTCAACAATGTATCTCCTCTCTCTCATAGTATTTGTGCTCTGTTGGTAGAACACAGAACATTTGTAGATTAATGGTACATTGGTTAGGTAGATCGAAACATGATCTGTATTGATCTTCAAATATTCTTATTAAAATCTTCCCCTATTTGACTTCTTAGTTGCATATGGGGTGGCAGGTAGCCTAGTGGTTAGAGCGTTGGACTAGTAACCGAAAGGTTGCAAGATCGAATCCCCGAGCTGACAAGGTAAAAATCTGTCGTTCTGCCCCTGAACAAGGCAGTTAACCCACTGTTCCTAGGCTGTCATTGAAAATAAGAATTTGTTCTTAACTGACTTGCCTAGTTAAATAATGAAAAATATGTATTAGTTCTATAAAATCTTCTTTTATATTTATTCTATGTGACTTCTCATTCGAACTTCCGGGGAGACACTATGGCAGCATGCGGTCTTGAGATTACCCATTGTAGCCTGTCTGTGTGTGTTTACAGTTCAGGACTCCTCTCCACTCCCTCATTAGACTTTTCATCTCTCTTTACCTCACGTGACAGTTGACAGCTCCGCTCTGCTCAGTATGAATATTACAGCCATTATCTCTAATCCTCCATATAGAACACAGAACAAATGGAAAACATAGCTAGAACACAGTATTTATCTGAGGGAGAATGACAATCAGAATGTTGATATCTAGACTCCTGTTTATTAGAGGATTGCTCAGATCAGTGAGTGCCGAGGAAGTGGAGCGTGTGTGTGTGTGTTGGTGTTAATCTGCATTATGCCTGGCTACATGCGTGTGGGTGGTTAGGCATGGTGGAGCTACAAAGGCGAGGTGTGTGTGTTTGTGTGTGTGTGTGACACAGTGCTGTGTTTTATGTATCTGGAAGGAGCAGGTGGTGTTTAATGTGGAGATTCAGCTCCATGGGGCTCTCTCTCTCCAGTCACTCACTGTCAGACACAAACACTACACACACACACAGACACACACACCGTGGAGGTGATACTGCTGGAACCATCCACACATTCATTGTTGAACACACATGCACACACACACATGCCTGGCTGCATTAGTAATTTTCAATAATTCATAGTGAAGGCATAATGAGAGTGGAGAGTTAATTTGTTGACACTGTGTTCCATGAGAAGTAATGCAGTAGCTGTCTGTAGTTTAATTCAAGTAATGTTTGACTCTTCTCCCGTGTCATTTTAGACGGTCGTCGTGAGTCACTTCACCATGGGAGAGCAGGGAGCAGAACAGTTTCCCTCAAAGCTGCCGCTTGAATTGACCAGAAATAATAACAAGCCCTTCTTATCTTCGCTTGCGTACATTCTCGCCTTTTTGATAACAATTTTATTTTCAATGACAGTGTCTCTTGTTAAAATGTGGCCTGAATCAAACCCCTGCTGACGGAGTACCATGCCTGGCTGTCTGTATCTTCTAATGAAGTTGTGAAGTGTTCTCGTCCTTGCCACCTCAGTATGAATAGATTGACCGCAATTAAAAGTTTGTGTTTCTAGAACACTGTGATTCAGCCCATCTCCAGGGCAACCAGAGTGTCACTTCCAAAAGTAAACAAAATATTTTTTGGAGGCGGAGACTCTACAATTAATGAAACACTTCCGGGAGGGACAGTTTGCAAGCGAAGAAGTGACTGTTCATCGAAATCACATGTGGACAGGGAGGCACTCGGGGTTGAGGTGAATGTGTGGGTGTGAGTTGTGTGTGTGTGTGTGTGTTGTGTGTGCGTATGTAGAAGGTTTCATTCTGATTAAAGGGAAACATTTCATCCATCCATAGATGCAGTAGCTATAGAGAAACATCATAATGACATGGTGGGGTTAGTGCTGGCACTGCCTTCAGTCAGCTAACAATCCTCCATTGAGTTGAGTGTCCCACTCCTGGGCTCCTTACCAAGTGGCACAGAATGACTACCCCTCACCAGGCCAATCTTTCACATCTCGCCTCTGTCTACTCTGTCACACCTCCTGACTCTTGGTTCACCTCCAACCTAACCCACCACGTTTCCTTCCCAACACAGCCAAGCCAATACCCCCCCACCCTGCACCCCCCACCCTGCACAGCCAATACCCCTTCACCCCGTATCACCCCTTCTATCGGCAGCTTTGGGTCAGATGCCAGTGTTGCTATACAAAGACCTCTGTGTTGGTTGGGGAGGCTAATGTTTGCTGCTGCTTTGTGTGTGTTTGTGTGTGTGTGTATGCACATTTATGCGTGTTCGTGCATTATTGCACTTCTACGTTCTGTGAGTTTGTGTGTGTGTGTGTGTGCTTGTACATTGTGTATGCGTGTACCAGATGGCTGCTTGCGATGCGAATGGGCTCAGAAAATGGGAGTCATACCACAGGGGAGAGATGCAACACGCAGCAAGCCTTGTAGTTATAGAATGGAGAATCAGAGATCAAACTATGGCCAGCTGCCCCTTCTCAGTGCTGGGATCTGAGGGCAGGTCTTCCTCTTATAGCCTTAAGTCATTCTGACAGGCGGAAACACAATACCCAGCATCGGAGTTGAGGGAAGGAACAAATCTCTTTGTTACATCAACAAATCCGTCACATTTTAGAAGAGAAAAATGGTATAGTCACAACCTTTTACTTTTGAAAAGGAAACATGTTCTTTGTAGCTCTAATTATTTCCAAGAAACAAAATGAACACCAGTAACTACCTTGATTGATTGTTAGATTGAGAGGATTGGATGAGCAAAGCAGACCCGGAAAGGGAAAGAGGGGGAGAAAGAGAGAGAATGGAGGATAGGAAACAATAGAGTAGAAAGAAGCAGAAAGAAGAGGGGAAAGCCTTACTGTTTGAGGAGGGTGTAGTTGTTAGGCTCTTAGAGGGTGTAGTTGTTTGGCTCTTAGAGGGTGTAGTTGTTTGGCTCTTAGAGGGTGTAGTTGTTAGGCTCTTAGAGGGTGTAGTTGTTAGGCTCTTAGAGGTGTAGTTGTTAGGCTCTTAGAGGGTGTAGTTGTTAGGCTCTTAGAGGGTGTGTTGTTAGGCTCTTAGAGGGTGTAGTTGTTAGTTTTGTTAGGGCTCTTAGAGGGTGTAGTTGTTAGGCTCTTAGAGGGTGTAGTTGTTAGGCTCTTAGAGGGTGTAGTTGTTAGGCTCTTAGATGGTGTAGTTGTTAGGCTCTTAGACGGTGTAGTTGTTAGGCTCTTATTAAAGGGAAACTTCACCACTAGACACTATTTGGGGTGTTCTTCCAGTCTTTCTACATCATTATGAGTTATGAGAGGTGTTTCAGACATAATTATGTACCGTAGCATTTTTTTATGCCGGGAGAGTTCAAACAATGACGTCATTGGTTGATTGAGCCTGCTGTCTGATCTAGAAATTAATGGAGTCATGTTTTGTAGCAATTATTGTGGCCTTTGTGTTTCGTGGATTAAACGATCATGCTAGCAGCGAGTAGATATGGTTGTCCTTGTTCAATAGAGCCATTGGACTTGTCACAGTGATGTTCCTATCTGCCACGACATTGCAGGATTTCTAGGTTTACTCATTTTCCCTGGCTTTGTAAATACTACAGTCTGACGGGAGCTCTACTTCCTTGTCCAATTGTGTTCCCACCCTCGAAGGCAGTCTTTTCAAAATGGGGGTGGTACTAGTTTCTCCAGGTTCACGGGAAGAGGAGTTGAGACCAGCAAGCAGCAATGGGGAGCCACGGTCAGACTCTGACTGGTGGTGCCTATGCAGGTGCTGTCCAGCCATGCCAACAGAAGAGGAATGTCTGTGCTGCAACAAATTTGATGGCGGACAGTTCTTATTGGAGAGGGTCACTGCAGACCCCATGGATCGTGTGTGTGTGACAGACCATTGACGCTCATATGGATAGAGGGGTGCTGGAGACGTTCTTCAGAACGTTCAAGACTGGCGGCGGCAGCCTAGACCAGCTGGACAAGGAGGGAAAGTGACAAACAAGTTGGTTGTTTTGCTGTCGGTAGCTAGCCAGCAATATAAGCTCTCTTTTTACACAAGGCAGTGTTGTTCAGTACATTATAATTGAGCTAATGTACAGTAGTCTAACATTATAGCTAGCTAGCTAATGTTAGCTAGCTAGCGTCAGTGCATCTCATTAGGAGCAAAAACATTGGAGAAATGTTTTGATGATGATAATGATGATGAAGAGTAAATGAATGACTTTGGCATATTAGTCTTTGAGTAACTACACCTATGTGTTGTAGCTAGCTAGCTAACATGTACCTGTGACATGTGTAATATTCTGCCTCATGCTGCTACAGTAGGAATACAGACAGTACACAATGATTGCCCAAGAAAGTCAAATAGTGTTTTTGTCATTCTCTTACAGACAATACTGCTGGGTGGCCTAAAGATTATTTTGGGAGTTTGTGTTTGTTCTACGTGGGGAGAAGCTAGGCAGAGGACACCGAATCCCCTTGCCTGCATGCGCTGTTGCGGCCATTTGAGCAATTTCTCCCTCACACAGTATGTTGGATACAAAGAAGTTGATGACTCAAGATCAGATGTGATAGGTCCATAACAACAATCTCCCCAAAGTGACTACAAACACCTCGCTGTACCCCCGAATAAAACATAATATGCAAGTATTCCCTTTGTAGAACTGTAGTATTTATTATACACGTTAGTAGTATATTTTTCTTCTACTGTATATGTCATATATGGCCGTCATATATGGATCCTGAGTGGCGCAGCAGTCTAAGGCACTGCATCTCAGTGCTAGAGGTGTCGATGATCGGGAGTCCCATAGGGCGGTGCACAATTGGCCCAGCATCGTCCAGGTTAGGGCTTGGCTGAGGTAGGCCGTCATTGTAAAATAAGAATTTGTTCTTAACTGACTTGCCTAGTTAAACAAAGGTTAAATAAAAAATAAAAATAAAATAACTGTTCCTGCATACTGCTTTGTAAACTCACCTCGGTCTCCAGAGCAAATTAACTTTGTCTTGAATACAAGCCATGTTTACTTATTTGCTACATTGATTAACTAATCTATTATTTTATTGAAACATTTTTACTTGCCAACAAATTAAAGTTGAAATGATACACCAACTCACTGCATATATTCTGCATATATGGGCAGTAAGATTGTAGCAAGTTACCTCCAAGTACATTTCATGAATATCACAATGAATTGATCCAGAAGTTGAAGTCAACACTTTATTGGTTTCTTATGTAGCTGGAATCATTTAGTCACGTGTCAGTACACTTGTGAAAAAGATTATAGAAAACGTTTAATCAAACTCAATTAAATACATATCTACAATAGCTAGCAATATCTATAACACAATGCATTTGTGAGCATACCAGGCATTCTATATTATACTACAACATCAGTCTAACTGAATGTGGATGTTGTGTTGGCTGTATATTCCAGGCAGGTTCAAGTCAAATCAAATGTTACATTCCTGAATGTTCTTCCGCTGGTGAACCTTGTGTTGGGCAATGGCAGCTGGTCTGGCAGGACTTCATGAGCTCCATGACGTTGGACTCATAGACTAGACACTTTGTCTCTTGCCAGCCCCATGCAGTCTTTTCTTCTTCCGAGTCAGATGATGTTAAGCTTGAGCTTGTTCCCGGCTGAAAGATTTCATCCAATGGGTCTACAGGATCTGTACTACTAAAGCTGGTGTCAAGGTCATCATTAGAAGCAGCATGAATAGTTTGTAGGACACACACTAGTCAGTGATTAGTCAATATTTTACTACTTTGTCCCCATCAATACACACTCAAACAAGGTACCATACCCACACATCCCCCCCGTGTCAATAGATCATGCATGCTAACCTTCACACACAACACCCACCCCCAGCAGACACGAGTCAGTCACCCATACCATCCCCTCCTTACTAATAACTCTGCTTTTTTTTCTCCAAAGCGTTGCATCAACAATCAACTAAGCCTGCATAATACACAGAAAACTACAGTAGAAGTTCTAGCCTACTTATAAACACACCAACAATGACAACAAGAGACGGACCATGTTTATGCCCAACTCCAGTATATTTATTTGCTCATATTGGAGTCATGAAAAGATTTAGCAAATATAAAAATAATAATTCATTTGATTTGTAAAGCGCTTTTCTCAGACCAATGGCGCAACATTTTTATATATATATATATATATATATATATATATATACAGTACCAGTCAAAAGTCTGGACACACCTACTCATTCCAGGGTTTTTCTTTATTGTAGAATAATAGTGAAGACATCAACACATTGAAATAACACATAGAATCATGTAGTAGCCAAAAAAGTGTTAAACAAATGAAAATATATTTTATATTTGAGATTATTCAAAGTAGCCACCCTTTGCCTTGATGACAGCTTTGCACACTCTTGGCATTCTCGCAATCAGCTTCATGAGGAATGCTTTTCAACTGTCTTGAAGGAGTTCCCACATATGCTGAGCACTTGTTGGCTGCTTTTCCCTCACTCTGCGGTCCAACTCATCCCAAACCATCTCAATTGGGTTGAGGTCGGGGTGATTATGGAGGCCAGGTCATCTGATGCAGCACTCCATCATTCTCCTTCTTGGTCAAATAGCCCTTACACAGCCTGGAGGTGGGTTTTGTATCACGTTTAAGGTAAGACCCAGGTGCAGACAGTGTCGAAATAACAAAAGTTTATTATTTCGACAGGGGCAGGCAAAAGGACAGGTCAAGGGCAGGCAGAGGTCAGTAATCCAGATAGGTGGGGCAAGGGTACAGGGTGGCAGGCAGGCTCAGGGTCAGAGCAGGCAGAAATGGTCAAAACCGGGAAACAAGAAAACAGGAGACGAAGGGCTGTGAGACATGGGTTTAACTCTGGACACATGAAAGGTAGGATGTATACGAAGGGTACGGGGCAACAGAAGATGAACAGCAGAGGGGCTAGTGATTTTGGAGATTGGAAACGTGCCGATAAACCGGGGGGAGAGTTTGCGGGATTCCACCCAAAGGAGCAGATCCCGGGTGGACAGCCATACCTTCTGCCCGAGACGATACCGGGGAGCCAGGTTCCGGTGGCGATCCGCTTGTCGTCGATACCTGGAGGTGGTCTTGAGGAGGGCCGACTAGGCCCCTTTTTCCATGGCGTTTAGGCGATGGTAGAAGAAGGCGCAGGGATGTAGCTTGAGGTCCAGGGCAGAACGCTGGGACAGGACAGCCCCCACTCCGATATCCGAAGCATCGGCCTCCACCACGAACTGACAGGATGGGTCAGGATGAACCAAGATGGGAGCTGTTTGAGGTCACAGGAACGCCCGGTCAGCAGCTGGAGACCACGTGAACGGAACCTTGGGCGAGGTGAGTGCTGATAGGGGGAAACCCACGGTGCTGTAACCCCGGATAAAGCGGCGATAGAAGTTGGCGAACCCCAGGAAACATTGCAGCTGCACCCTTGAAGTAGGCTGGGGCCAATCCACTGCTCTCACCTTCCCGGGATCCATTTGTACACTCCCTGCAGCAATGATGTAACCCAGAAAAGGGATGGTGGAGCGATGGAACTCGCAATTCTCTGCCTTTACAAACAGCTGGTTCTCCAGGAAGCGTTGGAGAACCTGTCGGACATGGAGCACATGTTCTTGGGTGGAGCGGGAGAAGATGAGGATGTCATCAAGGTAAACAAAGACGAACTGGTTCAACATGTCGCGAAGAACATCATTGTCTAGAGCCTGGAACACAGCAGGGGCGTTGGTGAGGCCAAATGGCATGACCAGATACTCGTAGTGACTGCTGGCCGTGTTGAAGGCGGTCTTCCACTCGTCCCCTTCCGTATCTACACCAGATGGTAGGCGTTCTGTAGATCCAGCTTGGAAAACACTGTGGCCCCCTGGAGCAGCTCGAAGGCAGAGGAGATCAGGGGTAGCGGGTAGCGGTTCTTCACCGTTATGTCGTTGAGACCCCGGTAGTCGATGCACGGGGTCTTGTCCTTCTTCTCCACAAAGAAGAACCCTGCGCCGGCGGGAGAAGAAGAAGGTCGGATGAATCCTGCAGCTAGGGAGTCCCCAATGTAGGTCTCCATCGCCTTAGTCTCTGGTCCAGACAGACAGTACAGTCTTCCCCGGGGCGGAGTCGTGCTAGGGAGAATGTCAACCCCGCAGTCATAAGGTTGGTGCGGCTAAGTTGCCCGGGCCTTGTTGAACACCTCCCGGAGGTCCTGGTACTCCGCGGGAATGGAGGAGAGGTCCGGGGCGATTTCCAAGCCCCCAGGAAGACGTCCCGGGACAGGTTGTGCTGACTTCAGGCAATGGGCGTGGCAGATTGGGCTCCAGCCCATGATGGCACCAGTAGACCAGTTACTGAGGGGATTGTATCGCTGGAGCCAGGAGAATCCCAATACCACCGGAATCTGTGGATACTTAATGAGCAGGAACTGGATAGCCTCGCTGTGGTTCCCTGACACACGTAGGTTGATGGGAGTGGTGTTGTGGGTGACCCGGCCTATAGTGCGCCCGTCCAGCACTCTAACGTCCATGGGAATGGAGAGGGGCTGAGTGGGGATGCCAAGCTCGGAAGCCAGGGTAGAGTCCGAAAAGCTCTCATTGGCCCGAGAGTCGAAGAGGACCCGGAGCGATCTCGACTGGTTCCCCCACAGCAAAATGGCATGAAAAGGGTGCGAGTAAGGGAAGAAGAAAATTTCCCCATATGTCCCACCAGAGTACTCACTCCTGCCGGTAAGCCTGGTTTTAATGGACAGGTGGACACAAAATGACCCAGAGTCCCGCAATACAGGACATTCTTGGTTTGGAGCCTGTATAGCCGTTCAGCTGGAGACAACCCAGCTCTGCCTAGTTGCATAGGCTCGGGAAGAGGTGGATCGGCAGTCTTCGGCGACTCTCGGAAGAACTCGGGTAGAATCGGGTTCTCTCGGCAACGGGGCCGTCGGGGACTTCCGGGATGCCTCGGAGCCAAGGTGGAATCCTTGGACGGGCGAGTGCAATCGAATCTCCTCTCCCTCCTTCGTTCCCGTAGTCACCCATCAATCCTGATGGTCAAGGCGATGAGGGAATCGAAATACGTCGGTAGTTCCCAGGCTGCAAGTTCGTCCTTCACTTCCTCTGATACTCCGTGCAGGAACATGTCGAACAGCGCTTCCATGTTCCAGGCACTCTCCGCTGCCAACGTTTGGAAATCCACCGAATAATCTGCAACACTGTGGGATTCCTGCCGAAGCTGGAGTAGCTTCCGGGCAGCGTCTCTTCCGGACAATGGGGCATCGAAAACCTTCTTGACCTCCACCATGAACTCCTCCAGACTGAAGCATATGGCAGGTTGTTGTTCCCATACTGCCGTAGCCTAGGCGAGAGCCCTTCCGGACATCAGCGTGATGAGGCACGCTATCTTAGAGCGGTCCGCGGGGAAGGAGGAGGGCTGAAGCTTGATGATGAGGGCACACTGAGCGAGAAATGCCCGACAGGTGTCCCGGCTCTCCATCGAAGCGTTCCGGGGGAGGTAAGCGGGGTTCCCGGGAAACTGGGATGATCAGTGAGGCGGCGCCGCTAACAGCAGGGCTACTGAGGGACTGTGAGATTACCGTCGTGGTAGGCTGCCTCCCAGACCACCCGCTCAATTGCTACAGCAATGAGTTCAACGCTTGGTCATGGCGTTCGGCCAAGGTCTGGACCCCTTCCACAAGGCCACGAAGCAACTCCTCATGCATACCAATGGTGGCTCATTGGGAGGAGATGGCGTTGCGAAGCTGGTCCGAGTCTGCTGGGTCAGTCATGGCCAGTTCGTACTATCACGTTTAAGGTAAGACCCAGGTGCAGACAGTGTCGAAATAACAAAAGTTTATTATTTGGACATGGACAGGCAAAAGGACAGGTCAAGGGCAGGCAGAGGTCAGTAATCCAGATAGGTGGGGCAAGGGTACAGGGTGGCAGGCATGCTCAGGGTCAGGGCAGGCAGGAATGGTAAAAACTGGTATACAAGAAAACAGGAACAATAGCAAAGACAGGAGCAAGGGAAAAACCGCTGGTAGGCTTGACGAACAAAACGAACTGTCAACAAACAAACAATGAACACAGGTATAAATACACAGGGGATAATGGGAAAGATGGACGACACCTGGAGGGGTTGGAGACAATCACAAAGACAGGTGAAACAGATCAGGGTGTGAAAGTTTTGGTTCATTGTCCTGTTGAAAAACAAATGATAGTCCCACTAAGCACAAACCAGATGGGATGGCATATCGCTGCAGAATGCTGAGGTAGCCATGCTGGTTAAGTGTGCCTTGAATTCTAAATAAATCACAGACAGTGTCACCAACAAAGCACCCCCACACCATCACAGCTCCTCCTCCATGCTTGACGGTGGGAACCACACATGCGGAGAGCAACCGTTCACCTACTCTGCGTCTCACAAAGACATGGTGGTTGGAACCAACAATCGCAAATTTGGACTCATCAGACCAAAGGACAGATTTCCACCGGTCTAATCTCCATTGCTCGTGTTTCTTTGCCCAAGCAAGTCTTTTCTTCTTATTGGTGTCCTTTAGTAGTTGTTTCATTGCAGCGATTCGACCATGAAGGCCTGATTCACACAGTCTCCTCTGAACAGTTGATGTTGAGATGTGTCTGTTACTTGAACTCTGTGAAGCATTTATTTATGAGGCTGGTAACTCTAATGAATTTATCCTCTGCAGCAGAGGTAACTCTGGGTCTTCCTTTCCTGTGGCGGTCCTCATGAGAGCCAGTTTCATCATAGCGATTGATGGTTTTTGCGACTGCACTTGAAGAAACTTTCAAAGTTCTTGAAATTTTCCCGGATTGACTGACCTTCATGTCTCAAAGTAATGATGGACTGTCGTTGCTCTTTGCTTATTTGAACTGTTCTTGCCATGATATGGACTTAGCCCTATTTGGTAAAAGACCATCTTCTGTATACCACCCCTACCTTGTCACAACACAACTGATTGGCTCAAACGCATTAAGAAGGAAAGAAATTACACAAATTAACTTTGAACAAGGCACACCTTTTCATTGGAATGCATTCCAGGTAACTACCTCAAGCTGGTTGAGAGAATTGCAAGATTATGCAAAGAAGACAAATGGTGGATACTTTGAAGAATCTGAAATATAAAATATATTTCGATTTTTTTAACACTTTTTTGGTTCCTACATGGTTCCGTATGTGTTATTTCATAGTTTTGATGTCGTCACTATTATTCTACAATGTAGAAAATAGTCAAAATAAATACAACTTTTGACTGGTACTGTAAAAAAATAAACACAGAACATAGAACAGACAACAATCAAAGCTATATACAGGTGTCGCCAGATCCGGAGGCCATGAGAACAGAATTAGAAATGGTCCTTGAAAGCTTCTCTGAACAGCACGGTTTTGAGTTGTGCCTTAAAGGAGGACAGAGACTCTGCAGCCCAAATGTGCCCGACCACCTCGATTCGGTCTTATGTAACAAAATTTGAAATTGTGTTTTTTACATCGGATAAAAGTAGAGACTCCGAAGCTAGAAAATGGTATATCATACACTGCAGTTGAGGAACAATGGGAAAGTAATTCTGCTTTGAAAGTTGATAAACTTGTAACCCCACTTTTGAGAAAATGTCCCTTGAATTTTTTGGTGAACCTACTGGAAAGCTCTTCTTTGTCTACGCCCATTCAGCATCGTTCACACCCTCTTAAGCCTTAGCACCACCCATCTCCTTAAAGATTCACGTGAGGCCATGTGCTAAACAAAGTGAGTATTTTAGTAAACAACCAAAGATTTCAAGACTAAAAGTGGTAAAAGTAGTAGCCTACAATAACGAAAAACTCCAGGTAAAAATTCACTTTATCTTGTGGTTACTTACATAGTAACAATATCAGAAACAGAAAGTGTCCAGATAAAAATATTTTATAAATATTAGATGATGCTTACCCAACACATTTGTTTAAATTGATGGGTCATGTGAAGGAAATGCTATCACCCCCCCAGCCACATCTAGCTAAGTGGATGGGTCACTGTTGTCTAGACATGTACACATGTTCAATAGATGGCCGTAATCACCCCCAGACACACCTGGCTAACTTGATGGGTCTTGTAATCATCTGATGAAGTGGAGTCTTTTGTTTAGACATGTAGTTAGCTAGTTAAACAATGAACCGGCATAATCCCAACCTATACTA
Organism: Salvelinus sp. IW2-2015; assembly: GCF_002910315.2. Classification (NCBI taxonomy): domain Eukaryota; kingdom Metazoa; phylum Chordata; class Actinopteri; order Salmoniformes; family Salmonidae; genus Salvelinus; species Salvelinus sp. IW2-2015. The sequence continues at coordinate 8,215,361 of NC_036849.1, read as the reverse complement.
CCAATACAAACATTGTCATAGCTGTAGTATGAATATGCAGGTAGCTAAAGAGCTAACCAACTAAGTTCAATGTTAGCTCGCTAACATTAGGCTATAACTAGCAATGCAAATGGATTTCTGATTTGAATGATATTACTACACTGATCATACACGTAACGTTAGCTAGTGAGCCAGCAAGCTAACGTTCACTAGCTAGCTAACAGTATGCTTTAACTTGCAATGAAAACAACTTTCTAACAAAATTAGAAACTTATAATATCTGAAAATGTAGCAAGACTCTTACCCGTATACATGGATGAACGCTTCACGGCAGACTGGAACCATTTAACTCTGTTTTGTTTGCAGCTACATCTTGTTTGGCCAAAGTTGTATCAAGTCACTCTGGTTCACTCTGACCGTGGCGTGTTCAGACAGTAGCCCGTCACTTTTTTCAACTGATCTGTCGATATCGCCTAATCAATGTTGTTGAGGAAAGTAGAAAAACTTTTGTGGTACTCGATGGCTAACGTTATATCTTTCAAAAACGTCACGGTAGAACGGAGTATCAACACATACTGAGCAGCTCATGTTATAGACAGAAGCACGCTACATGGCAGACCAATCCAAACTCATCTCCCGGCATGTCCATTATCTCAGCCAATCATGGCTAGCGGGAAGGTTCCTGGCTTTTTCCGTGGCTAAACCAACTAGCCTCGTAATTAAAAAATGTTAGTCTTATTTACGGATGGAATACAGGTTTGTTATTAAAGCACATGAAAGTTCAAATGTTCCTGAAGGCATTTCTGCCAAAAAACACATTTTGATAAAAAATACATGTTTATGTTCAAATGCCTCTCCTGTGAAGTAGTGATGTGCGACATACAGTGTGCCTAGTTTCCTGAAAGGTCACAAATGGTGTCTGGAAGTGTGTTCCACAGCTATGGAGCCGCGCAACTGAAAGCCCTGTCACCCATAGTTTTTAGTCTGCTGCGGGGCTGCTGAAGGGAGACGGACCTGGAGGAGCGAAGGGTGCTTGTGGGGCAGGAGTGTAGAACAAGGTCAGACAGGTACTTGGGTCCAGAGTTGTGGATAGCTTGGTAGGAGTGAACCAGGATTTGGTAGTCAATGCATGAGCATATGGGGAGCCAGTGGAGGTTGAACAGCACTGGAATGATGTGCTCGTGGGGGGAGGTGTGGGTGAGGAAATGTGCAGCACAGTTATGGACATATTGCAGCCTTTTTAAGCACTTGGCAGATGCGCCAACAAAAAGGGCGTTACAATAGTCCAGACGGGATGAAATAAATGAGTCGCTCAACTGCAGGTTGTGATAGCATATGTCTTAATCTGGCAGTGTTCTTTAGATTGAAAAATTTGACTTTGGTCACACTCTTGATGTATCACACCCAGGTTGGGAACCTCACTGGAGGGGAGGACCTTGACACCATCAATATTGAGGCTGTAGCTGCTGGTGTTGTTTTTAATGGTGCGAGTGCCAATCAGGATGTCCTCTGTCTTTCTGCAGTTTTACTGCAGGAAACTCAACTGCATCCATGCTTCAATGTCCTGTAGGCAGCTGACCAGGAGTGCAGTGGCATTGACAGTGTTTGTGGAAGCATACAGCTGAGTGTCGTCAGCATAAACATGAAAGCCCAGTCGGTGTTTCCTCAAGATGTTTCCCAGTGGCAGCATGTAGATACAAAACAGTAGTGGCCCCAGGACCGAACTTTGAGGGACCCTCTGTGTCTAACTTACTAGGACCGATGGCTACAAACTGGTAATGATTAGTGAGGTAGGACCTGAACCAGTCCAGTACAGTATCTGACAGGTCCAGGAGCTTGTCCATGCGGTCTAGCAGGATGGCGTGGCTGACCGTGTCGAATACTCCACTGAGGATCAGCAGTATGAGTATGCTGGCAGCCCCAGAGTCAGCATTCACGAGGAGGTCATTGGTGATCCTTACCAGGGCTGTCTCGGTGCTGTGTCCAGCTCTGAAACCCACCTGGTGACTTACTCACTGGTGACTTACACTAGCTTGATGTTGATTCCGCTGCGAATGTTGATTGGATCGGACTCTGTAAATAGAACACATAGGACAGTCACTGTAGCCTCTGTGGAAGTTAGCTAGCTAGCTAACGGTTAAAAAATGATTATATCACAATATAGTCGGCTTCACCAAAAACAAAAATCCTGTCAACAAAAGTCATTGTATAATATCTAGGAAATCTACTTATCATACATAAAGTGAAATGTGTCCCTAGCACCATATTCCTGCTGTGTAAACAATGGTAGGTTTCGTGGTAGGAAGTCTCACGTTTAGAGCGTGGTCTAATGGCAGTCCGCCGTCTAACTCCTCAGGATTATGGTTTGGTTTGGACAAAAGTTGGATTCTGATGTTTATTTGACACATTTCACTTTATGTCTGGTAAGTAGAGGTCCTAGAGAGAATACATATGCTTTTGTTGACAGGAAACTTTTTTTTTGGTGAAGCCGGCTATATTGTGGCATGGTTATTTTCCGCCGCCAACCACCAGAATACATAACACATTGGTTATTAGGCTCTGCCAGTTTTGACGTCACTTTGCTTAACCAATATGGGGTAACCCTATGAAAGGAGCTATTTACCTAGCTATACACACATATGTTTGATCATGTGGCTGATCTTGTCTCTCTGTAGGGGAGCCTGACATAGACCTTCTGGTCCAAACGTTGCATGCAATATGACAGCGTTCAACAGTGTGAATATGAGTGTTTATTTCCTGTTGCCTCTGCAACACTACCGTTCCCACTTCTCTACTCTATCTCCTGCTGCTACCTACAGTCAAGGTCAAATTAAAAAGCCCATTTGTATCTCTAATTCTCTCAATGGCCAGAGTTAAGAGATGCTCCGTAATGGATTGGACATAAAATAAGTGTTTTCCTCTCTAAACGCACATTAGAGACTGAGCTAGTCCCCAAACAAGAGGCCAGCCAGCCAGTCAGCAGCGAGCTCCAGCTGTGCCATCACCCGAGTCTCCATACCACCCAGACCAGCTCACACATCTCTCTCTCTCTCTCTCCCCCTCCCTCTCTATTGAGGGCTCTCTCCTTCTTGCTTTTTCGTTCTCCCTCTCTTTCTTAATCTTTTTCTCTTTCACCCTGGACTGAAACTCAAGCAGAGGTGTTAAATTGATAGTTATTTTAATTTGACTTAACGAGCAGAGCAGGCTTGACTGTATATAAACGTGAAAGCCTTAGCTAGCTACTTTCAGCCACCCTGCCCCTCCATCTATCCTCCCGCCTGCCTTCTCTCTCTCTCTCTCGCTCTCTCATTCTTTCTCTGCCTGGCCAGTGTGCCCTGTGGATGGTTCCATTGGAGTCCAGCTAATTACTGTGGTTATCTAGGACTCCCCCACCGCTAGATTCTAATTTCAAATAGCCCATGGTGCTTGGTGGTAGACGCAGCACACAGGGCTGAGGCGCAGGCAGGCAGCACGCCACGTAGCAACGCATGGCCCTTTCCATTTCAGACACCTGCTCATTAACGTTGCCTCCAAAACCAATCAGCCCGACGCTACATAGGTAGGCCGGATCCTATGGAGCTCTCCTCGCGTGACACCACTGATTTCTACAGCTCATTTTCAACAAAAACACCCAATGATCTACTTAACACACGAGGCGTCTAATGCACAGTGAATTGAATGGACGGATGGATGCTGAACGCAATCTGCCTGGGACCTGTGGGTAGGTTCGTACCGTAACAGTAACAGCCTTGTTGTGAGCTGATCTCTTGCCTTCTGTGAGGTCTCCTACAGGACCTAGACTTCGCTGTATCATTTGTGGAGGTGAGAGATATTCAAACAGTAGTTTCAGGCCAACAATTAGGCTTGGGAGCATTGGGGAGACGCTCAAAGAGAGACGTGAGCGTGTCTAGTAGACGCTGCAGACGGCCGGGGCCCAGCCGGCCCTGGTGCAGGTAAAGCCCTGACATGTAATTTAATATGTGGAGAGACGAGAGCACTGGGACTCTCATTATTGATCTGCAACACTGTTTGATTCACTGGAGTTAAGTTCCATGTTGCCATAACAACACTTGAAAGAGTAGATTGTAGTTGGTGTGCGTCTCCATGCATTTGTGTTTGGACATGGGCAGAGAGGAGGAGAGGGTGGTCAAAGTGGGATAGGAGGATTCTGCTCTTTCTCCTGCCATGCTGGTCTGGATGACACTGAAAGAGGTGGAGGAGGGAGAAGGACGGAGGATGGAACACATCAGGAACATTATAGAGGGACTTGAAGGGCTTGTAACAGAGAAAGAGAGGATGAGAGAATGGATCTTTCTTGAGCTGGACATTTTTTAGGAACAGTGGGTTAACTGCCTTGTTCAGGGGTAGAACGACAGATTTGTACCTTGTCAGCTCGGGGATTTGAACTTGCAACCTTTCGGTTATTAGTCCAACACTCTAACCACTAGGCTACGCTGCCATCATGTAGGTATAGCCTACATGATGAGATTATTATGGACAAATGAACAAAATAATGTTTTTTTGTCAAACGGCAGTCAAGCATCGATGATCATGTCACCAGAATAAGACCCTCGATAAGTTTTGATAAGAAGCATCAAGCTCATCACCGTGTACGTTCACCACCCTGTGAAGTTCATCAAAACTTATTTCATCTGTAGCTTAATAAACTGCATGCTTTCCCGATGAGTCGTAGTGGGAGGACCACACATGTCATCGTGTGACTCCAAGTTTACTTCGATAGGATGGTTATAATATCAATATTTGCACGTAATTGCATTTCCACCAACATGTATTGCATAGTTCATTTTACCAACACAAAAAGATCCCACGTTGTCTAGCGTATTTTATTTTGTCGACACATTTTCTGTTTCCATCAGGCCTTTATCCGCCACTTTACTCGCATAAAAGGGTTGGAAGGAAACCTGGTTACAGCCGAAGATATTAATATTTTATATTCATCCAATGTCTGCCATGTTTTTGGATGACGTTATGATATCGCCGCTGCTCGCGCTACTCCCTGTGCACACTGAGTGCTAATGTGCATGTGAATTTGGGCCATATAAAGCAGACGCAACCCCGATATAGACAGGCCATGAATCGGTTTATGCGAACGTGAGTAGATTACGTTGAAAACAAAGCTCGGATATGTTGGACACAGTCTCTAGTTCTTTTATACCTCAGTGGTCACGGCCAGCGTCTGCATTATCAACGGCGACCCTGGAGCAATCCGTTACTTTCAGTTACTGTCCCAACGCTAGCCAGCTAGCAATGAGGGAGCGGCCCTCTTCAAGGGTGCCGGAACTGATTGATTGAATCGGTGTCGGACTCGGCCAGAAATCAAAATGAATGACTTCCCAAAATCGGCGCAAGTACATCAGGCCCTTTTCCGTCTACCGGAATTTATCCGACTTTGCCGGCATCTTACCAGAATCTCCCCAGAAGTGACCGATGCAAATTTAAATAAATGTATACAAAATTACCCGATTTAGTCATTTTAAATGTTACTATTATACATTTTATACATACAAATTATACCATCCACAAAGTTTTCGTAGGGGGGAGGTAAAAACGTCAGTGCAGCCTTGGGAGGGTCGAGAGCCGTGCGTCCTCCGAAACACAACCCTGCCAAGCCACACTGCTTCTTGACACAATGCCCACTTAACCCGGAAGCCAGCCGCACCAATGTGTCGGAGGAAACTACGGTGTTTCTGGCAACCGTGTCAACGTGCATGCGCCCTGCTCGCCACAGGAGTCGCTAGAGCGCGATGGGACAAGGACATCCCGGCCGGCCAAACCCTCCCCTAACCCGGACAACACTGGGACAGTTGTGCATCGCCTTGCACTGCGATACAGTGTCTTAGACCGCTGCGCCACTTGGGAGGCCCCATCCGCAAAGTTTTTCATTCTGATAAATTGCCTTGCACAAAGTATCAAAATACTAAAATTCTACTTAAACAGGAAAGACTCTTAAATCATTTAATTTAAATGTAAATGTAATTTTTTTGATCACAGAAACAATAAGAAAATATGGACAAATAAATAAATAATGAAATGGTAATTATATAAAGCAGCCCGTGTAATCATCTGCCAGAGAGTAGCCACAATCGCCCCGAGCCCCAAGTAATACATTTGGGCCAGATAAATCACACCGGAATTTGTCCGAGCTCAATTCCAGCATTCTAACCATAAATAATACTGCTGAAGGCGGGCCACACTCGGGCCACATGACGTCAGCCGGAATCGCCCCAGATCTACTGTGCTAGCTGGGTACTGTTGGCTTAACCAGTCATGTTCTGTGCACAGTATACATACAGAATACATCAAATCACATCAAATGTATTGGTCACATACACATGGTTAGCAGATGTTAATGCAAGTGTAGCGAAATGCTTGTGCTTCTAGTTCCCGACCATGCAGTAATATCTAACAAGTAATATAACCTAACAATTCCACAACAACTACCTTATACACACAAGTGTAAAGGAATGACTACAAATATGTACATAAAAATATATAAATGAGTGATGGCCGAACGGCATAGGCAAGATGCAGTAGATGGTATAGAGTACAGTATATACATATGAGATGAGTAATGTAGGGTATGAGAACATTATATAAAGTGGCATTGTTTAAAGTGGCTAGTGATACATTTAATTACATCAAGATGGCAAGATGCAGTAGATGGTATAGCGTACAGTATATTCATATAAGATGAGTAATGTAGGGTATGTAAACGTTATATATAAAGTGGCTAGTGATAAGTTGATTACATACATTTTTCCATTATTAAAGTGGCTGGAGTTGAGTCAGTATGTTGGCAGCAGCCACTCAATGTTAGTGATGGCTGTTTAACAGTCTGATGGCCTTGAGATAGAAGCTGTTTTTCAGTCTCTCGGTCCCCGCTTTGATGCACCTGTACTGACCTCGCCTTCTGGATGATAGCGGGGTGAACAGGCAGTGGCTCACAAACTTTTACAGATGCACAATCGAGAGCATCCTGTCGGGCTGTATCACCGCCTGGTACGGCAGCTGCTCCACCCATAACCGGAAGGCTCTCCAGAGGGTAGTGAGGTCTGCACAATACATCACCGGGTGCAAACTACCTGCCCTCCCTGAGGACGCGGCCGGGGATGCCGTCTAGGCCTGCAGCCTTGCGAGGGTTAACCCGTTTAAATGGTACTTTCTATAATGTATGTATATTTATATATGCCCCTCTGAATGAGAGCAGGTTTGATGAGTAAGAGTATGTCTTGTGTGGTCACTAAACAGGATTGGCATCTGAATCCACGCCCAGTTTTTTGATGTTAGAATAGAGACTCATAGATTGATCCAGTCAGATTGTTGAGGTGGGAGAGAGGACCTCCGTTTCAGACGGTACTCTGAGCCGGCCACCAGATGGCACACTTTCTCCCATCAACCAGCCAGTCACTTTACATGGCAAGGTTAGACAGTGGGAGGGGAAAGTTTGGGTAAGAGACCTCGAACCAGTGCTTTGTGACCCACCCTGAACATATCCTTGATCACATAGAATTACACAAATAATCCATATAGAATTACATATAAAATAAGCTACATATAGGGTTATAGGATCTGCAGTATGCTCAAAGACCTGTGTATAATGCTGTATTTTGCCAAATATTAGGTAGGCTAATTGGGTTTTTGAAGGCTTTCTTGTGTGTGTTTGTTTGTTTATTCCAAGACATCAGTAGCAGGCCTAAAATGACTTGACAGATAACCTTCTACATATCAAATATAGGCTTCGTTGGCAGTTCATAAAATCTAGGCAGGAAGTAGGGAATTGAAGCCCTTGAGATTGTGAATTTTGTAGTTTCCAAATATTTTGTTGTCAGCACTTCTGATGGAGTCCCATTATACCATATGCATAATTCAGAAATACAAATATCTTTGTTGACAAGAGAAAAGCATATAATTTACAAGTCTGTCTAGTTGGGCTAAATTCAGGCTTGGGAATTAGGAGATTAATTAATAAAGCATTGCCCCGACCGGCTCGTTGCTTTTTCATCAATAACACTGCGGTTGAACGCAGCCCTAGTGATTTTCACACCCAGGAGAGAGACAGGGCTATGAGAGAGAGAACACAGTGCTGCTAATGCAAAGGTTAGACTCTCAGAGAGAAGAAAAAACATCCCCTTCAGAAATGATCATTTACATGTATTCATGTTGAATGAGAGGGGGAATGATAAATGAGGTCCAGACAACACACTACATTGGGTCACACATTATTTGGATCGTCTGGATTGTCCATCTATACATGCTCTACAGATGATCATACTATCAACAAACAATCTGTTGATAAGCAACTGCTTGCTAAGGTTAAGGTTAGGTTTAAAATAAGGTTTAGGGTAAGAGTTAAGTTTAGGGTTTTGATAAGGGTTAGGGTTAGAGCTAGTAGATTGTTTGTTGAAATGTTACTGATAATGTGTAGATGGTCTGTAGAGCATCTACAGATGGACTATCCAAATGAAGTGTTACCATACATTGCTATCATTTTAGAATACAGTATATAAACCTGCCTGTAATTCAACATGCACTAACGGTTGGTATTTCATATCCAATCCTGGTGAAATAGCATGTAACCCAGACAATCTGACTCAATTTGTCTGCAATTCATACAGAAACCAACCATCCATGTTCAGTATTAGTGATGTTTTAAAGTCTATTTGGTCTTTTACTCATAGAAGGGCAAACAGGTTGAGTCAATATGCTGAGAGCTTTGGTGGCTGGCAGGCATGACAGACTCTCTGAGAGGGAGTGGGAGAGTGGAGGGTTTACTGGATAGTGGATGGGGATGGAAGGATGGAGGGATAGATGGATGGATGGGGGGGCTGGTGGTTTGGTCACTGACTGGTATGGTGGTGGCTAGACCCCGATACCCAGGGAGAATTCCTAAGCCTGCTGTTTCTTTTCTGGGCCATGCCTCTGAAAACTAGTAGCAGCTTATGTCCTATCTCCTCTATCCTTCTCTATGCTCTATCCCCTGTCTTTTCTCTCTCCTCTCTCTCTCTCTCTCTCTCTCTCTCTCTCTCTCTCTCTCTCTCTCTCTCTCTCTCTCTCTTCTCTCTCTCTCTCTCTCATCTCTTCTCTCTCTCTCTTCTCTCTCTCTCTCTTCCTCTCCATTCTCGCTCGCTCTTCTTCTCTGTGAGTCGTCTTTAGTCCCTTTCTCCTTCTCTTCGTCTTGCTTTCTGCTCTACCCCTCTCTGTCTCTCTCTTCACACTCTCTCCCTCCCTTTTCTCTCTCTGTTAGCACCATTGAAAAAAAAAGAAGCATTTCCCTGTAGCTAGGCAATGGAGCAGCCATTAGCATTTCATCCAGAAGAAGCACTGTGGGAACTTTGCAAAGTTTACTCATACAGCATGAAAAGCATTGGTGGGGGGTTGGGCTTGCTACTCTAATTGTTAGCAAAAACTTCCATGGCACTGAAGTTTCAATGGCGAGAGGGAAAGGGAGAATGCACTGTGGCGGTATACCACCAACATATTAGGGGACATATTAGAGATGGTTTGCTTGATTTTCGGATTGCTTTTTAGGCTGAAGGATGATTTTAATGGCATTTTGATGTAGTGATGTAATCTTGGCCCTCTTTCATTACTCCTGAAGAGAACTGTTAGCGGCTCTGAAATGGCAAGGCAAACAACACGGTTGTCTTCTTTTCCTTTCATTTTGTTGGCCACGCTCCAAAAACGGTGGACAGAAGGCCAAGCAAGGCCTCAGAGTGCGCAGCTAGCCAGTACACGACAACAACCTGCCCTATAGACTTCCCTGCAACTTTCTTGACTCTCTCTCTCTCTCTCTCTCTCTCCTTCTCTCGTCTCTCTCTCTCTCTCTCTCTCTCTCTCTCCTCCTCTCTTCTCTCTCTCTCTCTCTCTCTCTCTTCTCTCTCTCTCTCTCTCCATCTCTCCTGTCTCTCTCTCTCTCTCCATCCTCTCTCTCTCTCTCTCTCTCCTCCTCTCTCTCTCTCTCTCTCTCTCTCTCTCTCTCTCTCTCTCTCTCTCTCTCTCTCTCTCTCTCTCTCTCTCGAGATGGAGCCCCTCCCCAATTCAATAACAAACAATGTGTAGAAACAAACCATGAAGCATACTGCAGAAACAGAGCTACAGCGTGACTTTTTCCAGTATATTTGAATATCAGCAAGTTTCCCAAGGTGCTATCTGCTGCTGCTGTATTCATTGTTAACCACCAAGTCAGCAGTGACATTCTAATCAGAGTGGGGACGGCCAGCCTTCCTTCCCCACCCTGAAGCTACTATAGGAAGACGATGGCTGGCTCATTACAAATAAGAGCGTAAACCTGCCGGTCTGTGTCTGAAATAACACCCTATTCCCTATATAGTGCACTACTTGGTGTCCGGAATGACACCCTATTACCTAAATAGTGCACTACTTTTGTCTAGAGCCATATGGACACTGGTCATAACATAGTGCATTACAAAAGGACCAGGATGTAGTCCCAAGCAGACATATCCTGTATACAGAGCACCACTACAGGGGTACGCCGATTCTGTTGCGAAACATTTATTGAACGGAAGCAAACAAAACGTGGCGGGACCTAACTGAATTTGTCCAATAGAAACTTGTTTTAGTTGAAAGCATTCAGTTTTCCAACTGCTTGGACTAATGATTACACCCCAGGATTAATCTGCCAGCCAGATCCCCCGAAACACTGTCTGTATGCATCTCATATGGCGCTTTATTCTCTATGTAGTACCATGGCCCATAGGGATTTGGTCAAATGTAGTGCTCTATATAGGGAATAGGGAGTCATTTGGGATGCACACTCTGTCTTCCACTTAAAGTAAGCTCCAGCCAACCTGACAGTCAGACACACACAGAAAAATGATACCAAGCCAGAGAACGGAGAAAACATTCCTTAATTAATGACAGATTACATTTCCATGCTTCAGAACACAGAAATTACACAAAGCTATGAGCCGATCCTAATTTCCAATGTAATTGTTGCATCATGTTGCTCCATCCTCATATAAACATTTCAACATTTTCATTGTTTTTGTTTCTTTTATTTTTTGGGGCGGGTTTTGGAAAAATACCCCAAAAAACTGTGATGGGTTTTAACATTTTTAAAAACACATGGAAATGTTAAATCACTTTAAGCTCCCACATAAAAGTGTCAGGGCTTGGAACTTGTAATACTCTAGGTGTATTGGGGTTGTGAGAGTTTCAGTTTGGAGGCGCGTTCTCTGCTCTGTGAAGTAGTTTCCCCAGCTCTGAGCCAGCATTGCAGTGTTGTAGAACTCCTCAGGGACGCCCTCTGTCTCACCTGCTGTTTGAGGAAATGTGTAGAAGCAGCTCCAGCAGTCCTTCAAAGACACTCACTCAGACTGAGGAGAAATATTGAATATAACACTACCAGGGTCAAGTAACAGCGTTGTAAAGAATTTTTTTGGGTCTTTTTCAACGCTGTTATATTAATCAGGATTTCATCTGGTCCTAGGGGGATGTTGGTGGTGTGTTTAGAAGGTTTTGTTCTGTCAGTCATCATAAAGGGAAAGCAGGCTTCGGTGATTCTGACTCTAACTGTTCTGTGTTAGCTCAAGGTTCCTGTTGTATCAGGGGTTTCCATGCATGGATGGATGGTGTTAGACCTATTTCCCATTTAGCTGAAGCATATTGCCTCCTAGAAGTATAGGTGCATGTACTCTATATAATCAGTAGATATATGACTATATGAGCAGTGAGCAGACATTACAAAAATGGCCACATAAAATACTTTCTCTTTTCATTACTCCATGCTGTCACAATTCCCGGTGATTTGTTTGCGTCTTTGACAATGTATTCATTTTCAACCATCTGACTTTTATAAGACACATTCAGTATCTCATTAATAGAGCACTGTGACCCTCAGTGCTCGGCCTGTCAAATACCTTAGGCACAATCCCAGCATAGATGTCCACGGATGTCCTCTTCCCTTCCCAGACATTACAGCATCGTCTTCCCGTCCATAGAGTCCCTCCCTCCCAGCCGCCTCTTCTCCAACCCCCCTGCCTCCACCCTGCTCCCTCCCTGCCAACAGCAGGCCTTTTTGTATAGGGGAATTCACTCTGGATTTCACTCTACAATTAATGTGAAAGCAGCATAATGCCTGCGTGACTCCCGGTGCCTAGTGGTGCGCCATTTATCATCACAGTTTTACATTGACCTTGACACCCACTTCATTAGAATAAAGATTGTCTACCATTTAGGTTACATTGTTCCTCTGCGCACAGAGCCCATGCAAATTCTGGCTGCCAGAGAGACGGCGAGAGAGGAGGGAGAGAGACAGGAAGGAGTGAGAGTGAGCGAGGAGAGGAAAGAGAGGAGCGGCCACTCTGTCAGAGGTCATCTGCATTAAATGATTGCAGCTATTTTCCAACTGCTTCTTTTCATTCGGTTCAATTTCACCCCCCCCCCCCCCAACTCTCTCTCTCTCTCTCTCTCTTTCTCACTCTCCTCCCCCATGGATGGACAGGGCTAAAAGGAGGAATTTAACTATTTTCAGTCAGCCGGGCTCCTAGCCGCTCCAAGGAAGGCTTTTTAATGATCTTTAAATAGGAACACTTAATTGTCTGCTAAGAAATGCTTGGTTAGGACTGAGACAGAGAGAGAAAACGGAGGGAGGGATTTTTCTCCGCCCTCTCTCTCACTCGTTCCCCCCTCTCTCTCTCTCCATGGTCCTCCTCCACAAAATAAACTTTCTCTTGTATTCTGTTGACAAAGGAGTCACTTTTCTAGGGGCTGCTCTGTATCAGAGAGAGAGAGCTCCTCAGCCTGCGTAGGAGACTGGTCTTTTTCAGGGAGGACGCAAGGCGTCTAGAAAGAGGACCAAAGAAAAAACGTCTCTCTTCCCTCCCTCCCTCCCTCCCTCCTTCGCTTCCATCATTCCATAGGGTCTAAATTAATCTCCATGATTCCCCCACATCAGTCACAATAAGACGGCCCCACTGGACGGAGAGGAGAGGAAAGCAGAGGAGAGAATAGGAGAGGAGAGGGACTGTGAAGGGAAAACCTTCCACATGGATATATAAAATGTCTGCTCCATTGCAGCGCAGACCGCTGGTGATATAATTACAATTCAATTATTAATGAGTAATACTTAAAAAAGATTGTCTTATGATCTTCTATTAGTGGATTTGCAATTCATTTTAATATTTGTCATTTAATTTATATCATGGATAATGCAATAAAGGACCAATTAACAATGCATGGGCTATGTAATATGATTTCTCAGCTAATGCAAATGGAATAAGCTAGAAGAAAGAAACCCATTCAAAATCCTCAAATGTAATTTACTCGGCCAGTTCTGCCAATTTCAAATGACACTGCAGATTTTAATTTTTCCCCCATCTCCATCAAAGGTAACACATTTATACTGATCAGGCCAGTGTGATATTCATTTACATGGCAAATTGTGAAGCAAAGTTATTACAGTATACTGCTCTTATGCAGTGTTTTACCCTGAATGATTATCTATTAAACTACACAGGTGGCAGTTTAACAACCCTCCCAGTGTGTTCTGCTGGCTGGTTTATAGTTTCCTGTAGGATATGCACTTGTGATTAAACAAACTGGGCTGCTTAGCGATGCCTACCACCCAGCCAAACACTCCTTCTTGGCCTTGTCACTGAGGTCCAGCCAGGCAGAGCCAAGGCTCCATAGCCATCCATGGGTTTTTTTCTCACTCACTAAAACATTGTGGTCTTGGCTGATTGCATTGTTTCCTGTGTTTGTCTGGTAAAGAAAAATCTGGTAAAGAAGAGAGAAAAGAGAGGAGTGGAGCGGCGTGGGCTGAGGTTTTGAGGACCTCTCTCCCGCCCCTCCCCTCTCTCGCGCTCTCTCAGATTCCTCCACACTGCATGCAGCTGAGCTTAGGACCCAGGGCTGGGATAAAGACTGTCTTTGTTTGTCACTGAATGGCATTAGACATGGGCTGCCTATGGGGTCACCACTGAGAGAGAGAGAGAGAGAGAGAGAGAGAGAGAGAGAGAGAGAGAGAGAGAGAGAGCGAGAGGACCAACGATTATTCAACAATACACGTCCAACTGAGAGCAGTTGTTAAAAACAAAAGAAGAATATTATTTTGACCCTGATCATAGAATTGTAAAGGAGAAGCTATTGTAACCCCGTACATGTCCAGCAGCAAGTCTCTTTTTCTAACATGAAACATTTTCTGTAAAAGACCCCGCTGTTCCTTTTTTCTTTTTTTCAATCTGTGGGCTGACTGGGCACTTCTTTGTCTATTGATCCTCTTGTATTTCTCATTAGCACTTTGGAAATCTGTGTAATGCATCCTCTTTGGATGGAAGGAGGGAAGGAGGGAAAGAGGGAGGCAGAAATGTCTTGAAACTGCGTGTCTGCTCGTCTATTGTTATCACCACTGTCCACAGTTATGACAGGGCCAGAATTCCCTTGGTTGCTTGTGCCTATAGCATCCTACTCTTGACTCAATCTTTTCTCCAAATTCATGGTTCCCTGAATGATCATATTGTTTGTTCAATTTGTTTGCTCCTTTTAAAATGATTTTCTTTTACGATGTAAAGGTTTATTCTTCTCTTGTGTGTCTCATTAAAAACAGAAAGATTCCACACTAGATGAAATCTGGAATGGCCGGTGGAAATTCTCCTGGGTCTGTAGCTGACCCCAGAGTGACTGGGCACCTTGTTCTTAAACACTAAGCAGGGAAAAAAAGAAAAATGCTTGACTCACTGTGAGCTCAATGTGAGCCTTCTATACCAGTTGTAAAATGGCTTATTCTTCTGGTCACCATGGTGACAATTAACAGTGTTTCAAGGCCTTTTGTTCCAGACCCATTTGAGCAGAATTTTTTCAACCGGGGTGATTTTCATTACACACACACTCACTCACTCAGTCACGCACGCACGCACGCACGCACGCACGCACGCACGCACGCACGCACACACACACAAAACCCCACTCAACAACTTAGTGCTTCCATTTTTCAAAAACAGTCTAGAATTATCTCTGTATCAAGGGTTTGATGTTTTCTTTTCCTCTTAAAGAACACACTGAATATTTCTTCCTGTTCTTTCATGGCTGGAGCTTGTCCATCTATCAGGGAGACAGAGCCCCTCTCTCATCAGCTACAGGGGCTCTCTCTCTCTCTCATCAATGGAGGGTTTCTCTCTCCTCCTCTCCTCTCCAGCTCGTCTTCCTCTCCTTTGACTCTGTCAACAGCAAATTGTAGATAGTGAGGATGTTGGCTTGGCACGACGTCAATGAACGCCCCCCCGCCCCCAAATTGATGAAGTAATTATCATCTTTGTTGGCTTTGTTGTCTTTAGACTTTGTTGGTAAAAGAGATCATATTCCCCATAGAGGATTCTCTTGAGTCAATCTCTACCACCACAACATGCTATTTTGCCAGTTAGAGGTGGCCCATTCCATTGCTAGGCTTTACAAGCATTGAGATTTGCAAGCTTAGTATTTACAAGCACTGGAATGTGTGAATATTCTCATTTAATGTAATCTTTATGATTAATATGTGGTCATGTTTGACCTGTAAGGAATTTGGATTATGTTAAGATGTTAACTGTGAGTTTTCATAGTGCCTGGTTCATGGTGGCTGGCAATGTGTTAACTATATAACTGTGTATAAATTCATTTAAATACGGAGGCATCCAACTCACTTCATGGAGTCGTACTTCTGTTGTCTCAACACATTACAAACTCTGAAAAGAAAAGAAACTTTACTTTAATAGATAAGATGAATCTACAAAAATGCATTAAATGTTTTCATGTATGACTGCATTTCTGCTGACATTTCCAGTCTTTTGTACTTACTCATTAATATGTGGAATGAATTAAAGTTATGATTCCTTGATGATTTTTGCTCATCTTTTTACCACGTGACTCTCTTTTTTTGGTGCGCACACAGTTATATTCCATTGCCCCCACCCCCCACTGACACTATACACCTGTAAATCTAACATATTTTTCCTAAAACTCTTGTCTTAACAAGCATCAAGTCTTAAAGCTGTGCTCTCGAATGTTGTGCACAGGTGTACTATATTACTTTGTCCTGTGATCCTACCAAAGCTATTTCACAACTTTATTTAAGGTATGCAGATCCTTGGCTATTCTAGCGTTGACACCAGACTGGGGGCTGTAACTCACCAGTGCATTCAGTGTATTTGATCAAAGATCCTTCTCAGCATTAATCTCCCAGTTCTGGATCTCATGCATTTTAATCACTTATCTACTTTATTCTCCTGCAATGTTTTGACTTTCCATCAATGGTGTGCCATTTCTAAACACAAGAAGACTCCTGAAATCAATATTTGCTGTCAGCAAATAAATGTGATTATTTCCTGATAGTTAGAAGGTAACACATTTACTTTTACAGGTGGCACTATTAAACATCAGAAAGGGATGGATAGCTTTAGAGGAAGTGTGATACAGTCTCCAATAAAAAAACAACAATGAAAAATGGTTCCTGGACAGATGACAGTTAGAAAACGGAAAAAACAGTAGCTCATTTAAATATTAAAATGTGGCTGGGCTGTAATGATAAATGACAACCAAAAACTAGAATCAAGTAGCTATTGATGCAGAAAAAGAAACGGGAGGGAAGAGAGAGAAATTAACCAAAAAGATGTGAAATTGAAGAGCGTAAATTTTCATACTGTTACAGTAAGCTTTTCCTCAGCAATTTAACTGAAAATGTCAGTTTTTAAACATTCCATTCTATAATATGTATAGTTTATCTACACAAAATGTGAGTTCTGTCCAATTACATTCCTGTTGAAAGAATGTATTACTGATGTCCTTCTCTGAAGAAGTTCCTTGTTAGTGTATATACACAAACACAATGTAGGTTTCCATCCAATTGGGGACAGATTTTCATGCAAATATAAAAAAATCTGCATAAAAACAAAATGCTAATTTTCCCACCAGAGATGTTTTCATCAAATGTACTTGTTGCGTCTAAAAGGCTGTTTGTGATGACTTAGTGCACATACATTTCGCAGTTAAATTCCCATGTACTGAGTAAAAAATACAAGTTAAATGGGTTTCCATCACATTTTCAACACTTCTGATGGTTTTGACACTGGAAATGTTGCATTATATAGCAAATGTGTCCTGTCTGGTCTCGGCAGTGTGCTCCAGCCAACAGCTCGATCGCAGATACAGTGCAGGTATGGCCTACATGATGAGATTATTATGGACGAAAGAGTGAGATTATTGAGCTGTTGCTTCAATATATCCACATAATTTTCCTGCATCATGATGCCATCTATTTTGTGAAGTGCACCAGTCCCTCCTGCAGCAAAGCACCCCCACAACATGATGCTGCCACCCCCGTGCTTCACGGTTGGGATGGTGTTCTTTGGCTTGCAAGCCTCCCCCTTTTTCCNTTTCTCTCTCCTCTCCCCAGCCCCTGTCTTCCTCTCCTTTGACACTGTCAACAGCAAATTGTAGGTAGTGAGGATGCCCCCCACCCCAAATTGATGAAGTAATTATCATATTTGTCTGCTTTGTTTTCTTAAGGCTTTGTTGGTAAAAGAGAACACATTCCCCACTGAGGATTCTCTTGAGTCAATCTCTACCACCACAGCACACTATTTTATGAGTTAGAGGTGGCCCATTCCATTGCTAGGCTTTATAAGCATTGAGATTTACAAGCTTAGTATTTACAAGCACTGGAATATGTGAATATTCTGTTTTATTAATGTCATCTTTATGATTTAATATGTGGTAATGTTTCACCTTTAAAAATATATATATTTAGATTGTATGATGATGTATATGCACAATACACCTGTTATTAGTGTGTTATTGTTGTACCAATAAACAGTATATTGGTATGATTTTGGCAGCTAGCTGCAGAGTCCATTGTACTTTGTTGGATGTTAACTGTGAGTTTTCATAGAGGCTGGTTTGTGGTGGCTGGCAGTAATGTGTTAACTATATAACTGTGTATAAATTCATTTAAATACGGAGGCATCCGACTCACTTCATGGAGTCTTACTTCTGTTGTCTCAACACGTTACAGACTCTGAACAAACTTTAATTTAATGGATAAGATGAATCTACAAAAATGCATTAAATGTTTTCATGTATGACTGCATTTCTGCTGACATTTCCAGTCTTTCGTACTCATTAATATGTGGAATGAATTAAAGTTATGATTGCTTGTTGATTTTCCTCATCTATTTTCATGTGACTCTCTTTTTTGGAGAGCACACAGTTCTTTTCCATTCCACCCCCCTACCCCCCACTTCATTCCACCACGCCCCCTCTCTCTCTCTTTCTCTCAACCCCTCAAGGACCCGTCACTCCAACTAAGTTAGACACTATTTTCTTAAAGCGCGGCTTCATCTAGCACCAAGTCATGAAAATGGGCTTCAATGTTGTGTTCAACACAAAAAAATTGAGTATAATTTCACATCACGACAGCAATTGTACAGGCGTACTATATTACATGTTTCATAACTTCCTCCTATGATCCTACCAGAGCTATTTCACAAAGTTAAGGTATGCAGATCCTTGGCTATTCTAGCTTAGACAGAGACTGGAGGCTATAACTCACCAGTGCGTTCAGTGTATTTGATCAAAGATCCTTCTCAGCATTAATCTCAAAGTTCTGGATCTCATGCATTTTAATCACTTATCTACTTTATTCTCCTGTAATGTTTTGACTTTCCATCAATGATGTGCCATTTTTAAACAAAAGAAGACTCGGAAAATCAATATTTGCTGTCAACAAATAAATTGGATCATTTCCTGATAGTTAGATGGTAACACATTTACTTTTACATGCGGCACTATTAAAAATCTGAAAGGGATGAATGGCTTCAGAGGAAGTGTGATACCATCTCCATCAAAAAAAAAGCGACAATGAAAAATGGTTTCTGGACTGATGACAGTTAAAAAAAGGAAAAAACAGGAGTACATTTAAATATTTAAATGTGGCTGGGCTGTAATGATAAATGACAACCGAAAACTAGAATCAAGTAGCTATTGATGCAGAAAATGAAACGGGAGGGGAAAGAGAGAAATTAACCAAAAATATGTGAGATTGAAGAGTGTCAATTTTGTACTGTTACAGTAAGCTTTTCTTCAGCCATTTAACTGAAAATGTCAGTTCCGAAAACATATTCCATCTTAGAATATTATAGTTTATGTACACTAAATATGAGTTCCGTGCAGTTGTAATGCTGTTGAAAGAATTTCGCTCTGATTTCCTTCTCTGAGTAAGATAAGAAATAAAGAGAAATAAACACAGACCGAGAAATAAACACAGACCGAGAGAGAGAGAGAGAGAGAGAGAGAGAGAGAGAGAGAGAGAGAGAGAGAGAGAGGGAGAGGGAGAGAGAGAGAGAGAAACAGACAGAGAGACACTCTCAGTTTATGGCACAAAATATCAGAGCTTTTTTATTTTAAATATCTGTTTGCCTTTGTGTGCAGCAGGGGGGCTGCACTGCTGTGTTCACCAGTTTAATGAATGACATAGTCAGTGCTGGGGATTGTGAGCAACTCTACAATACACTATGTACTCCAATGTGTGCCAATTGTGTCTCAAATAGCAAATAGCCTTTTCACAACGGACATCTTTTCCTGCAATTAACTAGCTCTTTGCAGGTACCGGTTTCTGTATGAATGGTGGAAATTAGGGCGGTTCAAATGTACTCTCACCCACGTCTCTGTGTTTGTATCTCTATGCTCCGCGGTGCACTAGATGACATGCATGTAGTTAGTGCTGTGTATCTCTCCTCTACAGTACGTCCTGTAGTGTGCAGACAGTGTCCCTCAATGTCTCACCCATGTCTCTCTCTCATGTGTCTGTCCCCAGGGGAACAGTGTAGAGATGAGTATGTGGCACCCTAAGAAGACACACCTCCTGGGCTGGGCCGAGAGCCTGCGGAGGAGCGGAGCACAGCTCCCCCCGGACTTTGACGAGCGAGTCAATGCCATGACACAGAAGTGGGACCAGCTGCAGGTGAACACACACACACACACACACCGTAACACTACTCCACCTTCTGTACTGTTAATACTCCGGATCCAGAAAAAGAGACAGAATGGGTCAACATGATGATATGACCTTCTTGTTGGGAGCTCATTGTTATCTGCATAAATAAAACAGTTGTTCTGCTGTTTTTAGGTAAAAGCAAAAGGAACGCGCCCCAGGCCCCCACCCTGCCTGTCCCCCAGTCAGTCCCGTTCAGACTCCAGTGCACTAATGCGGGTCAATATCCCACCTGAGAGCCTGTCTGTGTCTCAAATGGCATCCTATTTCCTATATAGTGCAGGGTTCTGGTCAAAAGTAGTGCACTATATCGGGAATAGGGTGCCATTTGGGATGCTGGCCCTCTCTCGGTTAGCAGGGAACCCTGTGGAGATGGAGCTGGCTAGCAGCTCAATTGAAGTGAGTGAATCAGGATAAAGCCTTGCTGCTACGCCTCTGAAATGATGAACAGGCCTGGGGCTCCTTCTTCCACCCCCAAACCCTCTTATCTATGCAACACATGAACACTACACCAAATACAGTACAGTAGCTAGGTACCCTGCCTTGTCTACCCCCCACCATCCACCCCCACCGCCCTGCTTAGTGGGGGGCAGCTCAGCTATATCCCCATCTTGGATATCAGCCAGGGAAGCAGGAGATGGTATCGGATCGGAGACGCCTGCCTGCTCTAGTCTTGATGATCCTGTTAATGGTACGGTATGGCTGGCTTGTTGATCCTTATCGGACCGACTGGGGTTCAACTGTGCATTGCTCTTAGAGGCTAATTTTAGGTTAATCACTGTTCATCTAATCTCTGAACATGAGAAATATAATTGCTGGTCTCTCAATTACCAGGACGTATCCCTGTCCCAGTAGTACCCCAAGCAGCTTCTGCTCATATCCACCCTCTCGCTCTCCCTGGGATTGACATGGGCTGCATCCCAAATTGCACCCTATTCCCTATGTAGTGCACTACTTTTGACCAGGGGCCCATAGGGACTATGGACTTCATAGGAAATAAGGTGCCATTAGGACGCAGACATGCACAGATCTAACAACATAGAATGATCAAGATGCCAACAACTCAAACACATGTACCTGCTGTCATTTCTGTAATGTGTGAGTTCCAAGACATATTTTCGCTATAACACATGAATATATAGACCTAAAACAATGCGTACTGTCGCATAGAAGAAATGAGTGTGTGTGTGTGTGTGAGTGGGTTGGTTTCGGCTAGATAAACATATGTATTCCTTTCCCAAGCTAAAGAGATGCTGTTTGGAAATTAAACAACAAACGAACACGTTTTCTTTTCCACCACAGCAATCAGCGCTGATTAAAGTTCTACTGAGATCCCAAATAAATGTGTGACGTTTGAACAGGATGCTCATGCATAAACAAAGTTCTGTTTAGCGAAGGAATATTTCTTTGGTCTGTGGTGAGTGGCATCGGGCAGAGAGCCGCTAGAATGAAATGGCAGTGGTGCGGGGAGTTTAATCTGCGAATTTCTGCTCCCTGCACTGCACATTACGCCGTCTCAATTGCATATTAAACAACCCTATCAAGTCAGGCATTGGCATCTGCTGTGCTGACACAAATTGTGAATTAAATGAAATTGATGTCCTCTGTCGTATATATTTATGAAGACAGACCATTCTCTGAAGTATTCTGCTTATGAAGAATTTATGATTGCAAACTGTTCCAGAACAAAATAAAGTGGCAATAAATTCCTTTTTTTTGTATCCCTGACCCTCCAAGGGCATTTGGTTTCACCTCTCTCTCTGCAGCGCTCTGTTCATCACAGGGCAAAAACAATGGCTATATCTGGAGTTCATTGAGTGCTTTCAAATTATCGATATTCAAACGAGGAGAGGAGAGAGAGAGAGGGAAGAGAAAATGAAACAGAATGAGAGAGAGAGAATGTTAGGGAGGGATTCTTGTTAAGGGAGGGAATAAATACGATGCTCTTTGCTGGGAGGCAGCCACTTCAGTAAGCCCAAAGGACACTTATGGAGTTGTGAGGTACAGATAATCAAAGTCGAACGCTATTGGAATCAATATTGAAAATCCCAATCAGTGGAATTGTTTAGGGATATGTGTGACTCATATCACCTCACTGACAATATCTTAAAGCTAGGTGTCCTCTCCTATTTTTCACTTCCTACTCCATCATTTCACATCACACCACTGTAGTATTACGTGCTCATTTGTTTCTCACAGTGACTCTAAAACATGCAAGTCAAATCCATCTAGTCATGGACTCTGGTCTGCCATTAACATGTTCTCTGACAGCCACACAGGTGTGGAGGCTAATAAAGAAGGAGCTATAATGGAGGATCAACACACACAGTGTTTAATTGGTGCAGCCAGCCAGCGATCTAGCCCCAAAATGGCCACTGACTCACTCACACATAATCACATCTGTTTCCATTACAGCTTGCAAAACATCCACCAGCACACAGCACCAACACAAAGGACTGCCAATTAAACCAACCAGTGTGTGTATTAATTGGATAATGGAGTGTTTTGCCACTCCACAATTGGCCTCCTTTGCGTACAGAGTTCAATCCCACAATGTGTGTGTGTGTGTGTGCTTGTGTGTGTGTGTGTCTCACACTTTGGCTCCAAAAGTAGCTATTCGCAGCGTGGTGCTGTTTACTCTACTATAGAAGGAGGGGAAATTGCTCAGCGGAGTCCTGTTTGGGAAATCATTGGGGGGTACATGTTACTCAACAAACACTTAGATGTTTTCCTGTAAATTGTGTTATTTCTTTCTGAGTGATTCTCTGAGCGGCAATGCTGAATATTCAGATGTACAACTGACTAGGTATTCCCCTTTCTCTTTCTATATGGCGATACGGAAAATACATTCACAATTAGCTGTCTTTAGAATGTACCAATAAAAATGAGGGTTGTATCAGCAGTGTTTGAGACTTGATAGTAACAACATATTCACATTTATTCGGTTGTTGAAATGGGCAACTTGATTCGTTTTTTGCTAGAATGTCCACATTGCCAAGAGGGAAGGATGTATCAAACAGAGAGCTATCAGATCCCAATAATGTTGCAGTATTTTCCCCACCTGCTGTCAGTATATTGATCATACAGTATATGTAAATCAACGGTACTCTGTCTCTAACATGATTGTCCTCTTGTTCCCTGGTCTCTAATCTTCCCTCCTCTTCCTCTCTTCTTGGTCTTCTCAGAAGATCCTGGGGGAGTCGGTGGGGAGCACCAGTCGGTCCCAGGAGCCTCGCTCTGCCCTGTCCCCCCACACCAGCAGCCTGCTGGGCCAGCTGGAAAGCAGGATCAAGGATTTGAAGGTGTGGCTGAGAGACACCGAGCTCTACATCTTCAACTCCTGTCTGAGACACGACACAGAGCAGGACCTCCGGGTTTCCACCCAGCTGCAGCACTTCAAGGTAGAGACTGGCCACTGCACGTACGCACATGCAAACCCACATCCAGAGTAGATGAAGGCTCCCCGGGCATAACACTGTCATAACACTACTACTGAGCTGGTTCTAACTGTCACCTGCTCTGGGCTCTAGGGACAGCTAGAGAGACACTGACTACTGGGCAGAAAGACCGAAGGTGAAATGATACAGATATTAGGTTATCAAATAAAAAAGTATGAAATACTATCAAATATGTCTTTGAGTGTCTGGGTTTTACTTTAAGTACAGTAATACTGTATATGTAATTAAATTAATACTGGAGAAAAGAAAGCTGTTTTAAAGCTAGTAAATCTGTACGAAACTATTATTTGACTTTAAAAAGCTGGAGGAATGACACAGGATATTAATCAGACCAAGTCAAAACACAGCTAGTAGAGTTAATTGCCTTTATCCCGCTGACTGACTTTGACCATTAGAGAGAAGGAACTTTAAATATATACAGAGTTGACGCTGAGAGAAATAGCACTTTATAAAAAATAATACTTTTCTTTTGATAAGATGTGACTCTGGGTAGGAATTGGTTTCTTGGGGAAAATAATTATTATAAATATTGATAACTGCAATTCTAATGGACAGAAGATCCATGGCACTAAATAGAAAAAGTGCATCAAATATTAAATAAATAAAAAATAGGTGCGTTTAATGATCATCTATCTGTTTTGTCAGTTCTGCTATAAATGGATTCAATATCCAGACTTAGCCCCATTACAGTTGGGCTGAACACAGCCTATCAGGAGACAGAACTCCGTCAGTCATTCAGTCAGGTATATACTGTTCAGTTCTGTAGTTCTTTAGACTAGACTACTCTAGACCCACTGGAAGGACCCTAGTCACATCCACTTCATACCCTTCTCCATGAAAAGAGAGGGAAACCTGGCAGGATAATGAAGAGGACACAGCAGCTAATACCTTATGAATAACACCCATTCATCCGCACTAATGTGAGAAAGCAAACACATAACCTCAACGTGAATATAATACTATCAATAAGGACATTTCTCATTAGTCAAACAGTCAATGTAATGGCAGCTATTCAGACTCGTCAGATATCAGATGTATGATGAAGAATGAAAGCGTTGGGCAGGTTTAGTCCGGCTAGTCAGTCGGGTTTCTGTGTGTGTCACCTGTCTGCTCCCCATTAACGCCTGATGAGGAAGGTTTGGCGTGAAGTTCCGTACTCAGACAGCCCCTCTAATTTGGTTAGCACTTGGTAAAGAACAGAAATTCCTTACTCCTTATCATGGAGAAAATATTGATATTATATCTTGGTTGTCACATTTTATTAGCTGGATGCCAGCCAGCCGGCCACATCCTAGCCGTTGTATTAGCTCAGAGCAGGGGCTGGGCTGTAGGGAGATGGTCAGTCAGAGAGGAGAGGGGTGCAGATGAACCCAGACCAGGCGGGGAGATGAGAAGAGATTGGGCCTGACCCCCCAGGTGAGGCCTGGGTCCCATGTTGGCTTCTAGATCAAAAAACAAAGTAGAAACTGACATTAGAGCTGATATCTCTAAATCTATGCTGGCATCTCACTGCTCTCAGAGGTTGGAGGAGATAGGGGGAGGTCACTGCAGTCTGTCCAACAGAGAAAACCACCACTTTGAACAAGTCAGTAATCCATTTCTCTAGTAGAAAAAGACTAAAAATAGAAATTAGGTTCTGGTGAGATTGATTAAATGGGATGGTTTGATTCTTGCTGCGCAGGCCAAAGTTTGACCTCAATGAAAATGGGGCTTCTTACGGAGAGAGATTAAAATGAATTAGATATCTTTGGTTGAGATGGTAGGAGGGAGGAAGTCAATGTGATCAAGTATGCGGGAGGAGATAATTGTGGAATAGAACATTCTACATCTTCCTCAGTGACATATTATCAATGTAATCCTTTTTAAAACATTTTATGAGGGAGGATGTTTGGTTTGTGGGCAAAATACAAATTCCTTAATGCCAAAGCCTGGCATGTAGTATGTGGGAATATTTTCTAACTGACCATTGGCAATATTTAACCTTCAAAAGGAAGAAGTAATATGGTTAAGAGACAGTGGTGGGAGAAAGGTATTATAAAATGGAAGGTGTGAAGTATGCAGCAGTCCCCCCCCCCCAGAGCAGTCCAGACACAATAGAGACTCATTTTAAATGTAGCCCCCCTCTGGGAAGTCTGGGATACCATATCTGAAAAACCTTTCAATTAAATTAAACTGGGGTTATAATATAGGTACATTATGAAGACCTCTTCTACTGGTTTCTCATTAATGCTGCTGTGTGTATACTAACAGTGGAAGGGAAGGCTGGATGTTGAGATGCTGTATTGGCTCGCTGGTGAATCTTGCTTGGTTTGCTTACATTGAGACATCTTCCATTCACCTGGAGCATGAGGACTCGTCTTCCTGCAACATCTTCAACCACACTAACAACAAGGGTATTTTGATAATATAGTGGCTATGCCATTACACTTATTGATTTGGGACTCCATGGTAGTATAAAATGGTGCTGGTTATCATTAGAAACCTCCACACTTCACTTACATAATGAATGTTCCAATGATGTATTAGTGTAGCTTTTAGCCAACAATTTATGTCAGAACAGATAGGAATCAACAGGGGGGCATTTAGTTAGGATTTTTAAATTACGTTATACCCCCTTGGGAAGCAGCAATTGGTAAACTGACCAGCTACCTGAAATATTTCTTCCTGTATTTTATGGCTTGAGCTTGTTCTATCTATCAGGGAGAAGAGCCCTCTCTCATCAGCTGTAGAGGCTGCAGTCTCTCTCTCTCTCTCTGCCCTGGTCTCTCTCTTCTCGTCCTCTCGATCTCTCTCTCTCTCTCTTTCTCTCTCTTCTCCTTTCCTCTCTCTCTCTCTTCTCCTCTCTCTCTCTCTCTCTCTCTCTCTCTCTCTCTCTCTCTCTCTCGTCTCTCTCTCTCTTCACTGGAAGGATTTCTCTCTCCTCTCCCCAGCCCCTGTCTTCCTCTCCTTTGACACTGTCAACAGCAAATTGTAGGTAGTGCGGATGCCCGCCCACCCAAATTGATGAAGTAATTATCATATTTTGTCTCTTTGTTTTTCTTAAGGCTTGTTGGTAAGGAAAACATTCCCATCTGAGGATTCTCTTGAGTCCAATCTCTACCACCACAGCACAGCTATTTTATGAAGTTTAGAGGTTGCATTCCATTGCTAGGCTTTATAAGCATTGAAGATTTACAAGGCTTAGTTATTTACAAGCACTGAATATGTGAATATTCTGTTTTTTAATGTCATCTTATATGATTTTAATATTGTGGTGAATGTTTCACCTTTAAAAATATATATATTTAGATTGTATGATGATGTATATGCACAATAACACCTGTTATTAGTGTGGTTTATATGTTGTACCAATAAACAGTATAATTGGTATGATTTTAGGCGAGCTAGCTGCAGAGTCCATTGGTACTTATGTTGGATGTTACTGTGAGTTTTCATAGAGGCTGGTTTTGTGGTGGCTGGCAGTAATGTGTTAACTATATAACGTTGTGTAATAATTCCATTTTAAGATACGGGGAGGCATCCGACTCACTTCATGGAGTCTTACTTCTGTTGTCTCAACACGTTACGACTCTGAAAAACATTTAATTTAATGGATAAGATGAATCTAACAAAAGTGCATTAAATGTTTTCAAGTATGACTGCATTTCTGCTGCATTTTCCAGTCTTTCGTACTCATGTATATGTGGAATGAATTAAAAGTTATGATTGCTTGTTGATTTTCCTCAATCTATTTTCTGTGGACTCTCTCTTTTTTTGGAAGAGCACAGCAGTTCTTTTCCATTACCACCCCTACGCCCCGCACTTCATTCCACCACGCCCCTTCTCTCTCTCTTTCTCTCCCCTCAAGGACCCGTCACTCCAACATAAGTTAGACACTATTTTCTTAAGCGCAGCTTTCATCTAGCACCAAAGTCATGAAAATGGGCTTCCATGTTGTGTTCAGACAAAAAAATTGAGTATAATTTTCACATCACGACAGCAATTTGTACAGGCGGAACTATATTCATGTTTCATAACTTCCTCCTATGATCCTACAGAGCTATTTCAACAAAAGTTAAGGTATGCAGATCCGTTGAGCTATTCTAGCTTAGACAGAGACTGGGAGGGCTAAAACTCACCAGTGCCGTTCAGGTGTATTTGATCAAAGATCCTTCCTCAGCATTAATCTCAAAGTTCTGATGCTCATGCATTTTAATTCACTTATACTAATTTATTCTCCTGTAATGGTTTTGAACTTTCCCATCAATGATGTGCCATTTTTTTAAAACAAAAGAAGACTCGAAAATCAAAATATTTGCTGTCACAATTAAATTTGGATCATTTCTGATAGTTAGATGGTTAAACAATTTACTTTACATGCGGCACTATTAAAAGATCTGAAAGGGAATGAATGGCTTCAGAGGAAGTGTGAATAACGCAATCTCCAATCAAAAAAAAAAGGACAAATTGAAAAATGGTTTTCTGGACTGATGACAGTTAAAAAAAAGGAAAAAACAGGAGTACATTTAAATATTTAAATGTGGCTGGGCTGTAATGATAAATGACAACCGAAAACTAGAAATCACAGTAGCTAATTGATGCAAGAAATGAAACCGGGAGGGGAAAGAGAGGAAATTAACCAAAAATATGTGGATTATTGAGAGTGTCAATTTTGTTAACTGTTACATGTAAGCCTTTTCTCGCCCATTTAAACTTGAAAATGTCAGTTCCGAAAACATATTTCCATCTAGAATATATAGTTTATGTACACTAAAATGAGTTCCGTGCAGTTGTAATGCTGTTGAAAGAATTTCGCTCTGATTTCCTTCTCTGAGTAAGATAAGAAAATAAAGAGAAATAAACACCAGACCGAGAAAATAAACACAAGACCGAGAGAAGAGAGAGAGAAGTAGAAGAGAGAGAGAAGAGAAAAGAGAAGAGAGAGAGAGGAGGGAGAGGAGAGAGAGAGAGAAAACAGACAGAAACACTCTCGTTTATGGCACAAAAATATCAAGCTTTTTTATTTTAAATATCTGTTTGCCATTTGTGTGCAGCAGGGGGCTGCACTGCTGTGTTCACCAGTTTAATGAATGACATAGTCATGCGGTGAGTTGGAAGCAACTCTCAGATACACCTATGTACTCAAATGTTGCCAATTGTGTTCAAACTAGCAAATAGCTTTTCACAACGGACATCTTTTCCTGCAATTAACTAGCTCTCTTTGCAGGTACCGGTATTCCTGTAGAAGGTGGAAATTAGGGCGGTCAAAATTGTTAACTACCTCCCCGTCCTCTGTGTTTGTATCTCTTTATTATTTGCTCCGCGTGCCACTAGATGACATGCATGTGAGTTAGTGCTGTGATCTCTCCGTCTTACAGTACTCCTGTAGTGTGCAGACCATAGTCCCTCAATGTCTCACCAGTTCGGATCTCTTCATGTGTCCTGTCCAGGGGAACAGTGTAGAGATGAGTATTGGGCACCCTATAGAAGACACACCTCCTGGACTGGGCCGAGAGCCTGCGGAGACGGACACAAGCTCCCCCCGCGACTTTTGAGACGCGAGTCAACATTGATACACAGATGGGACCAGCTGCAGGTGAACACACACACACCACACACCGTAACACTCTACCTTCTGTACTGTTATGACTCGCGATCCAGAAAAAGAGACAGAATGGGTCAACATGATGCATATGACCTTCTTGTTGGAGCTCATTGTTATCTGCACTAAATAAACAGTTGTTCTGCTGGTTTTTAGGTAAGTCAAAAAGGAACGCCCGCCCAGGCCCCCACCGCGCCTGTCCCCCAGTCAGTCCCGTTCAGACTCCAGTGCAGCTAATGCGGGTCAATATCCCACCTGAGAGCCCTTCTGTGTCTCAAATGGCATCCTAATTTCCTATATATAGTGCAGGGTTCTGGTCAAAAGTAGTGCACTATATCGGGAGATAGGATGCCATTTGGAGTGCTGGCCCTCTCTCCGGTTAGCAGGAACCCGTGGATGATGGGCTGGCTAGCAGCTCAAGTGAAGTCGAGTGAAATCAGGATAAAAGCCTTGCTGCTACGCCTCTGAAATGTGAACAGGCGCTGGGCTCCTTCTTAACCACCCCAAACCTCTTATCTAATGCAAACACATGAAACCATAACACCACAATACAGACAGTAAGCTAGTACCTGCCTTTGTCTACCCCCCACCATCCACCCCCACCCGCCTGCTTAGTGGGGGCAGCTCAGCTATATCCCCATCTTGGATATCAGCCAGGAAGCAGGAGATGGTATCGGATCCGGAGACGCATGCCTGCTCATAGTTCTTGATGATCCTGTAATGGTGACGGTAAGGCTGGCTTGTTGATCCTTATCGGACCGCACTGGGGGTTCAACCTTGCATTGCCTTAGAGAGCTAATTTTAGGTTAATCACTGTTTCATCTAATCTCTGAACATGAGAAATATAATTGCTGGTCTCTTCAATTACCAGGACGTATCCTGTCCCAGTAGTACCCAAGCAGCTTCTGCTCATATCCACCCTCTCGCTCTCCCTGGGATTGACATGGGCTGCATCCCAAATTGCACCCTATTCCCTATGTAGTGCACTACTTTTGACCAGGGGCCCATAGGACTATGGACTTCATAGGAAATAAGGTGCCATTAGGACGCAGACATGCACAGATCTAACAACATAGAATGATCAAGATGCCAACAACTCAAACACATGTACCTGCTGTCATTTCTGTAATGTGTGAGTTCCAAGACATATTTTCGCTATAACACATGAATATATAGACCTAAAACAATGCGTACTGTCGCATAGAAGAAATGAGTGTGTGTGTGTGTGTGTGGGTTGGTTTCGGCTAGATAAACATATGTATTCTTTCCCAAGCTAAAGAGATGCTGTTTGGAAATTAAACAACAAACGAACACGTTTTCTTTTCCACCACAGCAATCAGCGCTGATTAAAGTTTCTACTGAGATCCCAAATAAATGTGTGACGTTTGAACAGGATGCTCATGCATAAACAAAGTTCTGTTTAGCGAAGGAATATTTCTTTGGTCTGTGGTGAGTGGCATCGGGCAGAGAGCCGCTAGAATGAAAATGGCAGTGGTGCGGGGAGTTTTAATCTGCGAATTTCTGCTCCCTGCACTGCACATTACGCCGTCTCAATTGCATATTAAACAACCCTATCAAGTCAGGCATTGGCATCTGCTGTGCTGACACAAATTGTGAATTAAATGAAATTGATGTCCTCTGTCGTATATATTTATGAAGACAGACCATTCTCTGAAGTATTCTGCTTATGAAGAATTTATGATTGCAAACTGTTCCAGAACAAAATAAAGTGGCAATAAATTCCTTTTTTTTGTATCCCTGACCCTCCAAGGGCATTTGGTTTCACCTCTCTCTCTGCAGCGCTCTGTTCATCACAGGGCAAAAACAATGGCTATATCTGGAGTTCATTGAGTGCTTTCAAATTATCGATATTCAAACGAGGAGAGGAGAGAGAGAGAGGGAAGAAAAATGAAACAGAATGAAGAGAGAGAGAATGTTAGGAGGGATTCTTGTTAAGGGAGGAATAAATACGATGCTCTTTGCTGGGAGGCAGCCACTTCAGTAAGCCCAAAGGACACTTATGGAGTTGTGAGGTACAGATAATCAAAGTCGAACGCTATTGGAATCAATATTGAAAATCCCAATCAGTGGAATTGTTTAGGGATATGTGTGACTCATATCACCTCACTGACAATATCTTAAAGCTAGGTGTCCTCTCCTATTTTTCACTTCCTACTCCATCATTTTCACATCACACCACTGTAGTATTACGTGCTCATTTGTTTCTCACAGTGACTCTAAAACATGCAAGTCAAATCCATCTAGTCATGGACTCTGGTCTGCCATTAACATGTTCTCTGACAGCCACACAGGTGTGGAGGCTAATAAAGAAGGAGCTATAATGGAGGATCAACACACACAGTGTTTAATTGGTGCAGCCAGCCAGCGATCTAGCCCCAAAATGGCCACTTCATTGCTGACTCACTCACTCATAATCACATCTGTTTCCTTACAGCTTGCAAAACATCCACCAGCACACAGCACCAACACAAAGGACTGCCAATTAAAACCAACCAGTGTGTGTATTAATTGGATAATGGAGTGTATTGCCACTCTACAATTGGGCTCCTCTGCATACAGAGTTCAACCCCTGTGTGTGTGTGTGTGTGTGTGTGTGTGTGTGTGTGTGTGTGTGTGTGTGTGTGGTGTGTGTGTGTGTGTGGTGGTGTGTGTGTGTGTGTGTTGTGTGTGTGGGTGTGTGTGGTGTGTGTGTGTGTGTGTGTGTGGTGTGTGTGTGTGTGTGTGGGTGTGTGTGTGTGTGTGTGTGTGTGTGTGTGAGACTCAGACACTCTGGCTCCAAAAGTAGCTACAGCGTAGCTCTCATTTCCCAGGCAGGTGGGAACTCACTCACATGTCAGTGGTCGAGTCCCAAATGGCACCCTATACCCTTCATAGTGCCCCTACTTATGACCATGGCACTGGTCAAAAGTAGTGCGCTATGTAGGGTATAGGGTGCTATTTTGGTCACAACTAGTGTTGTCAGGCTGGGGCTATACACAGCGTGGTGCGTTTGCTCTGTTATAGAAGGAGGGGAAATTGCTCACACAGAGTCCTATTTGGGAAATCGTTGGAGGGTATTTGTGCTTCTGATTGTTATCTACTCCTTTCTGTGTGATTCTCTGAGCGGCAACGCTGAATATACGGCTGTACTGAAAATAAGTCCAGAATTAGCTGCCTTCATCTTTAGAACGTAGCAATAATCGTGGTATGATCAGCACTGTTTGAGACTTGTTGACAGTAACAACATCTGCACATTTATTTGCTTATTGAAATGGACGACTTCATGAGCTGTTTGCTAGAATGTCGCATTGCCAGGAGGAAAGAAGTGTCAAACAGAGAGAGCTATCAGATCACAATAATGTTGCAGTATATTTCCCACCTGCTGTCAGTATATTGATACAACAGTACTCTGTATCTCTCTGAAATGATTGTACATACTGCCCCAGTCTCTAACTCTCCTTCCTCCTCTCCTCTTGGTCTCCTCAGAAGATCCTGGGGGAGTCTGTGGGGAGCACCAGCCCATCCCAGGACCCTCGCTCTGCCCTGTCCCCTCATACCGCAGCCTGCTGGGCCGGCTGGAGGGCAGGATCAAGGATCTGAAGTGTGGCTGAGAGACACAGAGCTGTTCATCTTCAACTCCTGTCTGAGGCAGGAAGCAGAGCAGGACCTGCAGGCCTCCACCCAGCTGCAGCACTTCAAGGTAGAGACTGAGCACTGCGCACACACACACACACACACACACACACACACACACACAACCACACACACACACACACACACACACACACACACACACACACACACAACACACACACAAAC